>NW_022103926.1:1403422-1416792 GCF_000313985.2 Echinops telfairi
TTCTCAGATTAGATCCTCAGAAATACTTGTTAGAGATTGAATGGTTTACTGAAACACTAGCCATGGAGCTTATAAAAACACAGAAAACCCCTTAAGATTTAGTGACAAAGCAAATCAGGCTACAATATTGAACATAAAGATCGTCACCACACTCGCCCCTGCCATCGAGTCCATTCTGATGCACACACGACCCTGGAGGACAGCGGAGAACTGCCGCTGTGGGTTCTGGGGCCCTCAGTCTGTTTGGACACAGACCGATTCACCTCTCTCCCTTAGAGCCCGATGCTTATGCCACTGAGCCACCAGGGGTTCCTGATAGTACTGTCACAGCTCTACTGAATGAGGCCTTGGGCTCCTGTGTGCAAAAGCCAGGGATGGGACAGTCATGTGGGTGTGTGTCCTGCATCCAAGATATTGCTGTCTCCAGAATGGGGTCTGCCACGACTAGTCACCAGGGGATAAAACGTTGATGCTGAGATGTGAAGGAGAAAATGCCTAGGTCAAGACGGCAAGGTCGAGCAACAACCCAGGGTCATGTCAAGGTGAAGTAGGTTTTGAAAAAGGGCCCAGAGGGCTTTCGAGGGTTATGTTTTTTTAAGTAGACCCCCCAAAACTTCCCAGGCAGGCCTGAACCTCCAACCTTTAGGCTGACAGCTGAATGTGCCCATCATTTGCAGCAGGAACTTCAAGACTGTTATAGCTGTCAAAACCCATATAAAATATGATCTTAATTTTTTGGTGTGCGTCAATATATATCTGCTATCACACCCACATCTACACACACGTGTGTGCACATGCACCCCCAACTGGAGGGAGATAGCCCCAAATATTAACAGTTGTTTCAGGTGGGGGAGACAAGGATACTCTCCCCCGCTTCCCTCCATATTTCCCCTTTTCTAATTCCCCCAATTTTCTCATACAATGAGCATGAGTTTCCTTGTCTCACGAAGAAAAAAATATGGCATAAACTCTAGGTGGGTTTTAGACCTGAGGCAGTGGCTCAGTGGTCCGGAGTGAGGCTTCTCTCGGGTTTAGATGGCCGTTGTTGATGGAGCCTGGCTTGTCTGCTTCCTTCATCTTGCCTATGCCTATGGACAGGGAAACTGGGAGGGGTGAGGTTATGAAGCCCTGATGGAATGGATGATTACCTGGGGGCACGGAAGAAGGAAGGGATGGTGGGGCTTATCGGGAGTCGGCATCCCTGTGTAAGCCACCATCGAGTTCATGTTGGCTCATAGTATACACTGGGCTGTCATCCACAGGGTCAGCAGTTGGAAACCAGGAGAGACATGTGTTCTACTCCCATAAAGAGTTACAGTCTTGGGACCTCCCCGGGGCTGTTCTGCCCTGTGCTACGAGGTCACTAGGAGTCAGTGTGGAATAGAAGGTGATTGTGGCAATGACTGCACAGCCCTTCTAGATGCGATTGAACGACTGAATTGTGCGGTATGTTAATTACAGCTCAATGAACGAATGAAACAAAACCTCACCAGCATCGAGTTCATTGTGACTCCAGCACACCTAGAGGACACAGTAGAACTGTGTCTGTGGGCTTCTGAGCCCGGAACTCTTTCCAGGAGCAGCCAGCCTTCTCTTTTTCCCACGGAGCAGCTTGTGGATTCGAACTGCTCACCTTGAGGCCAGCAGCTCCATGCCTGACCCATGACAGCACCTGGGTCCCTCTGGAGGGATGGATCAGTCCTTGGAAAAGGACATCGTGCTTGGTAAAGTAGAGGGTCAGCAACACGAGAGGAAGACCCTCAACCAATGTCTTGGCACAGTGGGCTCAGACACAGCAACGTCTGTACGATGGCGCAGGGCCCCCTGCTGTACAGGGGGCCACGGTGAGCTAGAACCAACCTGATGGTACCAAACAATACTACTGTGCATGAGACGCAGGCTTGATTCCGAGTCAATGCCCTTCATGTTTAGCCCCCACCCGGCTGTCACTGGAGGTAGTGAGCTCTGAGGATGAGGAACAGTGTTCAGAGGCAGCTTCCAGACCACGAAGACGTGGGAAGAAAGATCTAGCCCCTAACCAGCCACCAAAGCCCTATGGAGTCCAATGGTCTGATCCACGACCTGTCAGGGGGCGCGGGGCAGGAAGGGCATTCTGTTTCATTCTGTTGGGCGCTGGGGGTTGGCAGGGTGACTCCTTGGCCCTTAACAACAGCACAACAGTGGGAGAACCAGGGAGGGGGACACAGCCTTTGGGGAATACGGAAGGTCAGCCGTCATCTCGCATCAGCCAGTGTGGACTGATTGTGTCCAGATCCATGGTCTTCCTCAGCAGGAAACCGTCGGGGGCTAGGGCCAGAGGGGGACTTCCATCGACTGGACCAGCGTCTACTTCCTCACGGGGATGGCTTCGACTCTGAATTGCAGCCAATAGACCCGGCTGAGCTCTTCCTGGGGAACCCCGCCTTTGCTCTGTGTCCCGGGTCCCTCCAGTTGCTAAGAATGATCGACAGTAATTAAAACTAAGCTAATAACCTCCTCACTCTTGACATTTCTATGGGGTTTTTGTTCACCATTATCTACATATAGATTAAAAATTGTAATTGGACTGGCGATCAGGTTAGGAAAATCAACCACCTTCCAACTCGGTCGTTTGCCAGGGACTGACACTTTGAAATTTTATTTAATCTGAGAAAATTGAGTTGAACTCTGGCACCCTGGGGGGTGGGGTGGGAGAGAGAAGCATGTATCCTTAAGGAAGGATGGAAGCTAAGAACGTAATCATCCTCTTGGCAGGCAGCAAGGAGTGGCCCCAGATACTGGTCTACCAGCAAAGGCTGAGGCAACTGCTCAGCAGACCCCTCCTCACCAGCACCCAGGGGGAGGGGGTAGAGCTGGCTTATAAGGACCCTGTCTGAAGGCCACCTTCCATGAGGATGCCTATGTTGCTTTCTCAGAGTGGGAGCCACTCAGAAGTCCCTGGGTGGCATATACCGTTCAGGGCTTCCTTATGACACAAAAAGGCTTATGGTTGAGTCCACCAGAAGACAACCCCCCCCTCCCCCAAAATAAAAATCCCAATCCACTGTCATCGAATCAATCCTGACTCATGATGATGCCAAGTATGGCAGGGTAGAATTGCTCCCCCGGGGTTTCTTGGCTGGAATAGTTACAGAAGTTGATGGGTTCGAACCTCACACCTGGAGGTTGAGCACCGACTGGTTGAGTTGCATTGGAAGAACGTGGTCAACCCTCCAACACGTCGGAGGTCACCCAGAGTTGGAATCCGCAGCAAGCGGTTGGCTTCCTGGTGTGCTTGGGCAGCCTTTCCAATCTCTGCCTTTGTGGAGGAAGATTGACCTTCTGGGCACATTCATCGGTGAGCTCCGCTTCATCTTCTGATTGCCAGTGGTTTCTGTCATCGGGATGCGTCCAATCTCCCTTCGCCTGAAGTGGCAAAGAGCTTCTCCTACTAGGAGTTCGTGCTTCGGTGAGCCTAGGGTGCAAGGACTCTCAGAGCCACGGATGAGAATGACAGCATCAAACGATGGCTGGTTGTCAGATTGTCCAGCTGTCCTGATCTCGGATCCATTAATTTGTCTAACTGGAGACCTTTAAATTGATATTAATTTGCAGCCTCTGACCCCAAGGTGGAAGCCAGCTGGAGAAAATTTATTTCCAATACACAAATTGACCATGTCATACCCTTGCTTAATATACTGTAGTGGAATCTCATGAACCGCCCACCCCTTTTGGATCAAGTCCAACCTTTCAATAGTGGCTTATAAACCAGGTGGGGTCTGCCTTAGGCCTCTTTCCTGATTCGGTCGTCTGGATTCTACCACTCACCCCCCAACAGAAGCCCCCCAGAAGCTCTCACACTCCACTGTGTGATCCTACACTGTCCTCTTTCCTTGTGGTCCACAGATTCTTGGGTAATTACCATCTTCGCAGCTTGGGGTACTCTTTCTCTTTACCCCAGTACCAGCCCCCTAGGTTTGCCTCCTTCCACCCAAATCTCATTATTGTTGTGAGTTACTGTGGAGGCAACCCACCCAGTCCTGTGCCATCCTCACGATCGTCAGATGTTCACGTCCACTGCTGCAGCTGCGAGCCAGACCGTCTCAGTGCTACTGAGCCTCTCTCTACCTTACACGGGCCCTTTTCCAGCAATTGGTCTTCCTCAAAGACGTGTTCCAAACCAACCAGGGAAAGGAAGTCTCAACATCCTTCTTCTACAGAACATTCTGGTTAGAGTCCTTCTGAGAACAAACTGCTCCTCCTTGGGTGGCTTGTTGTGGTTGTGAGGGCCCATCGCGTCAGCCCTGACTCCGAGTGGACCTCGTGTACAACAGGGTACCACACTGCCCAGACCTGGACCGTCCTCACAATTGTTACGATTGAGTCTGTAGTTTCAGCCACGGTGTCAATCTATTTTGTTGAGGGTCTGTGGGGTACCAGCCCCCACAATCGAATGGGCCCAGGGGGCGGTTGTGTAATTGAGGGGTAAAAATTAAAAAGACATCAGAAAAGGCAAGCAAATGCTCACCTCCAGGACTGCTGTGAATTCAGGAGCCAGGTCCATGCGGAAAGAGAGAATCTATTTCCAACCAAGGCTTGTATACACGCATATACCTCCCTAATTACAGGTAACCACACATGTAACAAAGTGGGCTGTACCCTAACCCTAAAGGTCCAGAGTACACAGGAGGAGGAACTTAACACCAGTGCCTGGGGCAGGTAAGGGTTAGAGGTTACCATGTAAGAGGTAACTCATCCCCTAACTATTTTCTATGGATCTACCTGTTCTCTTTTTGGGCTACATAAAGAGTATGTATCTAGTATATATCTGTAGGAACCCTGATGGTATCATGGCTATGAGTTGGGCTGTGATCCTTGAGCTCAGCAGTTCAAGACCACCAGTCTCTCCTCAGGAGAAAGAGGGGGCTTTGTACTCCCATAAACAATTACAGTCTCAGAAAATCACAGGTTAGTTCTACCCTATCCTATAGAGTCACCATGAGTTGGCATCTACTTGATGGCAGTGAGTCTTAGTATCTGTCTATCATCTATCTACTTAAAAATCAATCAATTGATCAAACATTGTGTTAGTCTGGGTAGACTAGAGAAAGAAATTCATAGACACTCATATGTGTATAAGAGAGAACTTTATATCAAAGAGCAATTGTATATTAAGAAAACATCTCAGCCCAGTCCAGTTCAGGCTCTAAGTCTGAGATTAGACCATATGTCTGAGAGTAGTCCATAAATTCTTCTTTAGACTTATGCAACATATGCAATGACATCGAATGCAGGAAGATCACAGACCAGTGGGTGGAAAGTCGTATGGATCCAGTGGTGGTAGAAGCATCTCAGTGGTGACGTGGGTCTCCACGTGGCTCCTCCAGCTCCAGGGCTCTGGCTGCATCGGCGTAGCTCCCCCAGATGGCATTAGTAATGTCTCGCAGGGCGTGAGCATGTGTCCCACCTCTAGAGAGCTATTTATTTCCTGAGCAGCTCCAAATGACGTCATCAAGCTGAGACCTGATTGACAGGCTAAACTCTGCCCCTCGACTCTTCAGTCTCAACTTGACACCAGATTATGTAACTACCACACGCATCTGTCTGTTCTTGTGGTTAGACGCCGTCCAGTAAGTTCGGACCCATAGCGACCCAATGTACAGCAGGTAAACACACTCCCCAGTCCCGTGCCATCCTCACAAATGTTCTTTTGTTTGGGCCTGTGATTGCAGCCCCTGTGTCAGTGCATCTGATCCAGGGCCGTCTCCTTTGTGTCTGTCCCTCTATCTAAATATGTATCTCTGCCCATAAAAAAATGAAATACAACAACAAAAACCCCTTTTGCCATCAATGAGCTTCCGATTCCTGGGACCTCCCCATGTGGCAGAGCAGAGCAGTGCACTGCCCCACAGGGGTCTCTTGATTGTCATCGTACAGAGCAGACCACCAGCTCTGTCTTCCATAGTATTGCTTGGGGGTGGGGCTGCGTGGGGTAGGTGGGTTCGGTGGGTTCAAACCGACAATTGTTTATCCCACCCCAAGACCAATTCAACTGGTCCCTAGGTCCCAGGGACCTAGATTCAATTGAAATGGAGGGAGAATTTGGAGGACATTTAAGAAAGATCCTGAAGGACACATTGCAAGACAACAGTCCAGGAAAGAAGAGACACAGCAGTTGGAAGCACAGGGCAACCTGCTGGGCTGGAGCAGGGGCTGGTGGGAAAGGGTCCCAGGTACACCCAGAGAGTGGGCAGGACCCAGGCTGTGGTGAGGCACTGGCTGGGTTTTCAGCATGAAGTCAAAGGACCCATTGTGAGCTGAGAGAAGTTCATTTATTCTCTGAGCAAGTCCGTTGGCACGAGACAGGCAACCTGTGGTGTTCTGCTCCTGGCAGCGCGGATGCCCCAAGTTTGCTGCTTTCATCTCCGTGGCACACTTTCACCTTTGCGGCCACTGCCAAAGCTACTCTGCCGAGAAACTCACTTCCGTCCTAGAGACAGACTCTGCCTGCCTTGGCCTCAGCAGTGGTTACCTGACCCAGCTCTGACCAATCACAGCATTCAGAACTTCTGGTGGCAGCGAGTGGTCTAAGAGGCAAGCACGAGACCCAACCAAGGGTTGTAGATTGGTGTATGGGCTTAGCAGGAGGAAGTTCCATTTCCATTGGGGTGTGTAGAGCAGATGCACTGGAAATAGAAGCATTTAAGGCCGGCGTGTGGGGAGTCAAGAGATGCACAGAGCTGAGGGAACGTGAGCAGAAGGGAGAAATATGGAAACCTTATCCTGAGATGGATGAGGTGCTGAAGCTTTAGTATTATTGCTTTTTCCTTGATAGTTCTGTTGTGGTGGAATCCACATATCACACACCTCCAGGATTCAGATGTATGGGTGTTCACCATTTGCCCCTTAATTTCCCTCAACCTCCCTCCCCACCCCAAGCAAACCGTTACATCAATTAATCGTCTCTATATACCCACTCCTTCTGTGCTTTCTATACTGGGAAACATACCAAAGATACACACACACACACACACACACACACACACAGAAAAGACCACTGGCAGTATTAAAATAAACCAGAGAGAAAACTTCTGGCCAGAAATAGCTAAACCTAGATAGAACAAATCCAGGATGGGTCAAGAGGGAGATCAGCTGACCAGGTACCTTAATATACCGCATAGCTCCATCCACCCATTATCAAGTTTACAACAATTTCTCTGAGAGTAAGGCGATTCACTTCCCTCAACTGTGGTCAGAGGGGATGGGCCAGAGGCTGAATTGGAATACGTACTCTGCAGATGGATTTTGGGCTCCCACTGCCATAGCTTTCTACAAATTGGGTGTTCACAATTTGTGCTCTCATACCTTTCTCTCCATTATATTTGGGTTTTGTTCTTTGTCATCTTTAGATTCCACAGACTGGTGTGCTTCTTCCATGTGGACTTGGCTGATGGCAAGTCCCAAAGCACTGGGAACGTGAGTGAAAGGGAGAAATATGGAAATCTTATCCTGAGATGGATGAGGTGCTGAAGCTTTTATTCTGATGGTTTATTGAATTATCCCAATGCTTTGTCAGGGTTCTCCAGAGATGAGGAACCAGTGAGACACACACACACACACACAGAGTCAAAGAGCATGTATCCAAAATCATAGAAACCTGTAATAAACAAAAAGATCAGTACATGAAGCAATTGTTTCTCAACCTCTTTTATGTCCAGAATCTATGCACATCCATCTCTCTCACTTGTCCCTGAAGACTTCTGCGCTCTCTGATTTACACTATGTCCAGCAGTGGTTTCGGCAACCTCCAGGGACTCTCATCACTTTTCCTTTACTCCAGAAAGCAGTGTGGACGGAATCAGGTTTCCCAACAAGATTCCCATGGGAAACCCTTGCTACCTTAGAAGAATACACTGGCAAATGGAGTGATGGGGGCAGGATCCCCGGCACAACTCGCTGGGACTTTTCCCCACCAGCACAGTTCTCAATTTTCTTAAAATGTCTTCATCATAGGCTCTTGTGAACATCCTGGGCCCTTCAAGAAGATCTAGCAAGATGACTTATGCGTCCCCCAAACCAGTTGCCATCACCTTCTGAGCTGACTTCTCTGAGCTGAATTACTGGACCGGCAGATCCTCTTGGAAGCCACTGTTTTGATTGGACCTTCCTTTGAAGGCCCTCTAATGAGATAAAGACACATGTATTACTTGTCTGCAGCTATCCATGAATCCCAGAGATGTGCTCGAACACATTTGTTGGGAAGGAATCCAGGACGATGAACTAGCAAGTCCAAAATCCACCATTAGGCCATAGCCTAATGTGTGTGGAGGACTGGTGAGTCCCCAGTCTGTAGGTCAGGCAGCAGTCTGGACACTTCTGCAGCCTGTGTCCCTAGACACCTAGGTCAAGGGACCAAAGAAGGGAGTGAGCAAACTCTGTTGAAATACCTAGTGATCGTCTAGAGGAACAGAACACCCTGACCAGGACAAACTGACCAGGAAAAAGCGTGGGAATATTCCTTGCTTTGAAAGAACAGCTCTGAAGCGACCTAGACATTTTCCCCGAAGGTCCTTACTGGTGACCAGACATGGTCCTATTCTTATGACCCTGAAAGCAAACACCAGTCAGGCCAGTGGAGGATGCCATCATCACCTTGCCCCCCAAAAGCTCATCAAACGAAATCAAAGATCAAGATGATGCTCTCTTTTTTTTTTTGATGTGAGAGGGATAGTGCAGTTGGAGTTCTTTCCACCAGGTCAGACTGTTAATCAAACTCTTTTATTTAGAGGTTCAGAAAAGATTGCATAACAGTGTGAGACAAAAGAAGCCTGATTTGTGGCAGACGGGGGACTGGCTTTGCCACCATGACAATGAACCTGCTCATGCAGCCATCTCAGTGTGCCAGGTTTTGATAAAAAAGCAGCATGCCTCGCTTGCCCCATGCAACTTACTCACCTAACTTCACTCCATGTGACTTCTTTTTGTTTCCATGAATGAAGAGGGACATGAAAGGAACACTGTTTTGACGACCTAGAAGAAGTGAAGAAAAAAACGAGGGAGGTGCTGTCAGCCATCCAAACAGACAAGTTTGAAAATTTTTTCCAAGAATGGAATCAGATTTGACAAATGCATTAAGTGTAATGGAGAGTACTTTGAAGGTGATAAGGTTGTTTTGTAAAAACACAAAAACCTTACATAGCTTTGAAAAAAAAGATTTGCGGCATTTTTGGGGGACCGGCTTGAGAAGGAGGAGCCTGAGGCTCAGGGAATTGTTGGGCTGATGTATGATGTTAGGGGCAGAGGTCAAGTCAATTGATCCACTCTTTCTTCAACCAATCACAATGCATCATGTTCTTCTTCAGAAGAGGACAATTCTGAGGCGTTTCTGGGCTAGCCTTAATTGAAGGTATTCTACCTCACCGCCTACTACCCAAACAGTCCACTGATTTGAAATGAGATGCCACACTCCCTTACATACCTTACCATTTATCATCAGAAATGTGTGCGTCCATAGGTATATATGTCGCTTACTGTTATTGATGTGGAAGGTACTGTAATGATGCTATGACATGGTGATACACTCTTGGGGTGCGGTTTTGACATGAACGCTGGTTGGCATTTTTGTTCGTGAGGAAGACCACAGTGGCATCCCTTGGAACTTGACTTATTGATCAGTAACATGAACAACATCTTTGTTGAATTAAAGCATGGTTTCAAAATACTGGGTGTGTATGTCCTTGTCTTAAAAAATATATCCTCCCAGTACAACAGCTACAGACAGGACCCACCTTCAAGGTCAAAACAATCAACAAAGCAATGGCCCCACCCCTGATGTGTGGGGAGCCATTGCGGATCTCTGGACTCTAGGATCCTTCTCACCAAGGGTGACTTCAGGCTGCCAACTTGACCTCACTGACTGCGGCATTGCAAAGAGATGCGTGGGTCTCGCTGGACAGTATGCCACAGCTGTAATAGTAAGAAGCTGCCAGAAATCACTAGGAAGTGATGGCTTCTGAGTATTTCTTTCTCTTTTAGTACAGCTTATTTAATAGTAAATGTATGCACTTAAAATTCCGGCAATTTGATTTCTAATGAAGGCCTGCATTTAGCAACTGGCTCACCTACTTCTTGAATCTCGAAGCCCTGGCACTCAGGACCTGGCGCTCACTGCACTCAGCCCTCTCCCATCAACCACTCTAACCAACTCAGCAACTCCTTGCTTAGTGGGCATTTCCTGAATGCCTGGGTCAGTTTGTTCACTGCTGATGCATAGAAGAAACCTGCGGAGGTTTGGATGTAGTTACCTGCCACTTTACTTGATTCACTCATGAGCTTTAATAGGTTCTTGTGGAATCTTCAGGTGCGGTGGGTGTTTTTGTCACCTGCCAAAGGGGTAGTTTTACTACCTATTTTCCAGTTTGAATACCTTTTGTTTATCATTTCTTTTTCTTGCCTACTGAGTTAGTTAATTGTGCCAACCTGGCCGATAAACACATGTGGGGTTAATTGAAAGGCGGAGGGATAAATGGGTGGTGAGCCTCGCCTTTCTAGTTCTTGGGTCTCTTGCTTTGTGATGGTCGCACCAGGGTGCAGCTGCCTTAGCAGTTCCCTGCTTCAGCTTGCAAGATTGACTTCCTACAAAACATCCCCAAGGAGAAGCCACATGGACCTATCCCAATGCAGCCCTGGATGCTGGAGCAGCCATGTGGAGACCCCTGCTAGTGCTGAGATGCTTATTCGTTCACTGGCTCAGCTTTCCTCCTGCAGTCGGCATCATTGCCTCTGTTTTGTGAGGTGGAGGACTTTGTGGACTGGTGTTGGGTTAATGGGTTAATGTTGGACTTGTGGGCTTGGGTAGCATTGGGTTGGGATGTTTTCATGATGTACACTTTCTTTACATAAAACTCTCTTATACGTGAGTTGCTGTGGATTTGTTTCTCTAAAGTACCTAGACTAATACACCTACTTATTCTGGCTAGCACGTTCAGTACAGCACTGGATGATGGTGGGGGGAGTGGGCCTACTTGTCTTGTTCCTGGTTTTAATGAGCAGGCTCAATCCTCTCCATTGAGTATGACGTTAGCTGTGGGTGTTTCATGAATACCCTTAATTGAGTTAATTTCCCTTCTAGTCGTCTCTTGTGCTGTGCCTTTTATCAAGACTCGCTGCCATCTAGTGGATTCCGACTCATAGGGACCGGACAGGACAGAGTAGAACTGTCCTTGCGAGTTTTTGAGATTGTAAATGTTTACAGGAGTAGAAAGCTTCATCTTTTTCTGGCAGCAAGGCTGGTGGTTTTGAACTGCAGATCTCAAGGTTAGCAAGCCAACGTGTCATCACCAGGGCTCCCCTTTGGTCATGAAAGGGCCTTGACTTTTGTCCCACACCTTTTCTGTAGCAATTGATAGAAGAATCCTGTGGTTCTTTTCCTTTGTTCTGTTACATGTGTTATATTAATTAATGACCAAAATTTAAAAAATGACAGAAATCATAATGTAGGGCTTGAGATGTAACATATAGAACTTTTCTTTTATCATATACCTTTTGTTTTTCATGCACATATATAGTCTGCCCTAATAATTTTACTAATAAAATTATACAGAAGAATAAATAAATAAACGTGTTGTATTACCTTGCGTAATTTTCCAATGTCGAATGCTCTTTGAGATCATACATGCAATCCTACACACATGGTTTCGAATTTGGTTTGCTAGTGTTTTCTGAGGATTTCTGCATCTCTGTTCAAAGGGATTTTGGCGTGTTTCTTCCACTGGGTGCTGAACAGCTGAAGCGAAATACCTCTCTAGAAATGGCCTCTCCTTCTCTCCCACCGGGGACTTCCCCAACCTGTCCCACCGGGGACTTCCCCAACCTGCAGGCTTCTTCCAAAACAGGGTTCCTCAAGTAGGTAATGCCGTCCCCTGAGGGAGCGCAGTTCACAGGGGCCCCAACAGCAGATTCTTACACTTTATCCCGGACAGTGGACTGGAGGCCCAGCATTTTTCATTGCCAGGGGTCACTAAGCTGTTTTTGTGTTGTTTTTTTTTTCTGAAGAGGGGCAGTAGAGCAAATAAGCTTGGGGACCTGTGTAATCTGAAAGCCTCCTTCCAGTACAGATAAAGCAGGGACCCTCCCCGTTTCTTGTCTTTCCCAGGCCGCTGTTCGTCCCCTTGATAGCATTGAGCAGCGCGTGCAAAGCCCTCGTGATCTCAGAGGGGGTGTGTTTCCTTCCCAGCATGCCGGGAGCTAGAGCCTTGGGGGCAGGGCAGGACCCGCCGTGCTCTCGCTGGCATTTCAGAGCCTGACTCCTGGTGTCATCCAGGGAATGGCCAGGGCTCCAGGTCTGTGTGCTGGAAGCACCAGGAGCAGTTGCCGCTAAACGCCCTCACTGTACATTGGTGGGAAGAGGAAGTGATATGGCAATGCTGATTATTATCTTGGGGGTCGGACCTATCATGGGAGAGAGAGGCGGCAGTCTGCTTCTGTCCAGGTCCCACGGGGTTGGGGGGTGTGGTGTGGTGGGGGTGGGAGAATGGGGTGGGGGTGGGGGTGCTTTTCAGGCTCTTTTACAGCAGCTAGTGAGTGGTTGATTCTGAATTTGGGGGAAACACCTGGCAAGACCACAGAGGGTCTTTTATATGGATGTTGGGGACCGGGATGGTGATGATGTTGGATACCAACCAACCAACCCGAACCAGCTGCCACTGAGCCAATCCCCACCCTGTGTGTCACGATTCAAGGGTGCTCCATAGCGTTGAACATTTTTTTAATCACGAAAGACAATCTAATCAGTCACCTCAACCTTTTTTTGCATTGATGTTTTTGTAATTGGTTTTATTGTTAACAGTTTTGCCGACATACAGTTCACACATCACACATTTTAATAGTTCAATCTCATTCCTAAAGGTTGTGTAACTACCAGCAGCTTCTATTCCAGGCCATCTTTCCTCCTTGTACTCGTTAGCTCCCGTTTCCCACCAGCCTCCGCTGCCATGCTCCTGTGAAATGCATCCTTCAGTTGTTCTTTCTACAGGCCCCATGGACCGAAAACCATGCCACATGAAGACAAACCCCAAACAAACGGCCGACAACGGCAGACTGAAACCGAGGAGAACCTCACTCAAAAACAAAGCAGAAAATGTTCGAAACTGGAGCAATTAAACCTCAGTTCAAGAAGGAGCTCAGGGGAGAAGCATATTTCAGCCGGTCATCTAGATGTTTTGTTTTAAGTGCACGCGTTACACATGGAAGAGATAATTTTGTCAGCCCCTGACCCCTTCCTTGCCAACGTATATCTGTCTTTCAAGAACATGATGGTGTTTTTGGAGAAAGTTTGCACCAGAAACTGTGTGTGTGTGTGTGTGTGTGTGTGTGTGTGTGTGTGTGTGTGT
>NW_022103926.1:1416992-1422205 GCF_000313985.2 Echinops telfairi
TGTGTGTGTGTGTGTGTGTGTGTTCCCTGTGGACTTTTGGAATGCCAGGCCTTTCTTCTCAGGTATTGCTGGGTGGTTCGAACCACAAATAGTTTGGTTAGTAGACTAGCGCTCAGCACTTTAAAACCACCAGCAGGTCCGAGGGAGAAATAAGCAGCTTTCCATTCTGAGTTACAATCTCAGACACCCACCCGGGGCAGTTCTACCCTGTCCGATATGTTCTACCCTGTCATAATGGCCTCTCTAGAGCCATTATGAGTTGGCATTGACTCATCACGTAGAGTTCTGGGTGAGTGTGCCCAGCGCACCTGACTGTGCTCTTATGGTGGGGCAGGCGTGATGCAAAGTGTCTCTGATGTTGAGTTGCTTCTGCCTTCTGAATGTAGCCACCATGGCTCAGAGAGGTTAAGGCATTTCCCCAAAGCCACACAGCAAGGAGGGATCATTTACTATAAAGCCCGTTCTCCCACCACCTTCTTTCAAGCGTTTGTCTCATTGACAAGATAAACCCGAACAGGAGGAGAGGCCTGGGAGCCCCCTTTGGCCGATGACCCTGGACTCCTTTCCTCTTCAGGGTCACCCTCGTGGCCACAGAGGCCCAGAACCCCACGCCTCTTGCCCCACACTCACCGACTCAGCCAACCCGGTGCTAAGAATGTGTTGTCAAGGAGGAGACCGGAAGAGGAGAAAAGCCATTTCTTCCATCTCTTGGCTGCATCCTATGCCACCAATAGTGTCAACTGGAAATCAAAGAGCAGGTCTGCACTGACCCAGAGAAAGGCCAAGGGGGAAAGAAACAACCCCTGAGCCAAGGCCAAAAGTAGCAAACGAGCTCCTTCCCGGGGCACAAGTCTCCCCTGGGCACTGAGGAGGGGGGCCCGGCTGCCCAAGGAGGCTTTCACCCCATTTTCTAGAACCCAGGGGTGGGGGTGGGGCAGGATCCACTAGGAGAGCCCGTGGGGTTGCTAGAAAGTGATTCTGGGATTAGAAGAAGCCCTGGAGGCGCAGTGGTTAAGCACTTGGATGCTGGCCACAGGTTGGTGGTCTGAGCCCACCAGCCGCTCCGTGGAGCAAGGTGAGGCCATCAGCTTCCAGAAAGACTGACAGCCTTAGAGACCCATGGGGATGGGGGTGGGGGAGGCAGTTCTCCTCCATCCTGCAGGGTGGCTGTACATCAGAACCAAGTCCATGGCCACAGCCTTGGTGCTGTGGATTGTTTGTTGTCCAGTGACCCTATGTTAAGGTGACCAGACGTCCCGCTTTTGGCAGGCCAGTCCTGAATTTTAACAATTTTTCCCACGTCCCGCGGCGTTTTAAAAAAGTCCCGATTTTTGGCAAGAATGCACGACAAGCTAGGGTAGACGGTTTTCGGCTGCCATGTGGCTATTTCGCCAGGATATGAGTTTTGTCAATGGTGTCCCGCTTTACCAGTGTTAAAATCTGGTCACCTTACCTATGGACAGCAGAAGCAACCTTGCCCGGTTCGGGGTCATCTTCACTGCGATTGTTATGCCCGAGCCCCTGGTTGCAGCCACTGTGCCAATCCCTCTTGTTGAAAGCTTCCTCTTTTTCTCTGCCCCTCTACTTTACGAAGCATATGATGTCCTTCTCCGGGATGGGTCTCACCCGACAGCGTGTCCACAGGACATGAGGCAAAGTCTCACCATCCTGGCCCCTAAGGAGCACTCTGGCTGCATTTCTTCCAAGACAGCATTGTTTGTTTGGGGTCCCTAAACAATCCCCAAACCAAGCCCATGGCTATTGAGCCAATTCTTCTTGCAACCCACCGAGGCAGTGTTTCCGAGCCTGACAAGCTGCGTGGGAGAGACCGTCCTGTCTCGTCTTCCTGCCTGAGCCCTAGAGAGTGTGAACCCAGTCCTTGCGGTTAGCGGTCTGGGAGCTCACCCCACTGCGGCGTCAGATAAACACGCAGCTACAGATGGGAATGTTCACTCAGAGGCAGCTCAGAAGGAAGCCTGGCGATCTCATTTGAAATATAACCCAAAGCACCCCTCCCCAAACCCAACCCAAATCTGACCTCATCGCCATCGAGGCAATTCTGACTTACGGCAATCCTAGCAGGCAGGGGGGCGGGGGGGACTGCCCGGTGAGTCTCCCAGACTGTGCCTCTTCCTGGGGGTCTAAAGCCTCATCTCCCTCTGCAGGAGCGGTTGGTGGTTTCAATCTACCGACCTGTACTTGGCAGCCCAACTCGTAACCACTATGCCACCAGGGCTTAGACACCGTAAACCCCTAGGGGGTCAGTTCTCTTCTGAAGCACGTGAGGATGCCAAGTCTCAATTCCAACCCAATGCAACCGATGGGTGGGCAGTTGGCTTGCATACAGCCAATGCTCTAGCCTCCAGCGACTGCTGAGCCAACCTCGTGCCACCCCCTCCCTGGGAAGCTCGGAGCCTTCACCCCCTGACCCTCCCTCAGTCCAGTCCGCTGTCCTCGCCCTGGAGAAAGTGCCAGCTCTCAAGGGGTTTCCTGAGGCCTGGGGGTGGGGGGGAGGGGAAGAGAAGCAAGCCCCCTCAGCAGAACCCAATCAAATCCCCTTCCAGGCCGAGGCCCGAGACTTACAAGGTCTTCCCCTAAGAAGCGTCCCGGGCTTGGCTCCCGTTTTGTGCAGGAAAGTCATTTGCACCATCCTGCTCCCAGGCTGAGAGCCCCCGGATGGCATGGGGCCACACCTTTTCTTCCTGGGAGCAGCTCCCCATGGGGGCCAACTCCAGCTTCCCATCTCTTCCTTGGCTGTGTTCCCTCGGCAGCAGAGCTTCTGGAAGGATCCCGCCACCCCCACCCGACTCCCACTGCACCAAGTCAATGCAGACTCATGACCAAGCTCTAGGATGGAGGAGAACCGTCCCGTGGATTTCAGGGGCTCTGCAGACATGTTTATGGTGCAGGTCACCAGGACTTTCTTCTGCAGTGGTTCAGAGTGGGTTTCAACCACCAGCCTTTAGGTTAGCAGCCGATCACAAACGACTCATGCCACCCCAGCTCTTCCTGTCCCCATCCAAACACACACACACACACACACACACACACACACACACATTGCGGTGGAGTCAGTTCCGACTCATAGGCATCTTCTAGGACAGAGCAGAACTGTCCCACACGGTGTCCCAGGTGGCAGATCTTTCCAGGAGCAGCCAGCCAGCCTCATCTTCCTTCCTTGGAGCAGCTGCTGGACTCGAACTGCCAACTTTGCCTTGAGCAGTAGACATTTAAGCCACGTTGCCATCCCCTCTGCGAACACCTCTGTGTCCGCTTCCCCAAGCCTTCAGCACCACAAGAACTCAACTCGGTGACAAGGAGTTTGCCTGCCAAGTGCAGTCAGCTGAAATGGGTGGGGTGGGGCGAGGGGTCTGAAGGGGGTGGTCCAGGGCTGTGCTGCCCTATGAGGGTCACCAGGGGTCAGTGAGCAGGGGCTTGGGTTATGAATTTCCTCCCAAGGCCTCAGACAAAGAGCAGCCCGCTGTGGGTGGTTACCTTGGCAACTCTTTGTGCTGGCGAGTGGGAGAGGAGGGGAGGGAAGGAGGGCTGCAGCTGGGGGAGGAGAAGGAGGGGACATGGCCTTTAAAAGGAGATCTGGGCTCCCAGGCAAAGTGAAGGAATTCTCTGGAGGGGGAGGCTGGCCTGGGTGGGGCATCGGAACCCGCTCCCCCCCCTCTCTAGAAGCTCTTCCCACAGCATTAAGAACCACTAAGGGCAGCACCTGAGTGCTAGTCTTGCCTTCTTGCCACTTGCTGTTCATCTTGGGCAGGTTACCTCCCCTCTCCCAGCCTCACTGTCCTCCCGACAGAAGGGTGCTACAAATCCAACAGCATGATGGAGGGTCTTGTGCCCAGTGGGGCTAGGTTGCTAATTGCAAGGACAGTGGTTCAAACCCACTAGGAGAAAGATGAAGCTGTCGGCTCCTGAAAAGATTGACAGTCTTGGGGACCCCATGTCAGGTTCCCCTGAGTGAGAGTAGCCTAGATGGCAGTGGGTGTGCTTGGTTTGGTGGGTCTGAAGGTTGCTGGGTGGTGTGTTCCTGGTAAGAGACTGAGGCTTCTCAAAAGGTGGGTGGATTGAGTCCACTTGGAGGACCGTGGGAAGAAAGGTCTGGCAACTGAATTCAACAAGACAAGATGGTGAGAAACCTGGGAGCTGAGTTCCACTCCGACACACGGTAACCCGGAGGCAACCAGTGTTCTTGTCTAGTGTGCACCCAGGGCTGGGCCTTGCAAGGCAATGCATTGCCACGTAACCAATCCCAACTCCCAGGGACCCTCTGGGCAGAGCAGATCTGTCCCTGTGGGTTTCCCAAACTGTGACTCTGGACGGGAGCAGAAAGCCTCGTCTTTCTGGCTTGGCTTTCATTGCACGGCCTTGTGACCAGTGCCTTCATCCATCAATTGAGGTCCAGAAGTTTCTATCCACACGCCTGGTATTCATGAGCCCTTGCTGTTGACTTCACTGCCAGCGTTCTTGACTTTGGGAGGGTGGGGGTGAAGTTGGGGGGTTGGGAGGGTGGGGGTGAAATTGTGGGGGGCGGCAGGGGACCACAGGCGTCCATCTTATTGGATCTCAGAGCTGTGCGGTCTTCATGGAGCCAATGTGAGTGAGAGAGGGCGGGGGAGTTTGGGGGCCCTGGAGGAAGGGCCCTGGCTGTGCTGTCCCAGTGCTGGGCCACCATGTTGCCTGGATCTTTGTTCCTGGTGCCCACAGTGGCCCCGGGAGAGGCTGGCAGCCAGTTTTCCCTTCCAGGCTGCTGAGCTGGGGCAGGTAGGGAAAGACGTGAGCAGGGGGTGTGTTTGGGTAGGGTGGTGGAAATCTGGGATGCGTCCATTGGGGAGGGTGCCCTGGGTGTCTGAGAGCTCAGTTCCAATCTTGTCTAAGAAGCCTTACTCCCAAGCCCTGGTCGAAGCCCTGGCCCACCGGGCGGCAGCTGGGTCAGGGAGATGGCCCACTCACTACCAGTGGCACTGCGCAAACCCGTCCCCATTCTCCAGTGATCCCCAGGCCTCCTCAATGGTTACCCATTGGGCTGTGATCTCAACGGTCAGCAGTTTGAAACCTCCTGTGCTTAAGGGTCCACTCTGCCAGAAGACGTTTCTATATATTTTTGTATGTCCTTTTATTTTTATTTATTTATATTTTTAATCATTTTATTGGGGGCTCGTACAACGCTTATCACAATCCATCCATCCATCCATTGTGTCAAG
>NW_022103926.1:1423328-1428389 GCF_000313985.2 Echinops telfairi
TGCCAGTTTAATAGAACAAAGTGTTCTTGCATTGAGGGAGTACTTGAGTGGAGGCCCAATGTCCATCTGCTACCTTAGTATTAAACCTATAAGTATATGTACTGTACATAGATTTATTTCCTCCTCATCATAAATAAATACATTTACATATGTACATGCCTGCATTTAGACCTGTACACATGCCCTTGGCCTCCTAGTTCTTTCCTCTATTTCCTTTTGCTTTCCTCTCGTCCCACTGTCATGTTCAGCCTTCATTTGGGTTTCAGTAATCCCTCTCGGTTACATTACCCTTGCTCAAGCCCTACCAGGCCTCCTACACCTTCCTCTCTGCCGATTTTGGATCACTTGTTGTTCCCTTGTCCCTGAGTTTGTTAACACCACTTCCTTTCCAGCCCCCTCCTCCTCTCCCATGTCCCCCAGGAACAGTCAGTCCCGTTGTTTTCTCCTGCAGATTGTTTACAGGAAGCCTTTCTTGATCCCCACACCCTGGGCCAGGGCCTCTCAGGGCGCAGCAGCCCCGCCGATGCGCATTCTGCTCTGCGGCTTCCATCTGTGCACGCCCTCCCCCTGAGCCCGACACGGAGTGTTTTGGGCAGGACAAAGGCCATGCCCATTTGCTCATCCCTGAGCTGTCAAGGCCAAGGGCCAGTAGTGCTGGTGTCCAGCTGATACCCAATATATTGCCCAAAGCAGGCAGGAATGGAGGAGGCAGGGGAAGGGAGCCACTGACATGTTGGCTGGGGACATGGCAGGCATCTGCCTAGTGGCAAAGGTGAGTTTTGGATATGAAAGCAGATATAAACTGGGCATTCGGGGTGTGGGTCAGACTAGGCAGAGAGGACTGTATGGAAGCCAGGAATGTGTGGAAGAGGCTGGAAGGGGAGTGAGGAGTGTGTCTGGGGATGAGGCAGACAGTGAGGACAACGAGGAAGAGTCTGTGTGGGTGGAGGAGCAAGGGTGAGGGAGGCCAAGAACTCAGCCCAGGGGGGAAGCCAGTTAGCCTGGGCAGGAGTCCCTGTGGGGAACCAGAGTTAGACGGGGCAGGAGCAGGCAGGGGACCGCAGGGCAGGACTCGGGGGCTACAGCTGTCTGTGGACTCACACAGGATGTCCTGGCTTTTGGAATCCCACATTATGCCTTTTGGCCCTTCCTTCCACGTAGGGCTGCCCACTGCCAGGTCAGCAGTTTGAAATCACCAGCTGCTCCTTGGGAGAAAGCCGAGGCTGTCTACTCCCATGAAGAGTGGCAGCCCTGGAAAGCCCCAGAGGCAGTGCAGCCTGTCCTACAGGGCTGAGCTAGGTGAGAATCGACTGTGAGTTGGAATCTGAGTTCGAGTCCTTCTAAACTCTAGGGAGGCCCGGGGGGTGGGGGGCGTTCTGGGGTACCTGTTGGACCGCTACCTGGAAGCATTCAGTTTATCGCCTCCTCCGAGATCTACATCCTGGGAAACCTTGTGTAGGGTCACCACGAGTAAGAATCAACGGGGCGGTAGGGGGTTTGGCTTTTGTTTCCCCCGAAACTGGACGACCCTATGGACCCTATGCACAACGGGAGCCTCGGTGGCGTCGTGGTTGCATGGTGGGCTGCTAACTGCAGGGTCAGCAGTTTGAAACCACCAGCTTTCTACGCCCCGAGGAAGCTCACAGGAGCAGTTTTCGTCTGTCTGAGAGGCTCCGGGCAAGGGTGGCGAGGCTGCGTCTCAGACTGGCCATGCCGCCCCCGGGGAGACCAGTCCCTGGAGAAGAACATCTGCTTGGCAAAGTGGAGGGGCAGCGAACAGACAGGAAGGTCTCTGACAAGGTGGACTGGCACAGTGGCTGCAACCCTGGGTTGGATCTTAACGGCCACTGTGCGGTGGCCCAGGAGCAGGTGAGGTCGCTCTGAGGCAGACCCCACTGACAGCACCTCACAAGATCACGCTACGGACACCTGGGAAGTCGGGCCTTTCGCATCCTCTGCGGTCCTCATCTCATCTTAGCCCGCCCAGCAGTCGTGGCAACAACCCTTGCGCATCCTGATTCTGTTGAGGCACAGAGAGGCGAAGCGCAGCTCCCAATGTCTCCTGCCACAGGGCTGCCAGGTGTGGAAAAACAAAACAACACGGTGCAGGAAGGAAGCCCACCCAGGCCCATGGGAATCTCAGCTAAGCAACAAACGTTTCTTCTTTTTCTTTCTCGAGTACAATGTAGCCGGTGACGTGTGTGGAGCTCAGTTCCGTGGAAAGATTACCTGCTGTTTATCAGAAATTTAAATTGGATGGCACACCTTGTATTTTATCTGGCCATCCTGCCCAGGTTTGGAGCCGCCATGGGTCCAATTAGAGAAACTTGGTGGGTGGGGATGAGGGGTGTGGTTGTGTGCTGGGCTGCTAACAGCAGGGTCAGCCATTCAAAACCGCTAGCTGCTCCGAGGGAGAGGAGGGGGCTTTCTGTTCCCATAAAGAGTTACAGTCGAGGAAACGCACCAGGGCGGTTTGATCCTTTGATGTAGGGACACTATGAGTCAGAATGGACCCCATGCCAGGGAGTTCAGTTTTTGTTTGTAATTCAGACTCAAACTCACAAGACCCGAACTCACTGCCATCAAGTTGATCCCAACTCACAGAGACCCTATAGGCCAGCGGATAACTGTCCTTGGGCCTTTTTCCAACGTCACTCTTCATAGGGTACAAAGCCTTGTTCTGCGAGTGGTTTTGAACAGCTGACCTTACACTTAGCAGCCCCCTACCGCACCAGGCCTCTTGTTTGAATAAAGGCAACGAGGGCTGTCACAGAGATTCCTTGAGGGTCCGCTATGCGCACGGTGCGTCGCTACATGACTTGCATACATTTCTTGTACAATGTCAGGCCCGTTGAGTTCCGCTTGGGATGGCCTGTCGCCCGGTTCCTGCAGCCCCGCAGTTCCGCTCGTGACCACGCAGTGTCGCCCTCGGCCCGTGGTACCGGGGCGGCGGCGGGGGCGGCAGGGCGCGCGCGGCCCATTCATCACCGCGCGGCCGCGGCGCGCAGACAATGCGGGGAGCGGCCCTTGCCCGCGCCCGCGCGGGTGTCGGTACAAAGGATGAGCTGTTAACACGTGTACGGTAATGGGCTCCCCTACAGCCTCTTCCCGGGCTGCCCGCTCCTGGCCTGACTGATGGTCCCAGCCATCCATCTAAATTATGTCACTGCTAGCAAGTGCCGCTGGCCATCCCTCCTGCGTCCCAGGGCCAGACTGGCCTCCAGTACCTTGCCTGCGTGACCCTGCTCCCCCGCGCCCGGGAAGGCCACCTCTCCAGGGTGAGCATCTCCAGTGCGCGGGGAGGCCTGGCCGCCTCCGGTCCCGTGCAGTGGGCGTGGTTTATTTGATAGGGCGGGTTCTCAGGCGGGAACAGCCCTGGAGCAGGAACTTTTTAGTCTCAGGGCACACACCTCTGGGGTTTGCTAGTGCTGGGAATTTATTTTATTTTCCACATCTTTCTGAAGGCATCATTTACCCACCAGGAACCCCACCCGTCTGCAGCTGCGTTTAGCAGTCATCATTGGGGTCCGACTCCTGACACGTTTTCAGCATCCACCAAAGAATCCCATGCCTGTTAAGGGTCACGCGCATCCCCTTCCGCTCCCCCTGTCCCTGGCATCCACTAAGCAATGTCCAGTCTCGAACTTGCCGAATTCTGAATATACATCCCGTGTGGATGGGGTCATTCAAGGTGTGGCCTTCTGTTACTAACTTCTTCCCTGTGGCATAAAGGTTTCCTGGTTCATCCACGTGCTTGGATCAGCACTCTGCTCCCTTTTGAGGGCAGAGTAATATTCCACGACAAGGCATTTTATTCATTCATTTTAGTTATCCTTTCATCAGTTGATGGCCAGTTTTCCATTTTGGTTTGAGTGTCAGAAATACTAAGGTAGTACGTCCTGTCTGTAAGACAAATTCTCCTTTCTGGCTATTGCGAATGCTGCTGCCACAAACGCTGGTGTGTAAGATTTTGGGTGGGTATGGGTTTGTATTTTTCTGGGGTGTAACTAGCTGTGGAGTTGCTGGGTCTTATGAGAAAGTTATGCCTGACAGAGGAAGCCCTCAACAGCCAATTTTCTAAAATTGGTTGTACTTTACATTCCCACCAATAGGATATGAGAGTTCCCATTTTGCCACTTTCTCACCAACACTTGGTAGTGTGCACCTTTTTAACCATAGTCATCCCAGTGGGTGGGATGAGGATCGTGGGTGGTATAAGTAGTCTACGCTCAACTATTAGCCTAAAGGCTAGCGGTTTGAACCCACCCAGTGGCTGCCTTCTGTAGAGAGGACAGACAAGAACCCCCACGGAGCAGTTAATCAGAAAGGACTCTGTGGCATGGTTGTTGTTGGACGGTTGTTGTTGGACGCCGTTGGGCCACTTCCAGCCCATAGTGACCTTGTGTACAAAAGAGCGAAACGCTGCCCGCCCTGCCCCATCTCACGATGGTTCCAATGCCTGAGCCCATTGTTACAGCTGTGGTGTCCATCCATCACTAAGCACACCGTCCTGCGAGGACGGGTCCCTCCTGACAACATGTTTGAAGTTTGTAAGACAGAGCCTCGCCATCCTTGTCTCTCAGGATGTATTTCTTCCCAGATAGATCGGTTTGTCCTTTTAACATTCCATGCTGCTGCTTTCCCAGCACCACCATTCAAAGGCATAGATTCTTCTTTGGCCTTCCGTGTTCCATGTCTAGCTGTCACACGCATAGGAGGTGGTTGAAAACACCATGACTTGGGTCAGGTGCACCTTTGTCCTGAGTCACATCCTTGCTTTTTCCATTCTCTAAAGAGGTCTCGGGGCAGCAGATTTACCTAAGGAAACCCGTCTCTTGACTGCTGCTTCCACGAGCATCAATTGTGGATCCAAGCAAGACAAAGTCTTTGACAACTTTAACCTTTTCCCTATTTATCCTGATATTCCCTATTGCTCTGGCTGTGAGGATTTGGGTCTTCTTGACATGGAGCTGTCGTCCACACTGAAGGCTACAATCCTTGGCCTTCACCAGCAAGCGCTCGAGTCCCCCTCACTGTCAGCAAGCACGGTGTGACATCTGC
>NW_022103926.1:1430653-1432314 GCF_000313985.2 Echinops telfairi
AGAAGCACGTATTCAGCTGCCTGGCGCAGTGTGAAATGGGATTGTTGATGGGTTGTGTTGTTGAGTTGTGAGCTCCTTGTGTTTTCCATCGCCCAGCCTCAGCTGGTCCGAGATGCACATGGGCGTTCTCCCGGGTCGTGGGCTGTCACCTTCTCAGTGGCCTCGCTGACAACACCAACGTTCTAACTATTTGGCGATGTTCGACTTCCCTGCTTGTCCTTTCCTTTGTTGGTCACATCTGAGGCCCGGCTCCGTGCGGCCTGGGGATGTAAATCTGCTGTCGGCTCTCCATTGTGGGAGGAAGAAGTGGGGCAGGGGCGATTGGTGATTTGAGGCTCTCCGTGAGGGGGTGAGCTCTTCAGCTGGGGGAGGACACCTGCAGGGGACATGTCCTCCCTCCCACGTCACCAGGGAGGTCATGGAGGCTCAGAGAGGTGAAGCCACTTGACCTGGGCCACACAGCCTCGTCTGAAGAAGCAACATGGGGGTGGCTCTTTTCCTCCAGGCCGGAGACACCCCAGTGTTGCCCTGGGACCTACCGGGGGACACTGCACCTTCTGCCTGGGAGGTCAGACCTCCCTGATGGCCCGGCTGCAAACTCGCTTCCCCTGGGCTGCAGGTTCCTGGAGGACAGCTGGCTTCCCACCTGCCCCTGGGCCTGGGGGAGGCGGCTGAGGCTGAGCCCAGGTCCTGCCATCTGCAGGCAGTTAGCCTTCCTGCTGTGATTGGTAGTTAGCCACCCTGGACCCCCGGCAGTGCAGCAGAACCCCGTACCCCAAGACCCACCTTCTCTCACCCGGCCTGGGTCTGGGAAGCACAGAGAGAGGTAGGAGATGGATCTGGCCCCCAGGATGCAGGTGACAGTGCAATCACTGAGTTTGGCAGAGCTGCTGGAGGTGAGGGGACCTGGGGTCACTGTCCCGATGACCCCATGTTGCTGCAGGCCAACCTCCCATATCAGTCAGCCCGGATGGGTCCAAGAACCCCTCCCCACCCACCCACTGCTGCCAAAAGTCCCCTGGGAGACCATCTGAGGGCCATTTCTGGCTGGTCTGCCACCCACTTCCCATGACCCCTCTGGGAATTTATTTCCTGGATGCTGGTCCCCGCTGACTCTAGAGCAGTGGTTCTCAGCCTTCCTAATGCCACAACCCTTTAATACAGTTCCTCATGTTGTGGTAACCCCCAACCATAAAATTATTTGTGTTGCTACTTCATAACTGTCATTTTGCTACTGTTATGGATCGGACGACCCTGTGAAAGGGTAGTTCAACCCCCAAAGGGGTCTCGACCCACAGGTTGAGAACCACTGCTCTCACGAGTACTCACTGCATCCTCCGGGGATGAGTCCAGGTTGTCTGTCTAGAGGTGGACGTGTAGCACTTACACGCAGTTATTGGCCACCTCCTGGACTTTCCTATGGTGACGAGATGCCCAGGGGCCAGGGTTCTGCCCGAGCTCCAAACCCTGCTGCCTCCTCTAGGGGCTGTGGCTCTAGATCAGTGGTTCTCAACCTGTGGGTCAGGACCCCTTTGGGGCTTGAACGATCCTTTCACAGTGTCCAATCCATACCAGTAGTAAAATGACAGTGATAAAGTAGCCACGAAAATAATTTATGGTTGGGGGCTCAGCACCACACGAGGAACTGTATGAAAGGGTCG
>NW_022103926.1:1433156-1434452 GCF_000313985.2 Echinops telfairi
TTCATTTACAGATCCACTCAGGAACCCCCCACTGACACAGAGGCGCTTCTCACCCAGGGTGACCCTAGAGGACGGGGTAGTAGGGCCCTGAGGGTTTGCTGAGACCGTAGCTCTTCAAGGTAGAAAGCCCCGTCTTGCTCCACCATGGGCCAGTCTACGCGTCCACGTGATGGGCTCTGGGTGGGGCTGAGCAGGCTGGACTGTGAGGGGTACGCACAGGTCTGGAGCTGGCGTGTGGTTAAGGGGGGCTGTTGGAGGAGGAGGGAGGGGGCGGGGCAGGGTGGGAGCATCAGGGCTAGCTTGGTGAGGACCAAGGGTGCTGGGAGAGCAGCCGCGACAGGTGTGACTACGCCGCCCTGGTCTGCAGGGCGCTCGGGGCACAGCCGTGGGGATGAAGGTAGGGTCCCCGGCACCCGGCTTGAGAGTAGAGTCTCAGAGGAGGCAGATGGATGGACTCCAGGGCCCTAGGCGGTGGTGTTGGCTTGCTTGATTTATTTGCCTGGTTGGAGTTAAAGTCTGCATTCTCAGAGCTTACCAACCAACCAATGCACGGCTGTCAAATTGATTCCGACTCATAGGGACCCTGTAGGACCAAGCAGAACTGCCCCAGAGGGTGGCCATGGCTGCCAATCTTAATAGAGGCAGACATCTCACCTCTCGCCCAAGGAGTGGCTGGGGGGATAGAACCCCCGACCTTTTGGTTAGATCTGAACTTTCAAAAAAACCCACTGCCATTGAGGCAATTCAGACTCCTGGCGGCATTGAGACAGAGCAGACAGTGAGGGCCTCTCACGCAGGCTCCCCAGACAGTGAGGTTACCAACGCAACCGGCCGTCCTTCTCCCGGCTGCTCAACCGCTGCTGCGCCCAGGCCCGTCTCCTGTAGCAGGTTCCAGGGAAAGACCGAGGTTCCTGGTGTTGGAGGGCTCTCCCAGGACCGTGCGGGCAGTGCCACTAAGGGGGCATGGCAGGGTGGGGACTGCACTGGTGACACTGTATGAGGGGCAACACCCAATGGCTGTCTGAGTTTTTTGTGCAAATTTTCAGCAGAAATGTTGTTCAGCAGAAACAACATCCCTGTTGCTTGTTCTTACAACCACCAACATTGAACTAACTGCAAGCTTTTCTTTCTTGGTATGTTTTAATTTGTTCTCTGTCAGTGGCTTGATGTTGTTGCTGTTTTGTTGTACATTGTTCCTTGATTTTGCTCTGTCTTGTTTTTGTGCATGTTGTTGTTTCCACAGGCCTGTCTGGATAGGACAGGCTGGATGAACAATCTGGAGGAGAAAACAACGGG
>NW_022103926.1:1435777-1436982 GCF_000313985.2 Echinops telfairi
CCTAATAAAATGATTAAAAAAACAAACAAACAAAAAAAAACAAAAACAAAAACTCAGTGTCACCGAGTTGATGCCAACTCATAGCCACCCTCTAGGACAGGGTAGAACTTCCCCTGTGGGTTTCTGAGGCTGTGACTCTTTGCAGAAAGTAGGAAGTCTCATCTTTCTCCCATGAAGTGGCTGGTGGTTTTGAACCGCTGACCTCACGGTTAGCAGCCCAACGTGTATCCGCCAGCTTACATGTGTGAATACACTTACAAGGCTAAAGCGCCACCCCCCGTTTCCTTTGTGAACATTGGGATAGTGGCCTGCCTATCCACAAGTTCAGCACTTTGAACCCACCAGTCGCCCCGAAAGAGAAAGATGAGGCTTTCTGCTCCCATAGAGAAGTCTAGCCCCAGAAACCCAGAGGGGCAGGTGTTCTCTGCCCTGCAGGGCTGCTGTGAGCCAGCATGGCCTCGGGGGCAGGGGTTTTGGCTTCGTGCGTTCAGGCCGGAGTTGTCTTATTCCCCGTTACAGTGATTATCTTTGGCTCAATGACTTCGTCTGCTGACTCCACAAGCATGCACTGCTGATGCCATCGTGCTTTTACAGTCACGCGTTCTGCCTGGGCTCCTGGTGTCTTGGTTACAAGTCCTATTTATGAACCCATATCAACAACTGCTTTTGGGACATTGAAGTTATCATGAAAGACAAAGGAGATATGTCAAAATAATGTCGCAACTAATAATAAGTCAAGGTGGAAACATTTGACCAATTTTGCTGTTTGTGTTGATACCATTTAAGAAATATTCCATATAAGGAATTTACAAGCAGGTTTGCTACATAGTAGTCTAGGATTAAAATTGATACTAACTATCACTAAGGATTCTGTACAGAGTGCTGGCCTGTGGGCAATGTGTTGGGCTCTTCATCTCAAGGTCAGTAGTTCAAACCCATCAGCTGCTCTGAGGGAGAAAGACGAGGCTGGCTACTACTCCCAGAGAGAGTTACAACCTTGGAAACCCAGAGGGGCAGTTCTATTCTGCCCTGTAACATTGCTCTGTCAGACTTGGTTCAATGGAGGTTCATGGGAATGAAGGATTCTGTGTGGTTTGGGTGCAGGAGGCGGCCTATGGGAGGGAGTGAGTGTGTGTGTGTGTGTGTGTGTGTGTGTGTGTGACACCATGAGTTGTCACAGTGAACCACACCAACCCCGGTGACAC
>NW_022103926.1:1437674-1443662 GCF_000313985.2 Echinops telfairi
TTGCCATCCCTGCCTCTAAGGACACTCTGGTCTTACTCCTTCCAAGACATTTGGGTTTGTCCGTGGAGCAGTCCTTGGTACTTCCAATGTTCCTCTCCAGCACCAGGATTCAAATGCGTCTTCCCTGTCAACCTTTCACATAAATCTAATATCATCCAAATCCATATACCGGTCTGTATCTATACCCATATGCACACCTAGATCCATATCATCTAATTAGCTACATTCTTGCTGTCTCAGCTCCATGGAACTCCGTGTGTAACCGGGAAGCCTGTCTTAGAATCAGGGCTAGGCAGGTGACAGGTCAGGTTGGAGCAAGGAGAAGAGGGAGGAGCTGGGAGGATGTGTCTGACCAACTTGGGGGCCAGGAAGGCATCCTGAAGGAGGTGATGGCTGAGCCTGGGTCTGGTCTGGGTCTGGTTTTGACCCCAGCTTTAAAGCTGAGAGACATCTGTCCCAGGAGTGCCTTTGGTTCTTGGAAAGCCAAGCCAGTGGGCCATTCTACCTGTGGTCAAGTTTCGCTTTCCACGCACCACGTGACCACCATGTCCACACCACATTCCATGTCAGTTGTGCCCATATTTCAAATGGTTTTCCTTGTTCCTCGGGTCTGTGGAGTGGCCCTTCCCTGGGTCAGGGCTGGCCTGTCAAGAGATCAGAGAGACACCGAGAAGTTGGTGCACCCCTTCCTTCTGACTGTTTGCTGGTGCTGATTGGTAGCTGAAGAGATCCCCTGGGGCACTGAGGAGAGCTGAGCTCTCCGATTTTCCTGGCTGGTGTCTTTAGGGCCACGGACCACCACGCCTTTCTTCTGCCGTGCCACTGAATGAACCGCTGCCAGCCCCCAGCACTGCTGCTTAGACACCACCCAGAAGTGCTACCAATCGCTTCTGCAGGGCACAGGACCAAGCAGGGGGCAGCATGGTAATTCTTCCCCAAGAAGGGCATCCCTGGGGGGTGCACCTGTGGAACTCGCAGGGGGGCTCTAGAACATTTCAGAAACCAGAGGGAGGGGTGACTGTGATGTCAGTCACAGTCACAGAGCTGGAGGTTCTCAACACTGTGGCCCTCTTTCTCCGCCACACTTGCCATTCTCCGCTCTGCTAATGATTTGACACAGCGGCTAATTTGACAAGCCAGTTGGAGGCCCCCTGATTGCTTTTGACTTTCTGACTGCCGAGGAGAGATGAACTCCATCTTCGTCTCGGGCAACTTACAGTTGGATCGCCTAGGGCCACCACCCGATCGGGTGTTCGCAATGTTACTGTGTAAATTGTCTAATAAAGTAATGGAGGGAGGGAGTCAGCTAAATGATCTGTCTCTTCACCATTGTAATGGGATTCCGTTTTTTTTTGTAACATTGTTTTATGTGAGAATGCAAAAAAAAATTACACATAATTAGAATCATTTCCATTCCAAATCTCTGCCCCGGCGGACAACAGATCTGGCAACTTCTGCCACACTGTAAAGCAAGTCAGCGTGTGAAGTGGCAGGCCATTTTAAAAGGCAGGCAGGGTTTTTGAGTGGGAGAAGGTTGCCCCAAATGGGGTTGCTCCCCTGAAGGGAAGGGACAAAAACAGACATGAGAAGAGGGGGCGATACCCAAACCCCTACTGTCCAGTTGACCCCAACTCATGGCAACCCCTTCTGAGCAGAACTACACTGTGGGGGTTCCTGGCTGTAACCTTCATGCCTTTGAATCGTGGTATCGACAAAGAACATTGGACACCCCATGGCCTGCCAGAAAGAGGAACATCTCTATCCGGAGAGAAGCCCAGCCAGAGTGTTACGTAGAGGCAAGGATGGCAGGACTCTGTCCCATGTACTTGGGACACGTTCTCAGGAGGACCAGACCCTGGAGGAGGACATCATGCTGGGCCAAGGCAGGTCAGCGGGTAGGCCGAAGCCCGAAGGCCCTTGGTGAGATGCTCCGACACAGCGGCTGCAACAAGGGGCTTCGCACCGTGACCTCTGCGAGGCTGGACCCGCTGGCAGTTCGTTTGGAAGTGCGGTGAGTCAGGACCGACTCCAGAGGCCTTGTGCGGCAGATGTACTTCATGCAGCACGTCTCCGGATCTCTCCGCTGCTGCTTACCGTGAGGTCAGGGTTCTCGTGGGTTCTGACTCGTGGTGAGCCTGGGTGCGCAGAGGAGAACTGCTCCGGGGGGTTTGCAAAGCCAGCTCTTTCAAAAGCAGTTCTCCAGGTCTCCCAAGGTTCCCACGGGTGGGTTTGAACTGCCAACCCTCCAGCTAGTAGTTCAGCACTGAACTGTTTCTGAGAGCAAACCATTTGCTATTCCCAGGGAGCTTCCCAGAAACGAACGCTTCTGCCATTGAGTTGATTCCAGTCCACAGCGCCCCCTAGAGGACAGAGTACAAGTGCATCACAGCGTTCTGGAGCTGGCCAATCTTTGCATGGGCTCTCCGGGCCCAGGAGGCCGGTGTTCCCGGGATACCTGTGGAACACCAGGGAAGAGGCTTGTGCTAGGAAAAGGACACAGGGACTGTGAGTGGAGGGTCAGAGCCAGCGAGAGAGACTCTCTCCAAAATGGCTTGACACAATGACCCTATCGGGGCTCTCCCCTCAATGAGCATGAAGGTGACCCAGAACTGGCACCGCACTTTGTTCTGTTGTCCCTGAGATCACCGTGAGCTGGAGGGGACCTGATGGCACCCAGTGACAAAAGCTCTCGTGGCTTACAGGTTGGGCTGCGAGCCACAAGGTCAGCAGTTTGAAACCCCTGCGGTCTACTCTTGTAACACCGTCATCTGTCCACAGTCCATGCTCACGGTAAGCAGCAGCCGAGAGATCCAGAGACGTGCTGCATGAAGTACATCTGCCCCACAAGGCCTCTTTGGAGTGTTGAAAGGCGAGGGTGTTACTTTGAGAACGAAGGTACGCATGGCCCAAGCCATGGTCTTTTTAATCCCTTCAGGTGCAGGTGAAAGTTGGGCCTTGACCAAGAAGACCGAAGAAGAATGGATACATTTGAATGTGGTGCCGGAGAAGACACTAAAACTTCCACAGACAGCTAAAAAGACCAGTTAACCTGGGTCGGAAGAAGTACGGTCAGAGCGCTCCTCAGAGGCAAGGATGGTGAGACTTCAGCTTACACCCTTTGGACAGGCCCTGGAGACTAGGCCCCGGAGAAGGACATCGTGCTTGGTTACGTGGAGGGGCAGCAAAGGAGAGGAAGGGCCTCAAGGTGGTGGATTGACGTGGAGGCTGCAGCCAGGGCTCCGGCATAGGGACCATTGTGAGGGTGGTGCGGGGCCCGGCAGCGTGTCAGTCTGTTGTGCGCAGGGTCGCTATGGGTCGGACCGGACTCGATGACACCTAACAGCCACCACCCCAGCTCTCTGGTCAAGATGGACAGCTCGTCTCTGTCGGACAGACTCGCTAGGAGTCTGTCATAGCAGTGATTTGTGTTCTGGAGCAGCAAACAACAGCCCCATTTACTGTACCTCGGCCAAGCTGTGAGCCCCCAGGAAGAGTAAGAAGGGAGAGCGTGAGAGCCCACCTCATTGGCCTCTCAGGGCAACGGAAGCATGGCTGGCTCTTGACAGGTGAGGAAACCTCAGGTGTTAAGCAGGGTGGGCTCTTGCCTACGGGGGATGCTGCTGCTGAGCCTGAGCCCAGTTCCACCTGCAGGGTGCGCTTCCTTTACCTGTCAGGTGTACCTGAGGACCGCCACATGTTTAAAACTCCTTTTAAAACAGCTTTTAGTTGTGCTCTGGCTGCAGGATGAGAGAAGAGATCATCCGTTTTCCAGCCTACAAGTCCCACACATTTATCTCATCAATGGCCTTCTGTCCCCTCATTGCCACATCCCTCGCCCTCCTGTGTTTGCTGTTCCCGTTCCTCACCCCCCCCAACCCTGTCACCCCCTCCTACCTCCCTCCCACCCACAACCCTGTCCTGGGTCCACACTGCCCTCTGGATCTCAACCTCCCTGGATGGTTGAGGAGTCTAAGGTGTGTCTAGATTCATCCCCATGTGATTGTTCTCTGTATAGACCTGTCTATCGTTTGACTGAGCCTTGGGGGTGGGGGTGGGGGTGTGAGTTCAGTTCCAGACAGGCAGGGTGACTCAGGGGTCTGAGTCTTGAGGGTCCCACCAGTCTCTGGCCAGGAAGCCTGGTTTCTTTGATGCCTTTGAGTTTGGCTCCACATTTCTCTCCTGTTCTACCCAGGATCTTCTGCTGTGGTCTCTTTCTGAGCAGTTGGTAGGGATAGCCGGGTACTACCTAGCTCTTCTGGTCTCAGGGTCATGGAGGCTGTGGTTCTCGTGGTCCACTGGTTCACGGTTTCCACGCATCTTCCCTTTCAGTCTCCCATCTTTCCTCTGATGCGGAGAGACGATACCTTGGACGGCCGCTCACAAGCTTGAAGAACCCAGTTGCTACTCCCTAGAGCAGGGTGTAGAACATTGCCTGGATGAACACCACTTTTGAGGCGTGTTGGGAGGATGAGATCAGAGACTGACACGGCAGCGCTTCAGGGAGAGCTTTCATCTGGGGAAGAACCTGCAGAACGCTGGCGTCAGCCACACCCACTGCCATCGAGTGGAGTCTGGCTCGTGGCGACCCTCTAGGTCAGAGTAGAACCACCCCTGTGCGGTTCCCAGACCTAGGTCTTTGTAGGAGCAGACAGCCTCAGCTTTTTGCTGTGGAGGGCCTGGTGGTTTTGAACCACTGAGCCTGTGGTAGCAGCTCATCGAATAGTCCTCCGACCAACCAGGGATCCTTGGCATAGGCATCGCTTGAGTCAACACTCTGTTCTGGATGTGGAGAAGTTGACCTCACTCCCTGACCCTCTAGCCCCTGACCCCTCACTCCCTGATCCCCTCGCTCCCTGACCCCTCACTCCCTGACCCTCTAGCCCCTGACCCCCCACTCCCTGACCCCCTCGCTCCCTGACACCCTCACTCCCTGACCCCCTCGCTCCCTGACCCCTCACTCCCTGACTCCTGCAAGGAGGAGGAGCAGGGGGCTCATTTTACCCGTGAGGACCCTGAGGCTCCAAGAGGAGAAGCATCCGGTCCAGAGCGTGGACGTGGTAAGGCATGGTGGAAGGTCACTGGCAAGGTCATGAGGACCCATTTTCCAGAGGAGACATAGGTGATCCTGGGTGGGATGCTGACAGGTCCATCTCCCTGAAGAAATGGAGATTTGTCTTCAGGAGAGGGAAGGAACGATGAGCCCTTCCTAGTGTTATTGGGCACTACAAATAACATGGACACCCTGACTTTTTATTTTCATTATGCTGTTTGCTTTTAACCCTTTCAAAGACCAAGGGTAGAATCAGCAGCAAATGGCTGATGCAGAACTCAGGATCATTGCGGTCCAAGGTGAAAGTTGGCCAGAAGCAAGCTATGTATTGAGCTCTTACTGTATGCACTGCTGGCACAGTGGTTACGCCTTGGCCCGCTAACAGCAAAGTCGCCAGTTCAAAGCTATCAGCTGCTCCTGGAGATGAGAAAGCTGAGGCCCCGGTGGGGATCGGTAGTCTCTGAGACCCACAGAGGCCATTCCACCCTGTCCTGTGAGGCACGCTATAGTTTGGCACGACGTGGGGGCAGTGAATCTGTTTTCCGATTCCTACTGTCTGCCAGGCTCTCTTTTGTTATGATGGCAGCACACGGAGAGGCTGACCTTTCATTACAGGCTCACAGCCCGGGAGTGAGTGACCTCCTCAAGGTGACCTTAAAGTGACTTCTTGAAAATGACCCTTACCAATCCAGCTAGACCAGAGGGTGGACACTGGTACAGACTGGAACTGGAAACACAGGGAATCCAGGACAGGTGACCCCTTCAGGACCAGTGGCGAGAGTGGCGATGCTGGGTGGAGGGAGGGTGGAGTGGAAAGGGGGAACCCATTACAAGGATCTACATATAACCCCCTTCCTTGGGGATGGATAACAGAAAAGTGGATGAAGGGAGATGTCGGACAGTGTAAGACATGACAAAATAATAATAATAATTTATAC
>NW_022103926.1:1444384-1445584 GCF_000313985.2 Echinops telfairi
TGAGTTCTCTTAGCAGCGGGAAAGAGTTCTGACCAGAGATTCTGAAATGCCCGACTCTTTGTTTTTACTTCCCCTCCTTTTTTTAGCATGAAAATCTTGCCTTGACTCTTTATAACGTGGTCTCATGCAAAATGTCTCATATTCCTCGGGACCCTCTAAGATAGAGTAGAACTCCCCTGGTGAGTTTCCAAGACTATACATCTTTATGGGAGTAGAACTCCTCATCCTTTTCCTGAGGGTGGCCAGTGGTTTCAAACTGCTGATCTTGTGGTGATCCAACAGGGTTCCTTTGTCATTCAGCAGATTCGACTCCATGGCAGGGAGCCAGACAATAGTTTCCCTTGGGTGTTGATTAATTTCACTCCACGCGGTGTCTCCCAGGTTCACCGGTGCAATGATGCCTTCCCCAGACTAATAGCTATTCTTTAATGCTGCGTCCTATTCCACTGTGTGAAGATGCCACAGTTTGGTTACTTATTTCCCCCCTGATATACATTTAGCTCACCCCATCTTCTTGTCTTCTTGTTGTGGACAGCGCTGCATGAAGCCCGACTCTCATGGCCACGTAGCCAGTTCTGAAGCACAGTGCCCTACGGGGCGAGCATGACTCCCTTCGTGCGGTGACTCTGAGGTCTCTAGGACAGGTACCATGGGGAGGCATGGCTGGGCCACATGGCACCTCTGTTCCTAACTTTGTGAGGGGGTTGCTGTACAACTTTCCACAGTGGTTGCACAATTTTGCAGTCCTACCAGCAGCATGTGAGGGTACCAGTCCTCTGTGCACCTTGATTCTCGATCTGGTTTGCCCCATGCTCGCTCTTGCCATTCGGCTGACAAAATTTGGTAGAAAAGGAGCAACACTCAAAGGAGGAATGGAACATTTTTTTCTTTCCAGCTCGAGGTTGCTTCCAACTTCCTCATGTACACAGAGACCCGTGGCCCGCAAACTCAGCATTGCCTAAGGGGACAGTGGTTGCATTATAAGCAGGGTCTCCAGTGTCTGGACCTCACTAGCTGCATCGAACAAATGAAGACTATTGGCCACACAGCAGATTCCCAGGGACCACTGAGGTAGTTTATTATGCCAACCTGGCCGATAAACACATATGGGGTTAATTGAAGGGCAGAGGGACAAATGGCTCAGTGAGCCTCGCCTTTCTAGTTCTCGGGTCTCTTGCTTTGTGATGGTTGGACCAGGGT
>NW_022103926.1:1445684-1447354 GCF_000313985.2 Echinops telfairi
GATGAGATATTTACACATTCACTGACTCAGCTTTCCTCCTGCAGTCAGCATCATTGCGTCTGTTTTGTGAGATGGAGGAGGACTTTGTGGATTGGTGTTGGACATATGGTTAATGGGGTAATGTTGGACTTGTAGGCTTGGGCAGCACTGGGTTGGGATGTTTACTTGATGTGCACTTAACCTTTATATAAAACTCTCTCTTACACATGAGTTTCTGTGAATTTATTTCTCTAAAGGACCCAGACTAACACAGCCACACTTGGCTTTGTGAGAACCAGGAAAAGGGCTGCAGATTTCGTGGCTCAGTAACCTTGCTCATGACTGATGTTTGGCACAATAGGTACCATGGAGAAAAGATGCATACAACCTTGGAAACCCACCATACACGCGCACACACGCACACACTCACTGCCTCGATTCAACTCCGACTCATAGTGACCCTGGAGGACAGAGTAGCACTGCCCCTGTGGGTTTCTGAGACTGTCACTCTATGGGAGTAGAAACCCAAGTGTTTCTCCCAAGAAGCAACTGGTGGGTTTGAACTCCTGGGCTTGTGGTTATCAGCTCAACCCTGTCCTATAGGGTCACATGAGTCAACATCAGCTCAGTGGCAGTGAAGTGGAGAGTTATATGTATCATGCTTTGACCAGATAAGAAACCATTGTTTTTTATATTGGAAGCCAGAAAAATGGTTACCAAGGGGTTAAAAGGGTGAGGGTGAGGGGTTGAATCTCCCTCCCAACATCTATCCCAAAGGATTGCAATGGGTATTGATGAGAGGATTTAGGCCAATGACTTCACTTCCTAATGCCTTCCACACCCTGAGTGAAGACATGAGGTGCTATATTGCTGTTTTCATCAGCGCTCAAACCCAAACCCACTGCTGTCGAGTCAGATCTGACTCATAGCGACCCTGTAGGACAGAGTGGAATTGCTTCCTAGGGCTGCTGAGGCAGTAAATCTCTATGGAAGAAGATAGCCTCATTTTTCTCCCCTCGAGCGGCTGGTTGATTTGAACCACGGACCCTTCAGTTAACAGCCCAACATTGAACCCACTGTGCCATTGGGGGTCCTTTATGAGTGCTAAAACACACCCTCAGCCTATCGATGCAATTGGCAGCCAGGTTTCTTCAGGATGAATTAGGCAAGTAGAAAGGTATTTAATACAGGGCTTTGGATGCTTAGAAATGTGTGGGGAGGTCAGGGGAGGTGCCTGTGTGGAGATTGGGGTACGACCACCGATGGACTCAGGTAGCACTGGTAGAGGAGATTCATGGGAGGATGCCCAGAAGATGCCAGAAGAAGCCCATGTCTGCCTTTTTGCTCAAGTCCACAGATGTGCCCATCACTGTTGGAACACTAATAATGCCGTCTCCTCCCCCATCTCCCCTTGGCGGACTGTAACGTACCACTTTCCTGTTGAGGGAGCCATCAGATACAGTCTCCAAGCTCCCAGCCCAGTGATGCTGAGGACCACTGGGAAGGATGCAGTCCCCCTGGAAGGGGGATGCCCAGGATCTGGCTCTGCTGTCATCCACCATCCAGTGACTTTTCTAACAAAGTTTGAGGTCTTCAAGGAGGGCAAGGAACTTCCAAGGAGGGACGACACAGGAGGTGCACAGCAGGGCTTTAAGTTTACCTTCTAGTTCCAACCCACGCAACTTGATTCT
>NW_022103926.1:1447714-1456365 GCF_000313985.2 Echinops telfairi
CAGATCAACTCATGCAAATACATGCCTGAGGGTAGAGCAGCCCCCGACATGCCAAATTTCCACTTGGGCTCAGCTGGGATCTATAGTTCTGTGGTTTTTATGATCCTGTGGTTTTTAGTAGTCTTTGATTCCTTAGCACTGTCCTAAACTTCTATCGCGCTTTGATTTCCCATTTCTTTGATTCGGAGATAGAATGATTCTGGGACTTGGACCCTGTAGCTCAATTATTCACCACAAGCATTCTTTTGGAGGAGGGGCTGGTGGGTGGAACCAATGTGTCCAAGCCCTGTCGTGAGACCCTGGGAGTGTAATGGGGAAGACGGAGACAGAGATTCAGTCAGCGACCACTTGTTGGCTGTGTCCAAGGTCAAAACCAGAGGAGCAGCCCCAGAGGGTAGCAGTATCAGGTCTCTGGGGAGATGGTGGCAGGTGATGGCTAGCTGCCGGGTGCATGAAGGATGGAGCAGGAGGGTAACAACAATGGAGCAGAAACCTGGGAGTATATTTGCTGCAGGTGGTCTGGGATGCCCGAGTCCTCCTGGGGTTTGGGCTCTAGGGTCTAGGGCTCTCTGAGATAAACCTTTTCTATCCTCTTTCCCCTCAGGCCCCTAGGGGGCGCCAATGGTCTGCACTCAACTGCTAGTCTAAAGGCCCAGCACACTGCCGTAGAAAGACCTGGCGATCTACTTTAGTAAAATTGACAGCCGAGAAAACCCTGTGGAATGGATCTATATTGTTACACATAGGGCTGCTTGACTCCAAGTCAATTGTATGGCAATGAGCTAATTTTCATTTGTGGTACCCTCTCTCCCCACCAAAGCGACCTGCCATCTCACCCACTGCTTCTTGCTGGGAGCTAGATAATGTGATGCCTAGGGGTCAGTCAACCATCCTAGGTAACCTATTTGTATTTAAATGAACACCTTCTGCAAATACAATAACAACCGCAGTGACTATGGAATTAACAACAACAACAACAACAGCAAAATCTCACTGCCACAGAGTCAATGCCAACTCATAGAGACCCTACTGGTCAGGGTAGACCCGCCCCTGTGAGTTTCTGAGACTGCGTATGGGAGTAGAAAGCCCTGTCTCTCTCACATGGAACAACTAGTAGGAGGCTAGCCTAACAGGGCTGCTATAACGAAATCCACAAATCTCAGTTGCTTCACATAACTGAAGTTTGTTTCTCACCTGGCCATTGTGTACCCAGCAACATCTGGGAGCAGCTGTGGTGCACGCGGTGACTGAATGATCCACGAAGTGACTCAGGGGTTCATATGATGACATTGGCCATTGTGGAGTCTCAGTTACCCATGGGGTGACTCTGTGATCCATGTGGCGACTCAGGGACCCAGGCTCCTTCCATCTCGTGGCTCTGCACTTGAGCACAAAGCCTCCCCACTTGCTGTGGCCCAGGAAGAGTAGGAGAGACTGGACAATCTCACAGCGCTGCGCTCTGTTGCTAACCGAGAGGTGGCAGTTTGAGCCTGCCCATCAGAGAAAGATCTGGCAATGTGCTCCGTGAAAACGAGTCACAAAAGCCCAGTGGTGTTCTACTTTGTCCCATGGGCTCCACTTAGTGGCACCCAACCATAACGATGTCTGACTCGCGTGAGCCCAAAGTCCACGAGACTGAAAACTCGCCCAGCCCTGCACAATGTGCACAACCACCTGTTATGTTGGGGGTGCATCTCTGCCCCTGTGCATTGTGAGTGCCTTCCAACCTCGAGGGCTCATATAAAATCTGAGCAGATCACCAGACCTTTCTTCCTAGTCTGCCCTAGTCTGGACGCTCTGCAGACAACTGTCTCTCACGCCTGCTGCTGTTCGAGAGACTGGTGGCAGAGCTTCCAACTCAAATCCTCACAGATATGGAGGATGTGGTCCAAGAGGCTGGCGAGCTCTTCGAAATCTCACTCAGGTAGCAGCATCTCAGCTGGGGGTGTGGCTGGAGTGGGGCTGACGGAGCTCGGGAGGTGCTGTGGTCGCTCAGTGTCAGTCGGTTTGGGTTTGGGTGTGGAAAGTGTGCCTATCTCCTCCATCCACACGGCGTGTCAGCCCTAGCTTCTTGGCTCGCTGCCGCCAGGCCTGGATCCATGAAAGGAAACGGGCCCCACACGCATGCCAGCAAGCTCTGACCGTGACACAATGGCTTCTGACAATTTTTTTTCCATTTAGGCATGAAATATGGAAAACATATTCTGGCCTTTGCTTTCCTTCCACTCCCATCTGTTCTTCGTTAGGAGTTCAAACTTAATAACCTCCTCGAGTTGGTATCAGATCCGAAGCCGATGCTCCTGGGAGAGGCCTGGGGTGGATCACTCTGATAGTGTCTCCTTTCTGGCCTATTTGTATGGAGCCCTGGTGGCACAGTGGGGAGAGTGCTCGGCTGATAGCCAAAAGGTCAGTGGTTCAAGCCAGCCCCCTGTTCCAAGGGAGGGGGATGAGTCTGCCTACTTCTGTAGAGAGGAGCAGTCGCGGAGACCCCATCGATAGTCCTGCTCTGTCTGACAGGGTCGCTGTGGAATCCATGTGATGGTGTGGGTTTCTGCTTTGTTTTGGTGGTGGGGGTGGGGCATTATTTCATTTGTTTCTCTTGGTGTCTATTTCTCATCCTTCATGAGGGTGAAGCAGGGCACCTCTGATGAGTACTTTCAAGGGCGCTAGATGGTCCAATGACCCTCCAGGCTATCTGTCACGCACACCCTGTGTCGCATGTCCCACCATGAAACCCCTTCCCGGTAGATCCCCTGAGCTGGGCTCTGAGGTGTCACAACCATCCCATGTGCAGAGCAGAACCACCCACAGCATCTCCTTTACCAGGAGCAGATGGCCGGCCCTTTCTCTCCTGAAGCCACTGGGTGGGTTTGAACTCCCAACCTTCTGGTCAATAGATCAGGGTTTCTCTGTTGTCAGTTCTCCCTTTCTCTCTTTGTGAGCTGCATGGGAAAGGTCGGAGTGTGGCAATGAGCTCTTTACAGAAGGCTGGGGAACAAGGCAGACCTCAGTGCAGGAAGAAGACAGGCAGGAGAAGGATACGGTGGAGTTGCGACGAGTTTGAATCTGGCAGCCTGGGCTCCAATCACTCACGGGCCATCAACTCTGAGAACAGGCCGGGCAATCTCCCACGCTCCCCAGCCTATTTCGTCATCTGTAAGATGGGCCTGCTTCACGTATGAAGATTTCGCAACATGTATTGCTAGGGAGCATACTCTCTATATGCATTGGGCTGTAACTGCAAGGTCAGTAACTCAAAACCACCAGCTGTTCCACAGGTACAAGATGAGGCTTTCTACTCCCTTAAAGAGCTACAGTCTCAGAAACCCACAGGGGCAGGTCTACCCTGTCCTATAGGGCCACTGTGAGTCAGAATTAGCTTGATAGTGGCGAGTTTGGTTTTGGCTATGTTTATCTATATCTATCTATACCTATGTCTATTATCCATTTAAGCTCACGGTGGGTTTTTGAAGCTTTAACTCTTTACAGGAGTAGAAAGCCTCTTCTTTCTCTCATGGAGTGGCTGGTGAGTTCGAACTGCTGGCCTGTGGACTGCAGCTCCACGTGTAACCACTACGCCACCAGTGTTTCTTATACAGAGACGGATCTGCGTAGCGATTTGACAAAGTCACGGGGAAAACCAGCAGAAATGATGCCGAGAACGCACCCACACACTGTTTGAAAGTGTGGCGGGGACATGTCTTGCGACCTGCACTGAGGTTTGCTCTTCCTCTTGTTTCCTCCTTCTGTGCATTTATTTATGCCGGTGCCCCGTCTCCCGGTCTGGCAGGAGCCGGACCATGTGGCATCTATTGCCTCAGGAGGAGAATGACACTGCAGAACTCAAATAAGGAAGGCGTCAAATTCTTGGCTTTGGAATTTCAAAAGGCAGCCAAGGACTGGGACCAAGAGGAAGGATTTGGAGAGATGCGGGAGTGAAGGCTCTCTGTGTCCCAAGCTGAGAAAAGCTCCCTTCCCTGCGACGAGAGCCAGAGAGGAAGCGAAGAGCACAGAGCAGGGTGCCTCTGGAGGAAGGGCAGACGGGGACGGAGGGCACGGGTGGAGGACACTGTTTACCAAGAGCTGTGGGGCAAGCAGGAGTGAGCGAGGGCATCTCAGGAGAAGGCTGTGGGTACACATGCTGCCAGCTGCGAGATGAGCCCCATCCTGACCTCTCACGGGGTGGCCAGCCTCCACGATGGTGCCCACTGAGCCCACTCCCTGGCAGTCACACCCTGTGTGAGTTCCGGACTGTGTATGTGGTCTCAGAAAGTTCATGGAAACATGTCACCATCCCTCATTCCGTTTCTTCCATGGACGTTCAGAAGCCTCTTTCTGTTGTCTGTGGTGACTAGAATGCAGCAGGGGTGAGGCGTGACTTCCGAGGGGAGGTCACCTTAAGGTATTGTGGTTTCCACCTCACCCCCTTGGATTCCTTGCTCTGGATAAAGTCATATTGGGAGCAAACCCGAGCAGCTGCATGAGGGGCCCATGCAGAGAGAGCTGAGGCCCCCAACCAACTAAGCCAGCGCTGAGTGGCCAGACCATGTCCATGAACCACTTTGGTAGTGAACCTTCCAGTTGACATCTGACTGCAACCTTGTGAAAGACACGGAGCCAGAATCCCCCTCCCCCCACCCCCCATGGAGGATGCTCACAAATGCCTGCCCTATTGCAGCCATGCAAGGGAGTAGCTATTTATTGTTTTATCTAGACCCCTAAGCTGAGGTTATGCTGCAGAGGATAACTGCTAGCTACCACGATCCTTCTGGTCCACCCTAGAAGCTAGACACAGCCCCGGAGAAAGAGGGGCAAACTAAAGCAAGCCAAGGGACACCGTGTGCATTTGGACTCATAGCGACCCTCCAGGACAGAGTCCGACTGTCCCATAGGGCTCCCAAGGCAGCCTGTCTTTATGGGAAGACTTCCCATCTTTCTTCTGCAGAGCAGCGGTGGCTCGAACCACCAACCTTGAGGTTAGCAGCTCAGCTCTAAACCACCAGCACCACCAGGGCTCCTGACCTGCACCGTAGCCATCTGTAGATGGTTATGATTATAGTTTTATCATCCGTGAGAATACACGCTGGTAATAGAAATGATACTGCAGGTTGGCAAAGCACATCGAATTGGCTGCCGGAAGGGCAAACACAACAGTGTGAGAAGCCACACAAACAGAGTGTCCCTCAGAAGGGAGGATGTGGAGACCCCAGCTGGCACGGGAAGGCCAGTCGCTAAGAAAGGACTGAGGGCCAGCCCGAAGGAGGGTGCTCCTTGGTGAGATGGATCAACACCGTGGTCATGGTACCAGGGTCGTGAAGACGACCCAGGAGCAGGCAGCGTTGGGTGTTGTTTCCGGGAAGCTTGTGATGAGTCAGAGGTGACTCACAGCCAGCAGCTAACAATAACAACAACAACAGAAAAAAGAAAACGCAGTCTCCAAGGAGGCCAGGTGGCTTAGTGGTTACCCGCTGGGTGGCTAACTACAAAGTCAGCAGTTGGAAGCCACCAGCTGATCCTCAGGAGAAAGATGAGATTTTCCAATCCTCTAAAGTTAGTCTCAGAAACTCACCGGCCCAGTTCTACTCTGCCCTATAGGGTTGATGGCAGTGAGTTTTTTTTTTTACATCGCTCCGAACAAGTCCAAAATGCTTCTGCAGATCTTTTCTGGACCGTGGGACTCTTGGGGCACCAGGACAAGAACCACTTGATTTGGGGGCCCAGGGCCCCCTTTCCTCAAGTGGATAAACGGGAGCTTGAAGATGTGTGCTCACCAAACCCTGCACTCCCGGGGTGCCGCTCGGCCTGTGTGCGTCTCTTCTCTGGCCTGCTCGCTGCTCCTCAGGGTGTGCACAAGCTCCACTGGATGCCCGAGCCCATTCATTTGTCTCCTCAGAAAACCCCCCTTGTGTTAAAGAGACCATTAAAAAAAGAGGGGAAGATAAATTGCCTGAAGCTGCAGGGCCCAGGAGAAAAGGAGAGAGCAGGTGATGGAAACAGAGCAGTGATTAGAGGGCAGGGGTGGCATGGGGACTGGAGCAGGCAAAACCTTCCACTGGAGATGTCAAAATATTTGAAAATCCTCATCCTCCTGTGAATTGAGTTACCAAAATGCATCCCCCGCCAAAACTGGAATAGCGGTTCAGAGCTCGATTTTCAGAGTCAAGCCGAGCTGGATTCTAGTTTCTCTCTGATCTCAGGTAAGTCTCTTAGCTACTCTGACCTCAGACTCCTCACCTGGAAAGAGGAGATCGCCCCGGACCTGCTGCCTTTGTGTGTAACCTTGACCTCTGGAATGCTCCTTTGCAAGGTGGCTCCGCAGCTCCTCCCATGGAGGGGCAGACTCTTCCCCCACCTCTTGATTCTGGCTGAGCATGGGGCTTGCTTTGGCCGGATGAGTGGGCTGCAGTGATAGTCCATGCTAGTCGTGGACCTGGGCCCAGGAGACCTTGCACAAGGCTCATCTCTTTGCCTCTGGTGGCCCTCACAAGGAGCTCAAGCTAGCCTGGTGGAGGGTAAGAGGCCACCTGGGGAGCAAATGAACCTACCCAGCTGAGCCCATCCTAACACATCCATCTCTCAGTCAATTACCAACAGGGGCGGAGACAGACTCAGCTCAGCAGGATACCTAGACGATCCATCATGGGGCAAGTGATACAAATGGGTCTTGTGGTAAAGCTTTGGGTGTGATTGGTTAGGCCGCGTTAGCTAAGGGGTACACTTCTATCCTCAGCTACTGCCATGAGGGTTCATATACAATCACGCAGAAGAATGATAGTTACAGGAAATAAGTGCACTGAATATATCTATGTCTAGGATTTACCAACACTTGCAGATAAAGGGCTGAGTTCTGGGGCCATCTTGCCTATCGCACCTGGGGTCCAGGGCCCCCTTCACACCCGGCACCAGGAAGGACTGGCTGAGCATGTGCTCCTGTAAAGAGGGCAGCCGGCGAAGCACCGTGGAGAGATTCTGCTCGGCGGCACACGGGCCTCTGTGAGTCAGAACCTACTGGACTGGCAACGGGTTTCTACAGCATGTTAGCTATCCTGCAGTGAGGACTCCTGACAAAACCCACTGACCGGAGGTGGAGCCAAAATCTTGTCTGCAACTGAGGGGTCTGGAGGCCATGGTGAAAAATCAGTGCTTTGCTGTGGGCAGGGGCACAGGTGGTCTAGCGGTTCATTCGTTGGGCTGTGAACCGCAAGGTCAGCCGCTCAAAACTACCAGTTGCTGCACAGGAGGAAAATGAGGCTTTCTATTCCTGTGAAGAGGGCGTCTTGGAAACCCACAGGGGGCAGTTCTATCTGTCCAGTGGCTGTGAGTTGGCATTGACTCGGTGGCAGTGAGTTTGGTGTGGGTTCTCACCAGAAGGCTGGCGGCGGCGGCGCTGGTGCAGTGATCCGTGCCTTGAACAGCCGCGTGGGGCACAGTTCTGTGCTGCCCAGACGGGGCTGCCCTGGTTTGGGTTTTTGGGAGCAAAGATGTAGAAGGCCGATGCACACCCAAACTCTCTTAGCAGCTTGGCAGAGCAAGTAGGATTTTACTCTCTGCTTCACAGAGAAAGCAACGGAGGTCCAGAGAGGCTAAGGGACTTACCCAAGGTCACACAGCATGTCTGCAGAGTCACGTGAGCCCACTGCTTTGCCACGATCAGTGCCGCCGGGAGGGGGGAGGAGAACTCACCTGTGAGAAATGCTGGGCCCTTGGCCTTGGTAGCCTGTGTGAGTGACAGCTGTCAGAGAGCCAGGCGCCAGCCCCTGCTGGGCCGGCACCAGCCTTGAGGGCCAAGCTGGAGTATAACAGGCTGTCTGCCAGCACTGGGCAGGCTGGGAGGGTCTCCCTGGCACCTTGCTCTCTGGCACAGCCCCCAGGACACACAACCCTACAGCTCTGAGTGGGGGCCGGTTCCTGGCACCACCCCAGCTGCCACTCTGCATGGCATGGGGCGTAGGCAGAGGCTACTTTGCCACCTCTCACTGTCCCCTGGAGCCATGGGAGCAGGCAAAGGTGTGTGTGTGTGTGTATATGTGCATGGGGGGGTGGGGTGTGGGGGCAGCTGGCAGGCTGGGTGAGAGCTAGTTATCGACAAGTTGATGGCCGCCACGGGAGACTGCCCGAGGACATCAAGGCGGGAGCAGTGGTGAGGCCTGAAGCTCCCGGGTGCTGGCTGCCAGCGTCCCTGCCCAGGGCTTGGCTTCCCCTCGCCATCTCATTAATCCTGATTTACAGAAAAAGGCAGCAGGCAGGGTCCTCTTAACAGGCGGCGCAGGCGACTGATTTGCCTTCACTGAGCACAAGAGTGCCCAGGAGACTGGGATCGCTGAATTATTCAAATCAGCTGTGGCAGGGACATCAGAAGACCAGGGGGCTGGGTGCCCCCGCCTCCCCCACTGCCCTCCCTTCCTGCCCCGGTTGTGTGGGCCCCCAGGCTGAGGTACCTGGCAGGCCCTCTTGTAACCACCCCACTCCCACCCCCACCATCCCTCCTCCCTGGAGGCAAGTCTGAATTGGTGTTGATCAGCTGTAAGCATCTTAGAGCGATGGTAATGGATCCAAAGCTGGCATTTCCCACCTGCTGATCCCCGAGGGGTGGAGGTGGCCATTCTGACCAGAGCCTTCTGGATCAACATGTGATGGGGGTGGGGGAGGGC
>NW_022103926.1:1457046-1458439 GCF_000313985.2 Echinops telfairi
CATGAAAACCCGCCAGCAGAACTTCCCGCCTTGGAGGCCATGCTTACAGCGACTGCTCGCTGCAGTAGAACTGCCCGTCTGGGGCTTCTGACACCGTCCAACCTGTGAGTTTGAACTCCTGACCTTTCAGTTAGCAGCCGAATGCTTCACGAATGGTGCCACCTCCCCAAACCCACTGTCAATGAGTTACTTCTCACTCAGGGATCCACAGGATGGGGGTAGAACTGTCCCTGTGGGTTTCCAAAACTGTAACTGTTTACTGGAATAGAACGCCCAGGCTTTCCCCCTCGGAGCTGTGAGTGGTTTTGAACTGCTGACCATGCAGATCTCAGCCTAAGGTGTAACCAGGCCTCTTTGTTAAAGACTTCACCCATGTTAAAGAGAGGGAACAACCGTGTCCTTGTTTGTTTCAGGCAGCCCAGGGCAGATGGCCCCCTCGGGGAGGCCCTGGAAGGTGGGGGCTCCACAGGTGGAAGGTGGCTCACGGATAAAGAGATGCAGCATGTTTGGAGACAAAACCCTCCTCTTCCAGGAATTCCCTGGTGATTCTTTTGAGTAGCTTCCCATCAGGCTAAATCCACGTTCTGACAGGGAGGATAGGATACGTCCGTGGCTAATGAGAGCCCTGGCGGTGCAGTGGGCTGTGCAGAGGCTGCTGACAGGAGGGTTAGGGGTTTGAACTCACTAGCCACTCCTTGAGAGAGATGAGGCTGTCTGCTCCCGGGCAGGTCCCCTCTCTTCTCTAGGGCAGTTGGGACTCAGCGTGGACTCAACGGCAGTGGGTTGGGCATGAATCAATGTCTCTGTGTTTGACATTAACCTCAACAACTATACCAGCTGTGGAGTGCCCACCTTTCCTGGGCCTTCCAAGGAAGCGGCTAACTGGTGCAGGGGCACGTCCACCGGAAGGCTGGGGCTTCCAGGCCCCTCAGGGGCGATTTGGAAGAAAGGCCTGATAATCTGATTCCAAACCCCAACCAGCCCTTGGAGGATGGGAGGGCAGTGCCCCTCAGGCACACCCGTTTCTGGGTGTCGGTGTCCTCCCCAGGGGGCCTGGGTGGAGCCCTTCAAAGGCCTGCACCCTGAGGAGGGACACACGGGCCTCAGGATGGGGCTGCTGGGGTTACAGGGGGTGGGTGGGCCCGGTGGGTGGGCCCGGCTCTGCAAGCCCCCCCAGCCCCTCCCATTACAGCGGAGGTCCTTCCTCTCCACCCAGGTGCCCCACTGGCTGCGCATTCCCAACCATGACCCCAAGGCTGCAGTTCTCAGGTGGAGCCCCTCAAAGCAGGTTTACCATCTCTCCTTACAAACTTTCTTAGCACCTCTGGCCCCGCCACTTTGGGGGTGGGCATGGGGTGGGGGTGAGAAACTTCCCTGCCCTCAAATCAGCTTC
>NW_022103926.1:1461026-1464087 GCF_000313985.2 Echinops telfairi
TCCGTGTTCTTTTCCAGTGACCACCCTGGCATTCTGATGACTTGGAAGGGTGGGGTTTCTGTCTCCTTTGGGGCTGGACTGGCTGGCCTCCCTTGGGGTGATGGTCTGTGAAACTCAGGATGCCCCAAGGGCCTCTGGTTCCTGGCCTGGGTCCAGAAGGACCAGCAGGGTGGGTCCTACCACCTGGGGCTGTCTGGTTGAGAGAAGATCACAATTGGCCAATGAATCTCTTACTCGCACACACAGTTCTTCATTAGCTGCACTGGAGGCTAATGAAGCAGGCTGTCAGAGGTAGGTACTAAAGTACGTTGTGGACCAAGGAGCTTGACCCCATTGGGTCCCAAAGGAGCTGGGGTTGGGGGTGGGGGGCAGGGAGCAGATTTGGGAAGCACAGAGGTGCTGCAAACTATACACAAGCTCCCCCCCCCCTCCCTCCCAACTGACTGGGCCTGGAGACTTGGCGGCGGCGTGTCAAACACAGGCCATGTCTCTAAGTCATGCGGGTGGACTTGCGTGCACTCATTTTTAAATCGGTTTCCTTGTCTGCATGATAGCACCACACCGTGTGGAGGACCAACTGAGGTGTGACCTAGCGCCCATCGCCAGGCCCATGGTGGCCTCCCCACCCACTTCCTCTCTGTGTGACACGAGGAGGGAACGTGGGGCCTGCTGGGCTCAGCGCTGGATGCACAAGGAGCTTCGGCTGAGGCTGCCTGAGAGCCGAGTCCACACTGCACATGGGAAGGAAGTGGGAGGCACCAGGCCTCGGGGTTGCAGGCCTTGTCAGCGCCTCAGACTTCTGATGGGGCTGATGCCTAGAAACAAGCCCATCACAGTTTCAGCCAAAGACAGACCAGGCGGACTTGAGAAACTCTGTTTATTTGGAAATGCAAGACAGAAGGAGATAGTCCAGTTTGCTACCTCCACACTGTGAAAAGCTCCCGTGAAAATCAAGCAAGTTAGATGCCTTAAACTATGTGACGAAAGCAGAGCTTTAGGATGATGGCAGGGAGGGATTGGCAGGTTTTACCATGATCATAGGATAAGATCGATGCAAATGATATACAATTGATGCAATGATGGTGAAAGGATACAATTTGACAAGAAGGCCGGTCTTTATCACAGGAAGTTTTCCATGCCTACATTGCTCCAGGGATCATTAGACCACCATGTGCCCTTGTTCACCTGAACGGAGGGATGCTTCTGTGTCAGACCTTCCCAGACCACCTCCACCTGCGGTCTCACAGGGGCTGTCTGGTACCTGCCTGCGTATCTAAGTGGCCTTGCTTGCCTCCTTCCTGAGTTAGCATGCTCCCCCCTGATCAAGCTTAAAGAGATTTTTACTGCAAGGGAGGGGCCAGTTACATTTTTACCAAATTAAAATTTACTTATGTTACATGTATAGTGTTTTAATGGACAGCAGGCTAACTCTTTCAACCCCTCTATTGCAAGTGGGAGAAGATGGGGCCCCCAAATTTCAAACCTCTTACTATTGTTAGGAATTCTGGTGGTGTCGCCTCTCAGTGGGGATTGACTCAATGGCAGTGAGTTTATTAGTAGTAGTAAATATGGACCAGAAAAGCCTTCAAATTGTCTAGGGAACAGGAGAGGGACAAATGAAGGGACCCACCCTCAGGAGCCATTTGGACCCTCAGGAGCCACTTGGACCCTCAGGATGGTGAGTGGGATTCCTGCACCCCATTCTGGACTTGTTTGGTGTCCCCACAGGCTGTAGAGAGAGGGAGTCCAGGGGTGGAGCCTGAGACCGAGCCGGCACATACGAGTCTATCTTGGAAGAAGTACAGCCAGAAAGTCCCTTGGGAGAGAGCATGGTGGGACTTCGCCTTGAGCATTTTGGCCATGTTCTCAGGAGGGACCAGTCCCGGGAGAAGGGCATCATGGTGAAGTGGAGCAGCAGGGAAAAAGAGCAAGACCTCGATGAGATGGGCGGACGCAGTGGCTGCCACAATGGCTCCAACAACAATTGTGAGGGTGGCCCGGGGCCAGGCCGTGCCTGGTGCTGTGACACATTGGGTGTGTTGATGGACTTGACGACATCTAACCACAGCGGCACTGGGGGTGAGAGAATGCGGAAACTTTCTGCGGGTGGAGCGTCGTAATCTGGGAAACCCACAGGGACACTTCTACCCTGGCCCTCGGGGCCACGTAAGTTGGAACCAACTTGATGGGCATGAGTGTGAGTGGTTTTGATCCACCGCTACCCAAAGCCCTCCCTGTTGACACAGCCTTTTCTCTGCTGACTGCTGACCCCTGCCCGTGGCCATCCCATGTGGCACAAATGGAAACATGCGAGACCCCCAAAACGTTCCTGGACTTAAGAGGCCAGGGAGCTCATCTATGAACTTTTGGCAGGCTCCTCTTGGAAGGCCTGTGTCATATGCTTTCTGACATCACCGTTTTTTGTCTGCTGGGGACCCATTAAGGGTGTGTACCCTAAACAAACTGGGAGGCACTTGTTGACTCTCCGCGGGGGACCTTGGGAGCAGCAAGTGGAGATGCGAACATGCCAGGCTCCACGTGACTATGGGGCTTCCCAGAAGGAATTGGGGGTTTCCCTGTGTGAGGCCAGGTGCTGAGAGGAGAGGCAGGCTTGCGGGTGATGAGGGAAGTGCTGGTTTTTCGCTTCCACAAGAGCAGCGGGAGAGAACCCGAATGAGATAGTGGGTCATCTTTCTCTCTTGGAGCGGCTGGTGGGTTCAAACTGCTGACCTTACCGTGAGCAGACCAACTCCTAATCCTCCGTGCCACCAGACCACAGAGAAGGAAGCACACATGGAAGGGAATAGAGGTCCATGCCACGTGGTGATAGCCCAAGAGCCCTGGGATCTGCTCGTGTAGAGATTCACAGCCTCAGAAACCCTGTGGGACAGCACTACTCCGTCCTGTCACAGGTCGCAGCAAGTTAGAGTGGGTGCAATGGTGGCGGGCTTCCTTTTGGCTTATTGTTGGTTTAACAAAGACTTCAGGGATATTTTTGGTGGCAGCTTTAAACAAGACCTCCGAGTAGTAGTTTAGGAGATTCACTCAGCACCCATGGCTC
>NW_022103926.1:1464338-1466747 GCF_000313985.2 Echinops telfairi
TGTATGTGTTAGTCTCGGTTGACTAGACAAATCCACAGACACTCATATGTGTGTAAGAGAGAACTTTATATCAAAGAGCAATTGTACATTAAGAAAACACTCCAGCCCAGTCCAGATCAAGTCTATAAGTCTGAAATTACCCCACAAGTCAATACTAGTCCAAAAATTCCTCTTCAGATTCACACAACACATGCAATGATGCCAAGTACAGGAAGATCACAGGCCAGTGGGTGAAAAGTCTTGTGGATCCAGTGGTGGTGGAAGCATCTTAGTGCTGGTATGGGTCTCCATGTGGCTCCTCCAGCTCCAGGGCTCTGGCTGCATCAGTGTAGCTCCATGTGGCTTGTCAGCAGGAAGATGAAGCGGAGAGAGTATGTCTCCTGTCTCCAGAGATGAAGACAGGAGGTCCCAGAATCCTCAGGAGAAGGCTCTGCCCACACAGAGGCCTCATTGGCTATGGCCTGATTGACAGGCTAGACTCCACCCCTTTGCAAGTGGACAGGAGATTAGGTAACTGCCACAAGGGGAAGCCAAATCAGAGGAAATAGGTTCCAAGATCTTGCAGACCCTCCAACAAGTTGGGTTTTATCCAAAATGTATGGGAAGGCCAGTGGTGGGTTCTGTGCAGGAGGCCCCCTGGGTGGGACAAGTCGTTAGCATGCCCAGCTGCCAGCTGAAACGTTGGCGTCTACCCCGAGGAGTATGGGATGACAGCCTTGGTGATCAGCTTCTGAAAAAATCAGTCTTGAATGACCCCGTGGAATCTCCCCCTCTTCTGACACACATGACCGCCGTGAGATGGAAGTGACTGGATGATGACCGTTTATGCAGGGGAAGGACACTATTTTTTGACACCTCTAACAATACATTATTCCTTCCGATGGCTGGGGAATCACAGCCATTGTTGGGCTCTCTCCCCTGCTGTTCACCCATTCATCCATGGGTGGATGATTAGTCCCTAGCTGTCCTTGATGTTAGGCGGTACTGAGTTTAGAGTTTGATAGGCTGTGATCTGTATGAGGTGGTGTAATGGTGGAGGTGATGGGCAAGGGTTCAAATTCCTGGAAGCATCATAAACGTGACTAATGGTGATGGAGACCTGGACCGGGCAGATAGCAGTGGAGGCGATAGGTGAAGGCTCAGATCCTGGAAGCATGGTGTGGGAGTTGGATTTTGTGTCAACTTGAATTGATATGAAAGGGTAGGGGTGGAGTCCAAACTACCCGTCAGTCAGAGCACACTGATGCTAGCTCCTTGGGGGTGTGGCCTTCTCTACAAGAGAGGCACTAAGAGCTGCTCTTCTCTCTTTGCCCCCTTGCCTTTCTGCTGCGGACACTGTCTGCCTCCAGGGAAGCCCCAGGCTCACCACTGACCTGGGCACCAACCTCCAAGATGCTGGCGCCCTGTCGCGTTCCCACGGCTTGGATCCACATGGCACTGACCCTCCAGCCGTGATCCCCTGCTTCCCGGTTCACCTTTCTGCATCCCTGACTTGTGGCTTGTGAGTCTGGAGAGGGCTCTGACGAACCTTGGACCCGTGGACGTAGGCTGCACCGGTTGGGATGGCTTCTTGATGTCAGCTGACTTCTTGATAGAAAGCTCTTTCTAACACAGACGTGCATGTCACTGGGTTTGTTTCTCTCGACAACCCGGCCTCCCCCAGGTGGTGAGCAAGTCTGCAGGTGGTGGTCACCTGGGTGGGTGGGCAGTGGTGGAGATGATGGGCGAAGGCTCAGATCCTGGTTGTATCCTGCAGAGAGAGTCATCCGGAAGAGCAGAGGCATCCCTCATGCATTTGGAAAAGCCGAGGCTGAGGCCCAGCCAAGACACCCCCAACTTCAGCATGGCCGAGTGCCTTTGCAGGAGTCAACTGGCCGGTGTGCATCTGCCCCTATAGCCAGCCGGCAGCAGGGAGTTGGATGTTCTGTCTGGGGCAGGAGCAGGGACAGGCTGCTCATCAGCTTGGCAAGCCATTTCCCCCTCTGGTGTCACAGCCACCCCCCGCTAGGCAGTGAGCATCATGTGTGTCTTAGCAGGTAAACCGGCTCCCGTAATGGAGATGGATGATAGCCAGTTTTGTAATAGAGAACCTTTCATTAAGGAAAACCACTGTTTTTAGATGATCTAAAGGCACTAATGGGCCAGCCCCAGCTTGGGACTTAATTATATTACCACCAACGAGCTGCAATTCACCCTCACCACTGCCTCTCACCAACGCCCCCCCTTGGGCTTGTTTTCTTCCAGCATGGGTTCTTAGGATGCTCTGTGAGATCCCAGGGGACATGGTGGACACCTGCCAGGGACACTTCCTGAGAAAGGTCTCCATATCCTAAGGTTCCAAAGGAGATGCCCAGGGCAGGAGAGAGGAAAGCTCGCCACGTGGAAGAGTTTTCCTTACGGAGGCTTGGG
>NW_022103926.1:1467723-1471854 GCF_000313985.2 Echinops telfairi
CGGAGCGAGACGGAGGAGCCGTTTTCAAACCATCGCTCCGCACGTTGGCATTTTTATTCCATAAAGATTTCGATGATGCTGCAGCTTTATTTTACGACTTCCCCTTGTGTGTGAGGCAGGGTGTCCCTCGAATTTCAGGACGTGCACTTGCTCGCTGTTTGCGTGGCCGATTGTTTTCGGTCTCGGGGGGGAGATGCTAGCTCTTCAGGGAGCCCCTGGCAGATGCCGCTAAGGCCCAGTCCTCTATCCGCTCTCTCCTGAGAGCACTGCCATTTTTTCATAGATTTTTATTTGTGTTTTTAACAAAACCAACCACCCCACCAACCCAATTACAGAGCGAATTGGTTTTCCATTCAACAGTCCTAGACGTGTTGTTGCGTAGCTTTGCTGGCTGCCGCACAGTGTTTAAGAGCAGTCTGCCCTCTTTCTTTCCTACCTCTACCTGCATCGGAGCTGTATCCCTGGGTGAATGCTGCCCATCGGGTCTGCTATGGTTGATTAGCCTAAGAGATGTGCCCCTCACCCCTTAGAGACTTGGCTGCAGTTGAGCTATGAACATTCAGTTCTAGGCCTGCAAGGTGTCTCGGCGTTAGAGTCTCAAGGGCTGTACCAGTCTCCATCTGACCAGCAAGCCTGGGCTTCGTGGTCATTTTTTGAGTGTTGTTCCATATGCGTCTCCTGCTCTAACAGGGACCCTCTACCGTGGTCCCTTTCAGAGCGGTCAGTGGTGGGAGCTGGTCACCATCTAGTTCTGGTCTCAGTCCTAGACACTGGCCTTCACATGGTCCAGGCGTCCTTTGGGCTGTTCTATTGTGCGTTTGATTTGCTTCTCTCTTCTTTGCTCTGGCAGGGGGGAGACCAGGAGTTCCACCTCAGGATGGCTGCTCATGTGTTCTCAAGAGCCCACTCACCACTCCCCAAAGTAGAACGTCACATCTTGTGCTTGTGGACTGTGTTTGGCCCATTGGCCTTGCTGTCTTCCCAGACTCAGCAACTCACCCCCTCAAGGAGTTTAGTTAGGGATAAGAAGCTTCTCCGCAGTTCAGATTACCTAGGTAGACCTAGTTCTCTGTCAAATACACACACGTTCACGGGCAGAGTTGGATTTGCGTTCCTACACCGATTCTCCTCGCATGTTGGTCGTTGGATTCATTCTCCAAATGAGCGATGGTAACAACCATCGAACACTGGGCCGGCAGCTGGTTTTGACAGGGGTGTAGGCTGGTCTGGAGGCCCAGGTGGGGCAGGGAGAAAGGCCTGGCAATCGACTCTGAGCAAAGCACCCACCGACAGCCCTGCAAGGCCCAGCTCTCCTCCGTGAAGGAACATGATCCTAACGAAGCTTTCCCCTCACTTACGGTAGGTAGCTAGACCCGCAGGCGGGTTGCTTTCTCAAATGTCCGCTGTCAAAGAACTTGGAGCTCAGAAGGATTTGATCTCTGGGTCTGTTGAATCAGGGCATCTTAAAGGATGAGGGGCTGGAGGGCCTGTTCCAGGTGAGCACATCCATCCCACCAGGCCTCACTTGTCCCTGTCTGTAAAATGGGCGTGGGGTGACCCTGACCCTCAGGTTTCCTCAGTGCTGGCGTTCCACAGACTCATCAGGTGATGCTCCGAAGTCTCAGTGAGCGGGGCCGTGGCCTCCTGGGGAAGTGTGGAGTTGGCCCCGGGGCCGGGGAGGGTGGCCCTGGCTGCTTCTCTGGGAGCGTTGGGCAGTCTGGAGAGTGAAGAGGTGCCAGCCAACCTGAAGAAGCCACGCGTGCCACATTCTTCACTGGCAGCAATTTTCCATGTAATTAAGTTTATTCATCATGTGTATTAAGGGGAAAATGGAGACACACGAACATCACAGCCCATTTGCTGCCAACATCCATCTCTCCGGCGGCGTGTCTGTTTTCCAAGACCAACTGCCATGATGGATGTGGGGGCCCAGGAGAGCCATCTGGTGTCGGGTTGGTGGGAGCCCAGTGTCTCCAAGGGCCTGTGCTGACCCATCCAGACAGACATACCGACAAAAGGATTCCTGCCCTCAGGACACTTGCTCTTGTTACTAGCCGCTGTGATATTCATGGGTCCTTACTCATGGGGGGGGGCCATGTGTAACAGCACAGAACCCTGTCTGGCCCTGTGACAACCCTCACCCCCCCCACCCCCACCCCCTGGCCAGTTGCAGACAGAACCTCTGTGATCTGAAGGGTTTTGTTGATTGGCTTTCAGAAGCAGACTGCCAGGCCTTTCTTCCTACTCCTTTCTATCCTGAAAGCTCTGCTCACACCTGCTCAGCAGCATAGCCACACGTAAGCCAGAAGGGTGATGGTGCTATGCCTGAGGGGTACCAGCCAGCCCCAGACTTGAATCTTCCAGAGAAAAGAGGAGAGGTCTCCCGCTGAGCCACTGCACTCCTCAGGGGTCTCCCAATCCAGGAGTCTCCGGTCCATGGTACCATTAACATGGGGGATTTCTCCCAGTTAGCTTTTCAATCAGCCTCCCTCTGACTCCTGGCATAGCCAGCTCCGAGGGCGAAGGACGAGGCTGTCTACTCCCACAAAAGTCATCCATCTCAGAAACCCACAGGGCAGTTCTGCCCTGTTCTCCAAGTCCCCATGGGTCAGCATCAGCTCCCCGGCAGTGCGCATTCCTCTGCCGAACGCTGACCAGGTCTGAGGGTGTGATGAGCATGTCCTTGCTCTTCTCATGTCTCTGGATCTTCTAGCGTTCCTTGCCTTAACAACAAACTCTGATGGTGCAGGTAAGCCACAGCCTGACCCTTTGCACGACAGAGCAGTCACTTCCTATACCAGCTCACTCAACCCATGCGTGGGTATCGACACCTACTGAATGGCCAGCGGCAGACGCCATGATGGACTTTGGAGGGAGAACAGGGGAACTCGTGGAGCATCACGGTCTCCCAAATCTTACTAGGTGGACGGTTAGGAAGGAGCGTATGGAACTGGCAAAAGCTCATGCTTTGATTCCTTAATTCTTTGACAAGCCCAGGGTCTCCTGGGGACAGCTTTGGGGTAGTCACTGATGGAGAGGATGTGATTTAAATAGTTTGCCCTCATGGACTTTAGGTTCTAGCGGAGAAAGAAGATATAAACGAAAGAATCCTAGCCATGGAAGACTGACAGGGCTCATGAGAAACAAAAGACATGGCTTTTTGAGAGCTGTGGGGATGCAGGATGACTTTTTGAGAAGGTGCCTGAAGTAGGAGACAAACATGGAGTGAGAGGGGATAGAAGGATGGTGGCGTGAGGTTCCAGTGGAGAGGATGGCTTCGGCTGCCGGTAACTGAAGACCCACTGCCAGTGGTTCAAGAATAAGGACAGGACATCTTCTTGTCTAAACAGAAAAGCGGAAGTAGAGCATGGCCAAACGAAAACACAAAACCATATTCACTGCCCTCGAGGCCATTGGGATGCCCTGTGGGTTTCGAGGCTGCAACTCCTTACCCGGGTGGAAAACTTTGTCTTTCTCCCACAGTGCTGTTGGTGGTTTTGAACTGCTGATCTTGCGGTGAGCAGCCCAATGTGCTTCACCAGGGCCCTAGAACATCCCTTGGGTTGGTTAAGTCATAGCTGCACCCTGCTCAGCTGTCCCCCTGAGTCTGGCCAGAGTTCACCCTCTTTTCTGACTTCCCAGCTCCCCCGTTGGCCCCCAGACTCACAGGGGTCCCTCATAATTTGGGGGAAGCCATGAAACTCAGTTTCCCTTGGGATCTCTGGATTCGTCCCAGCCTCCCCTAGTTTAACGGGTCCCTGTAGAACTGACTGTGACCCAGGATGACCTTTGCACCTGAGTCAAGCAGTGCCCCCACAGAGTTCACAATGCCTTATTTTTCAGCCGGAAAAATGCCGGGCCTTTCTTCTGAGGCACCTCTGGGTGGATCTGAACTGCCAACATTTCAATTAGCAATCAAGCTTGTTAACGGTTTGCTCCAAGCTCCTGCGGCCGCTGCCTTCTCAGAGCCCTGATTCCGCCATGGAGGGCCTCAGCTCTGTGGTGTGGGAAGCAGATAGGGGGCAGCCGTGGGTCCCAGCAAGGTGGCGAGAGGGAACAACACGAGTGGTGCCGATGTAGTAGGAGTAACCATCCCCGCAGCGTCCCGCTTAGAAAGGGCTGTGAGCGGGA
>NW_022103926.1:1471954-1488139 GCF_000313985.2 Echinops telfairi
CTACTCACATATGCACACATGTATATACACACAGATATACTACCATCACACAATATACATGCACACACACCACATGTGCCTTTATATCCACACCCTTAAGTTTATTCATCATGTGTATTAAGGGGAAAATGGAGACACACGAACATCACAGCCCATTTGCTGCCAACATCCATCTCTCCGGCGGCGTGTCTGTTTTCCAAGACCAACTGCCATGATGGATGTGGGGGCCCAGGAGAGCCATCTGGTGTCGGGTTGGTGGGAGCCCAGTGTCTCCAAGGGCCTGTGCTGACCCATCCAGACAGACATACCGACAAAAGGATTCCTGCCCTCAGGACACTTGCTCTTGTTACTAGCCGCTGTGATATTCATGGGTCCTTACTCATGGGGGGGGGCCATGTGTAACAGCACAGAACCCTGTCTGGCCCTGTGACAACCCTCACCCCCCCCACCCCCACCCCCTGGCCAGTTGCAGACAGAACCTCTGTGATCTGAAGGGTTTTGTTGATTGGCTTTCAGAAGCAGACTGCCAGGCCTTTCTTCCTACTCCTTTCTATCCTGAAAGCTCTGCTCACACCTGCTCAGCAGCATAGCCACACGTAAGCCAGAAGGGTGATGGTGCTATGCCTGAGGGGTACCAGCCAGCCCCAGACTTGAATCTTCCAGAGAAAAGAGGAGAGGTCTCCCGCTGAGCCACTGCACTCCTCAGGGGTCTCCCAATCCAGGAGTCTCCGGTCCATGGTACCATTAACATGGGGGATTTCTCCCAGTTAGCTTTTCAATCAGCCTCCCTCTGACTCCTGGCATAGCCAGCTCCGAGGGCGAAGGACGAGGCTGTCTACTCCCACAAAAGTCAACCATCTCAGAAACCCACAGGGCAGTTCTGCCCTGTTCTCCAAGTCCCCATGGGTCAGCATCAGCTCCCCAGCAGTGCGCATTCCTCTGCCGAACGCTGACCAGGTCTGAGGGTGTGATGAGCATGTCCTTGCTCTTCTCATGTCTCTGGATCTTCTAGCATTCCTTGCCTTAACAACAAACTCTGATGGTGCAGGTAAGCCACAGCCTGACCCTTTGCACGACAGAGCAGTCACTTCCTATACCAGCTCACTCAACCCATGCGTGGGTATCGACACCTACTGAATGGCCAGCGGCAGACGCCATGATGGACTTTGGAGGGAGAACAGGGGAACTCGTGGAGCATCACGGTCTCCCAAATCTTACTAGGTGGACGGTTAGGAAGGAGCGTATGGAACTGGCAAAAGCTCATGCTTTGATTCCTTAATTCTTTGACAAGCCCAGGGTCTCCTGGGGACAGCTTTGGGGTAGTCACTGATGGAGAGGATGTGATTTAAATAGTTTGCCCTCATGGACTTTAGGTTCTAGCGGAGAAAGAAGATATAAACGAAAGAATCCTAGCCATGGAAGACTGACAGGGCTCATGAGAAACAAAAGACATGGCTTTTTGAGAGCTGTGGGGATGCAGGATGACTTTTTGAGAAGGTGCCTGAAGTAGGAGACAAACATGGAGTGAGAGGGGATAGAAGGATGGTGGCGTGAGGTTCCAGTGGAGAGGATGGCTTCGGCTGCCGGTAACTGAAGACCCACTGCCAGTGGTTCAAGAATAAGGACAGGACATCTTCTTGTCTAAACAGAAAAGCGGAAGTAGAGCATGGCCAAACGAAAACACAAAACCATATTCACTGCCCTCGAGGCCATTGGGATGCCCTGTGGGTTTCGAGGCTGCAACTCCTTACCCGGGTGGAAAACTTTGTCTTTCTCCCACAGTGCTGTTGGTGGTTTTGAACTGCTGATCTTGCGGTGAGCAGCCCAATGTGCTTCACCAGGGCCCTAGAACATCCCTTGGGTTGGTTAAGTCATAGCTGCACCCTGCTCAGCTGTCCCCCTGAGTCTGGCCAGAGTTCACCCTCTTTTCTGACTTCCCAGCTCCCCCGTTGGCCCCCAGACTCACAGGGGTCCCTCATAATTTGGGGGAAGCCATGAAACTCAGTTTCCCTTGGGATCTCTGGATTCGTCCCAGCCTCCCCTAGTTTAACGGGTCCCTGTAGAACTGACTGTGACCCAGGATGACCTTTGCACCTGAGTCAAGCAGTGCCCCCACAGAGTTCACAATGCCTTATTTTTCAGCCGGAAAAATGCCGGGCCTTTCTTCTGAGGCACCTCTGGGTGGATCTGAACTGCCAACATTTCAATTAGCAATCAAGCTTGTTAACGGTTTGCTCCAAGCTCCTGCGGCCGCTGCCTTCTCAGAGCCCTGATTCCGCCATGGAGGGCCTCAGCTCTGTGGTGTGGGAAGCAGATAGGGGGCAGCCGTGGGTCCCAGCAAGGTGGCGAGAGGGAACAACACGAGTGGTGCCGATGTAGTAGGAGTAACCATCCCCGCAGCGTCCCGCTTAGAAAGGGCTGTGAGCGGGAGCTGGCACGGTTCTCAGTAGCACCAGTGGCATTTAGGCAGTAGTTTCAATTCGCCCTTGGGGCCTGACGGAGAGATGTGGCCCTCCATTCTGCCTCCTCCTCAGCCCAGCCATCTCAGCCAGAGTCTCAGGGCTGGTACCCTATCTAGAATACCCACTACTGGGCCTTGAGGTCAAATCCTTGCCTGTGGTGACATTAACATTGGATGTTTCCTGAGAAAGAGAGCCCAAGGCCTCCGCAAGCCACGTTCAAGGCTGCAAGTGATGGAGGACCATGGGCCAGGACTGTGGAGATGGGGAGACTGAGGCTGGAGAGGGCAGGTTTCCCCAGGGGTCACCAGGACTGTGACTGGCCCCGGGCCGCTGCAGGGCATGGGGTTATGGCCACCATGGTCTTGCTGACGAGGCAGTAGCTAGCGGCTCAGGATCCCACCCGGTGCCCTGGCAGCTGCTGCCTCAGGGAAAGCAGCCTTATTAGTGCAGCCGCCTGTGTGGCCCCGGGGCAGCCGGGGGCGGAGAAGGCCTCATTTCCCATGCTGGACCCTGCACACAGTGGTTGCACACACATTCCTGTGGGGGCGCCATCAGAGGCGCAGCGTGTGAATGGCCAGGCTTCAAATGCAGGAACGCGGGCATGCACCCAGGCACACAGAGGCAGGCAGGGATGCTGTCTCACCCACCCAGCACAGGGCCTGTGTATGTGTGTTCTGCACACACACATGTACCTACACATGTACATGCACGCACACTCATACGAACATGTACTCAGACACTGTCACACACACACCACACACACAAACCACACCATGCAAACACTTATGTTGATACATGCACATCTACTCACATATGCACACATGTATATACACACAGATATACTACCATCACACAATATACATGCACACACACCACATGTGCCTTTATATCCACACCCAGAAACCACATACATACACACATGTACACATGTGTATAATGCACACAGGCACACAATGCACGCATACACTCATTCATATAACTGCATCCACACCCCTACATGCTCACACAGACACACACTTACACACAGATGCACAGATACGTGTCCTCATGCACACATATATCCTGCACACTTGCAAACCTGCACCCACACATGCACACACTCACATACGCATGTTGCTCCCGTTTAGGGTAAGCTCTGCTCTCATCTCCCTCGCCCACTGCAGAGACGCTGCCGGACAGGGCAGAACTGCGCATGCGGCTTCCTGAGAATGTCACTCTCCCTCCTGCCGGGCGCGGGAGGTGGGGGGCAACCTGTTAGCAGCCCACAATGGAGCCCACTGCACCACCAGGGCTCAACTCCCCCGTGAGAAGCACTTCACAACTCTTCAGGCTTGTGTCCCCGACGCCCCTGAGCCTCCTGCAAGCCAGGGGCTGCTCCCCATTTTACAGGTTGGGAAGCTGGCCCTGGTGGTGGTGTGAGCCTGTACACAGGCCTGGCTTTGAGTCCCGGCTCCACCACCACCAGCTTGTGGCCTTGACAGGTCGCCCACCTCTGGGAATGTTGTCCTCCCTCCTACAGGTGGGGAGATGACAGCAGCTGCAGCACAGACGCTCCCAGGTGGGGTGGGGGCAGGGCGGCCACGAAGCTGGGCCCACATCCAGTGTCCAGCGGCTGTCACCCATCTCCATGAACCAGGGGCCATCGGGTCGACTACGACTGACCCCAAGGGTGTCAGAGGAAAATGTGCTCCTTCAGGGTTTCCCTTCAGAATAAGATAGCCAGGCCTTTCTTCCAAGGCACACCTGGTGGACTAGAACCTCCCACTGCGTGAGTAGGAGCCAAGAGCATTTGTGGCTTCAGGCTCCACCCACCTTCCTGTTGGGCTGCAGGCCCCCTGGCACATGCAGCAGGGGTGGCAGAGTTATCTTCCCCATCTCCCCTTAGGCTTGAAATAGTACTTAGGGTGAGGGGCCCCCAGCCTCTCTGAGAAGAACCCCCATGGCCCCAGGAAGGCCAGGGAGCTGGGAGCCCCAACCCAGGCTCTGTCGCTGTGGCGACAGCCAGGCTCGCTCTGACGGTGACGTAGAGCCGATATAACAGCTCTCGTTTTCTTTTAGTGGGGCTTGAGAGGTGCTATTAAACGGAATATTGAGATAAGGAAGTGGGAGTCGGGAAAGGTTACACACTATTTATTCAGGTTTGCACAGGGCACTAAAATATCCTCTTGGCGACGGCTGGGGCTGCCAGCTGGCTATGGGCTCAGCTCCAGGTGTGCCACACTGCCTCGCTGCCAGGCCTGGGGGAGGCAGAGATAGCCTGGCCCCTGGTCCAAATCCTACCTCTGACTTCCAACTTGCACATGAGTGAAATAACAGAAAAGCTCCAAACACCCAAAGTCGGTCCCCATCATCGCAACTGCATGAGTCCCTAAGTGGGGTAAACGGTGACCAACATCTCTTGCGCTGCTCCCCCAAAGGCTGGAGGCTGGAGTCCAGCCGCGAGTGCCTTGGAAGAAAGGCCTGGTGATTTGCCTCTGAAAACCAGCCACTGAAAACGGAATGGATCAGAATTCTCCCCTGGCACACCTGGCACTCACATGGGTGGCATTGGGCAAGCCTGCGGGTTCTCGCCTGGAGGCCCAGGGCCCAGTGGAGGGCAGAGCACATCCCAGGAGCTGGTGAGTGTCAGTCTGTCTCTGGCCCTCACCTGGGGGAGGGCAGGGATGAGAACTGTGTTCTCAGCATCCTAGTCAGTTCTCCGGCTCTCAAATGCTCCACTATCCCAGCCTCTGCTTGCTTCTCTCCTTTGACAGGAAGCTCATCATCTCTGGAACTAGTCTGCTTCTTCTCTGGGCTGCTCAGAAACTCGGAAGCATTCTCCTCTTTTTCTTCTCCTCCTCCACCCTCCCCGCAGCTACTTTGAGGGAGAGGCATTGTTGTTAAGTGGTCAAGTCGGTTCTGACCCATAGTGACGCTGTCTGAGGACCACAGAGTGAAAGACCGCCCCGTCCTACGCCAGCCTCACAAGGTCTGATGTCTGAGCCCATCGATGCAGCCACTGTGTCAGTCCATCTTGTTGAAGGTCTGCTTTTTTGAGCCCCTCAATTCTGGATTTGAATATCCAGTGGAACTGTCCCTCTCTCCCTGGGGCAGGGTGATGTCTGAAAAGGGTGGTATGCTGGGAGCCCCACGAAGACAGGCTGTGGGCTAATCCTCCTGTTGGTCTAGCCCTGTGCTTAGCAGAGGGTGCCTACTCAGGCCCCTGGAGTGCTACAGAAGGCAGGAGCAACAGGAGGGAAACGGACTATGGTAGTCACATAATGTATGTCAACTTGAAGATATAGAAAAGTGTAGGGGTGGTATCTAACCTGTCAATCGGGTCACAGCCTGATGGTGCCTCCTTGTGGGTGTGGACTTCTCATGAAGGGGGCCCAGGAAACTTCCCGTTCTCTCTCTCTGCCTTCACCTTCCTGCTTGCTGGCCACCCTGAGAGCTGCCACAGCCCTGCCGTGTTTCCACCGAGCTTGGATCCTCAGGACTCTGCACCCACCAGCCTGCGCTCTTCCTGCATTCTGCATCACTGCATGTGCTGCCCGAGTCTGAAGAGGACTTCTGGATGAGTGCTGGACTTACAGACTTGAGTTGATCTGGGCTGGGATGTTTTCTTGATACAGAATTACTTCTTGATACAAAGCTCTTTCGTAAACATATATGAGCATCACTGGATTTGTTTCTCTAGTCAATTTGGCCAAACACACCAACCAACCAACCAACCAAGCTTTGGTATCTCACAGACTTGGGTTCCATGCTCCCTGAAATTCAGTGACTTCATCGGCAGCATGGGTATTGAAGGAGACCACTCTCTTTCCTCCCTGGAGCCAGCCCCTCTCCCTTCTCCTTGGCAGTCCCCAGAGCAGCATACACAGGTGGGCTGATGTGGGTGGACAAGCAACTCATTTGAAGGTCATGATGTGAAGTCAGAGGTGACAGCAGGTATGCCCCTGGGTAATCTGGAGCTCAGGAGGTCCAGAGACATCCAGCTCTGCTTATAAGTAAGACAGAGGGTCAGCCCGCTGGTTCTAACTGCTGAAAGCAGTACAGTTCGAGAGGAGATGGGAGGGCCTTACAGGCAGGGGCAATAGCAAAGCCTTGTGGCTACAGAGGCAGGATGAGCTGGAGATGGGGGTGGGATGGGAGTAGAGGGAAAGAGGGACAGAATGGGGAGACAGGGCTGAGGAGTGAGTAGGAACAAGTCTTGTAGAGCCAGGAAGCTGTGTCCCATGCTTGGGTTTCATTCTAAAGATGATAAGTTTATTCTAAAGAAAATGGGAAACACTCTAGGAGTTTGAAGCAGAAGTTTCAATAAACAAGGCACTTGGTGGTTGAAAAAAAAATCCCGATTGTAGCTAGATGCTGAGGCAGAAGTCAGGGTGGGGCAAGAGAGCAGGCTGGGGGAATCCATGAGGAATTAAAAGCTGGGAGTTGTGTGCAGCCATCTATGACAACAATTCGTCTCTATACCTCAGGGGCAAAAGGGAAAGGAAGCCCAAAATCTCAGAGAAGAAACAAGTCCACAGGGAGCCCGGACCAGAAGAAACTAGATGGTGCCTGGCTCCCATAGCCAACCACTCTGATCAGGGTCACACGGAGGGAGAAATCTAGAATGGGAGGAAAACATAGAAGAGAATGAACATTCTCTGAAAGTCCAGGTGGACTGGACCATCTAAGACCAGAGGACTCCCTGAGATTCTTGCCCTGAACCTGAAGTCAACTTTTATCGAAGATCAGTATGCAAAGTGAAGGATATTTATTATTCATGAGTGTGGTATCCATAAGGAGAGCCCTGTTGGGTAAGTGCTAGACTGCTGTGGTTCAAATTGACCACTTGCTCTGTGCTGCTCAAGATTTACAGCCTTGGAGACACTCTCCTGGGTTGCTCTGGTAGTTACATGATTTCACAGCGACTTGAAGATGTAGGAAAGTGGAGGGGCGGAGGCCAGCCGGCCAATCGGGTCACAGCCTGATGATGCCTCCTTGGGGGGTGTGGCCTTCTTATAAGCGGGGACCCTGGGGACCTCCCTCTCTCTCTGCTCCTTCACTCTCTGTCACTGACCCCGAGAGCTGCCAGGTTCCCACCGACCTTGGATCCACACGACTGCGCACCCACCAGCCTGCGACCCCTGCAGTCTGCATCACTGCCTGTGGCTGTGCGAGGCTCCGAGGGACTTACGGACAGCATCAGACTGCCGGGCTTGAGTTGGGCTGGGCTGGGATGCCCTTTTGATACAGAATTGCATCTCTTGATGGAAAGCTCTTTCGTACACATAGACGGGTGTCCCTGGATTTGTTTCTCTAGTCGACTCGGCCTGACACGTTGCTCTGAGCTGGAAGCTGGAAAGCACGTGATGGGGGTTTTCCTTTACAAAACCCTCGATGACCCAGAAAGGTCAGGAAGTATCCTGAAGCAAAGACGAGAAAACCAAGGGGTAGGGAAATTCGTGGACTGACATGGACCCACGAGAACATTGGTACCTTGTGCAGAAACTAACGAACATCACCGAACAATTTGAGTAGAAATGGTCAAATGGGAGCCTCAGTGGCTGTGTATGCTTTTACCACAAACACAAGGAAAGATGATCTTTTAAAAAGCAGAGGGGGAAGGGAGGGAGTGTGGCCAGTGCTGAGGTGGGTCAGGTGCCGAACTGAACGTCCCTCCGTCCTGGACAGGAGTAGGGCATGTGGCAGTAGACCCCAAAGCAATTGGAGAACAGGAGTCATAAATGGGGGGGGGGGTGTTTAGGACTCCGAACAGAGCATCTTATTTCATCCTTATCACAGCCTTACCACTGACTACTTTCAAATGTTTACTTTCATGCATTAGGGATAACCATTCCGTGCAAACTACCAAGCGCTCCGCGGGAGAAAGGTGAAGCTGTCTGCCTCTGTCCAGACTGACAGTCTCAGAACCCACTGGGCAGTGCTCCCCTGTCCTGTAGGGGCGCTGTGAGTCGCACGACCTTGAGGCAGTGAGGTTTTTAACTCTCCGTGTCTTCAGGGTGGGACCCTTCCGAGAGGTCATGCTCACTTTACAGAGGAGGAAACCAAGGCCCAAAGAGGAGAGGCCACCCTTATACAGCCAGGTCACGGGCAGGTCTGAGGTTTGACCACAGGCCGTTTGGCTCCCAAAGGAGCCATGGTAGTGCAGTGGGTGAGGTGCTGTGCTGCTCACAGGAAGATTGGCAGTTGGGACCCACCAGCCACCTGGCAGAGGAGGAGGATGGAGATGAAGCAGGCTGATTCCCTAAAGATGGAAAGTCTGGGAAGGCCTACACAGAGGGCAGTGGGTGGGAGTAGATCCAATGGCAGTAGACTTTTTAATGTGGTGGTGCCATGTGTTAAGCATGGGGCTGCTAACCCAAGGTCGGCAGTGGCTTGAACACACCCATCACTCTGCGGGAGAGAGCTGAGGCGGTATGGCTCTGTAAAGACGAACAGCCTCGGAAGCTACTCTGTCTGTCCCAGTAGGGACTGACCAGGGAAAGACCCCGGAAGCTTCATGGAGATGCTGGTTTTATTGTAGGACATGTTGGGGGAGTCAGAAGCTATTCTGAGCTTTAAAACATTATCTTGTTCCATACTGAGGTCAACGCTGGAAAGCAGCAGCTGTGATTAAGGCCCGGGATTCCCATGTAGGGTAAATGGTGTGCTTGGCTGCTTCACCAAAAGGTTGGAAGTTTGAGTCCACCCATAAGTGCCTCGGAAGAAAGTCCTGGAGATCTGCTTCCAAAGAAAATCCAGCCTTTGAAAGCCCTGTGGAGGACAGTCCTCCTGTGGAGCACAGGAGGATGGCATGAATGGAAACCAACTCCCTGGCCAAGAGGAGGATTAGCAACCACCCTTGTACAGGTGAAGAGACGGAGGGTCTGAGAGGCACAGTGGCCTGTCCGAGGTTTCCCAGCGAGGGCATGTCTGGGCGGGGGCTCGAAAACATCTTTCTCTTCACCCTAGCTCCTGTTTCCTGAGGATGCGCACCTTGTCCAGGTTTGGGGTGTCTGGATCCCGTGATCCACAGAGCAGACTGGCCTAAGGGTGGGGAGGTGAAGAGGAAGGCAGAAGGGCATTGTACCGAGGGTCTGAATTCAACCAGGAGATCCACATGACAATGTCCATTTTACAGATGAGGACATTGAGGGCCGAGGCAGAGAGAGGGTCCTGCATCTAGCAAGGGGCACGCAGGCCCATGCTGCTCAGACTGCCCTGAGTGCCAGAGAGATGAAGCCTGAGGAAGTTCGTTTATTGCTCCAACCTGGCCAATAAACACATGTGGGGTTAATTGAAGGGGAGAGGGATAAATGGCTCAGTGAGCCTCGCTTTTCTAGTTCTTGGGTCTCTTGCTTTCTGATGCTCGGGCCAGGGTGCAGCTGCCTTAGCAGTTCCTTGCTTTAGCTGGCAAGACTCACTTCCTGCAAGACATCCCTGAGGAGAAGCCACATGGACCTACCCCGAGGCAGCCCTGGGTGCTGGAGCAGCTGTGTGGAGACCCCTGCCAGCGCTGAGATTCTTACACATTCACTGACTCAGCTTTCCCCCTGAAGTTGGCATCATAATGTGTGTTTTGTGAGATGGAGGAGGACTTTGTGGATTGGTGTCAGACATGTGGGTTAATGTCGGACTTGTGGGCTTGGGCAGCACTGGGTTGGGATGTTTTCTTCATGTGCACTTACTCTTTCTATAACACTCTCTTATACATGAGTTGCTGTGGATTTGTTTCTCTAAAGTACCCAGACTAACACAATTAGCCTTCCTGGTGATGACAACTGACCAGGTCAACAGCATCACCTGCTTTGAAGTCACCACACCCTGTGCTAAGGGATTTTGTAACCCCCTAAATTCATTACACAGCCACCACAGTGAGCTAGGCCTGGCGAACTCCCCGGATGAGGGAAATGGGGCTCAGAGAAGACCAGCAACTTGCCCACTAGGGTGAGAACCTGAGCATCTACCCGTTGAGTGGTGCGGTCGAGAAGGGGCCCGCCATCCTGGCTATGAGGAAGGTATACGTTTTGTGGCCCACCCTGGTGGCACAATGGTGAGGTGTTGGGCTGCTAGCTGCCAAGTCAGCAATTTGAAACCACCAGATGCTCCTTGGAAGAAAGATGGGACTTTCTAGTCTTGTAAAGAGTTATAGGCTCGGAAACCCACAGGGACAATTCAACCCTGGCCTATAGGGTCTCTGTGAGTTGGAATTGACTTGAGGGAGGTGAGTCTGCCTGTGGAACTGGACTTGGAATGATGGGTATGATTCTCTGCCACCTTCTCGCCTTCTCCTCCTCCCTCCCTCCAGCGGAGGCTGCCAGCTTAGAGTCTGATTCTGCCCCACCCCCCAACCCCGGGCAGGCTGCCTTCCTGATGACTCTGTGAGTATGACCCATCTCCACCTCCTCCCTAGATGGGAAGCAGGTGGTCGTCAAGCAATTATAATGGGCATTGGAGTGGAGAGAGCCGAGTTCAAATCCCGACATGTGCTCTGTCCATGTGTCTCACAACTTCAGGTTTCTCGCAATCAGTAAAGTACAACCATCTTGACCTTCAAGTCTTCGGGGAGCCCTGGTGGTGCTGTTGGGAAAGCGCTGGTAGCTCATCACAAGGTCGGCAGTTCAAACCCACCAGCTGCTCTGAGGGAGAAGGATGACACTGTCCGGTCCTGTCAAGATGGACTGTCTCTGGAACTCAGAGTCACCATGAGTCAGAATCAGCCTGATGGCAGTGGGTTGGCTGATGGCTTCACACTCTGAAGGCTTTGGGGACTAGGAGCTCAGTGGGCGCTGTCAGTGGACACACTTGGCTGTCTGTCTTCGCCATCAATGCTGAGATGCTGAGCATGCTGGGGGCTGGGGCCTTGTTAGAGCCCACTTCGTACATAGACACCCCCCCCCCCATCACTGTGGATCAATTCCCCTCCTAGAGACCCTCTAGGAAGGAGAGAATTGTTCCTTTGGGTTTCAGAGACTGTCACCCTTGAAGGGAGCAGGTCGCCTTGGCTGCCTTCTGAGGAATGGCTGCTGGGTGCGCACCAACCTTTCGGCCCACAACCCGAGGCTTCACCCACAGTTCAAGGAGAAAAGCCAAAATAACAAATGAAAACCCAAACCCACTGCCACCCAGTCCATTCCAACACACAGTGACCCCCTCTAGGAGTTCGGAGACTGCCAATTTTGACCCAGCAGAGGCCACGCATTTTCTCCCCGGGAACAGCTGGTGGTCTGAATCACCAAGCTGGCATTTAGCAGGCCAGCGCTAGCCCTGGGGGTCCTGGCTGTCCAGAGGCAGTACAACCAAACCAACCCAACCCATTGCTACTGGGTCAATGCCGACTCATAGTGACCCTACAGGACCGAGGTGAACGGCCTCTGTGGGTTTCTGAGACTGTAATTCTTGAGAGGAGTAGAAAGCCTCATCTCTCTCCTGCAGAGCGGCTAGTGGTCTCAAACTGTGGCTTTGTGGTCAGCATGGTAGCACTCCACCACCAGGGTCCCTAGGCAGTGCTCAGTAAATGACCAAGGAATGAGCTTCTGGGTGGGTTACCCTTTGGTGGGTTGAAAAACAATCTCTGTGGGCAAGTGGTGGGCTGTGAGCTTCTTTGGGGCCCCAACGGTGAAGATGCTGATTATGCCCGAAGAGAACCAGGACACCAGCTCTGTCCTGCCAGCCCTTGCTGGTGGTTGGCGACTCTGCCCTTCACCCTTCACATGAGCTAGGCACCATCATCATGCCCACTTTTCAGACACACAAAGAGAGGCTCACCGATGTTGCCTTCCTGGTCTAATGTCACACAGCGTGTTGCCGGGGGCGTGGAGGGTGCTGTTGGAGGACTTGAACCCCACATCCAGATCCTTTTGACCTCAAAGTGAGGTCCCTGAATCGTGGGAGCCCTGTCTCCAGAGGGCCCCGTCCCCACGTCTGGGTGGAAAGAGGTCAGGATGAGTCTGCGGCCAGCTGGGTAGCTGCAGACACTAATAATGCAGTCCCTTGTCGCTTTCAAGCCACAGTAAATGTTTCTCCCCTTGAACAAATCATTTACTGTACACCAAATGTAGGACGGGTGGCCTGTTTACACGCCGAGCCGAAGGAATTTCAATCGGAGTTTAATTATTGATGTCGCAGATATTGTGGCCTTGGGAAAGGTCTGCTTAATTGCACAGATTAATACCTGCCACTGTGGGAGCTTTGTCAGAGTTTGGCTGGGGGTGGGGAAGAGAGGGGTCCTTGCAGTGAGCATGCAGCGCCAGGCCCAGACCTCTGGCCACAGGATGGGTACTTTGTGTTCAGGATGTTGCCATTTGCGGGGTGTGGGATGGGGGGGCAGCCTGAGTGGGGCTCACTTGGGCACCCACCAAGCCCCCACCCTAGCAGGTGCTGCCTCCTTCCGGGAAGGGAGGGGCAGCAAGAAGCTGGGAGTTCTAGGCTCTGACTTCTGACTCAACCAGAGATTCTGGGGGAGGGCCCGGTTCCTAGCGGAGCCTCCGTTTGCCCATGTAGAAAATGGGCTGGATACCCACCCTTAGTTCAGTGATGTGACTTGTATGTTCATCTGATGCTAGACGTTCTGTAGAGGACAGCGGGGTCGCCCATGGAGAGCAGGTTTCTGGGGCGCTTCCAGGCGGAGACAGATGAGGAAGAAAGGCCTGGTGCTTTGCTTCCCAACATTAGTGTGTTAGTCCGGGTGTACTAGAGAAACACGGACACTCATATGTATATAAGAAAGAGCTTTATATAAAACAGCATTTGTATATTGAGAAACATCCTAGCCCAGTCCAGATCAAGTCCATAAGTCCAATATTAGCCCATATGTCCAATACTAGTCCGTAAATTCCTCTTCAGACTCACGCAACACATGCAATGATGCTGAATGCAGGAAGATCACAGGCTAGTAGGTGGAAAGTCTTGTGGATCCAGTGGTGGTAGAAGCATCTCAGCACTGTCGCGGCTCTCCATGTGGCCCCTCCAGCTCCAAGATTCTGGCTGCCATCAGCGTAGCTCCATGTGTCTTGTTAGCAGGAATGGCTTGCAGGGAGATGAAGCAGAGAGTGTGTGTGTCCCGCCTCCAGCGAGCTATTTATTCTTCCTAGCGCCTTCAGATGAGGTCGCCAAGCAGTGACCTGATTGACAGGCTAAACTCCATCCCTTCCGTCTTACTAGGCTTGAGTTGGCAGCAGATTAGGTAACTATCACAATCAGCTAAGGAAAACCTTCCAGCTCACAATAGAACATTGCGTGATGTAGTGCTGCAGGATGAACCCCTGGGTGGGAAAAACCAAACCAAACCAAACTCACTACCATGGCGTTGATTCTGATTCTGAGGGACCTTATAAGACAGGGTACAACTGCTCCTGTGGGTTTCTGGGACTGCCTCTCCTTATGGGGTTAGAAAGCCCTATCTTTCTCCCAGGGACTGACCTGTGGTTCTCAACAGCTGACCTTGCTGTGAGCCGCCCAACCAGTCACCGTGCCAAGTGGACAGTGGCCTCCACAGTGGCTTTGGGCAGAGCAGCGGCTGGGCAGATGGAGCAGGACAAGTGTGATCACAGGGGGGCTAAAGGGGCCCCATCTCACAGAGGCAGTGGCCCTGTGAATTCCAGGGTGCTAGAGAGGCTGGAAGGATTTTGACCAAAAACACAGAGAGTGGTGACTGAGGTGGGAGGAGACCCAGCTTCTGGTCTTGCCTCTGCCTCATACTCACTATGTGGCCGTGGAAAGGATCTCTTCACTTGCTTGGGCCTCAGTTTCCCCAGCTATGAAAGAGCGATAATTTCACCTTCCTATTTGATGCCTGGGAGCTCTGGTGGCCTAGTGGTGACTCGTTGGGCTGCTAACTGAAAGGTCCGCATTTTGAAACCACCAGCCGCTCCTCGGGAACAAGACAGGGCTTTCTAGAAATTCACAGGACAGCTCTGCCTTATCCTATAGGGCTGCAACGAGCTGGCATCGCCTGCATGGCAATGAGTAGGGTTAGTGAGTTGGTTTGATGCCATGTGGGGATCTGCACATAGGTCCCTGAAGCTACCCCACTCCCCCCAAAGATGGAGACCGTGGCTGTTTGTAGCATGGGTGGGCTGCCATCCTGAAAAAGGAGCGATAGATACCAAGTGGTGTGTGGGGCCACAGAGAGAAATATCACCGTCTCTCCAATGATGCTGGGCTAGGCCTGATTTCATCTCCAGCCTTTCCAAGCTGGGGGGCCTTGGGCGATCATGGTGGAAACATCATAGATTGGTCCTTGCTGTGTACTGGGGCTGTGGGACACAGTTGAATGATTACACTAACCCCTGTGGGTATTGTTGGTATTGTTAATATTCATAGTTTAAAAACTTTTTAGTGTGAGTTGGCTTGGTAGAGCAGTGTCCCATTCAACCCTTCAGACATGCCTGGTTTCATGTCACTGAGGGGTGCCCCACCATGGAGCACCCCTCCCCCCTCAGCTTTCTGTCCTCACCCTTCCTCTCTCCTAGGCCTGCTAACTTGGCCCTGGGATCAACGCTGCCCTCTGGATCTCAATGGTAGATGAATCTAAATTCAGTGTCACCGAGTTGAGGCCGACTCACATTGACACTATAGGACAGGATAGAACTGCCCCCGTGGGTGTCTGAAGCTGTAACTCTTTACGGGGTAGAAAGCCCGTGTGGTTTGTCTTCCTGTTTGAGGGGTAAGAATGTGGAGGTCTCAGAGAGGTCTAGGAACTTTGCGAAGACTCACGGCCAGCATTGGCGATGGCTGGGGTTTGAACTCAGTTCCCTGTGACTCCAGAGCTGTGTCTTCCTGCCTTGGGCTGCTGTAATCTTCCTCCCTATCAAAGGGCCTTTTGAGGACCCCATCTGAGCGATGGTCTTGCAAGGACTGGGCGAGGTGGATGAGGTGAGATGAGCACGCCCGTGGTGGGTCGCGGGGGAGAACCACATTCCTTGTGACAGTGCGTGCGTGGCTGGGGCCCCTCCCATCCCTCCACGTGTGGGGCTGTGTGTGTTTTGAAGTGACATGTTGTCATCGTGCATTAGGTATCATCAGGCCCACAAAGAGATGACCTGGGAGCCTGATGCCATGTGACCGATAAAAAAAGATGTGGGTCCCCAGGGGGGGTGTCGGGCCTTGACAGGAGCCCTGCCCCCCTCCCTCCCCTGACTTCTATGGGGAGCACCACTGGGGCTTCTTGGCAGAGCTGGCACAGCCCTGAGGGGGTGAGGCTTGGCAAGCTGGCCTGCAGCTCCGGGGAGGGATGTGCTTGACACCCGTGTCTGACACCTGCCTGTGTGAGTCGCCAAATGAAAAGCAGCAAAGTGCCCGCGTCAACGTGGCAGGATGCGGCAGGCTCTGAGCGTGCCCGTTGACTGATGTCCCCTAATTACTGCGGGTTTAATATTGATAAGGTTGATGCCAGAGGGCTGCCACGGAGGGACTCAGCCTCCAAGGCAAGGTGTCGGGAGGCCCTCCCTGGTGGGGGACACCGAGCAGGGAAGAGTGGCCCTTTATGCAGCAGTGACTGTGAATTGGCCGCTGAGCTCCAAACGGGGCAGCCTAGAGGACCCTGCAGCTCAGTGCTTCAGGGGTAGGCGTTCTAAAGTCAGACCTGTCTAGGTGCTTATCCAAGTCTGACTTCTCTCTGGCTGCGCACCCTTGGGTGAGTGGCCACACTCTCTGAGCCCCCTTCAACGTGTCTGTAAAATGGTGGGTTTTAGTATGCTCCCTGCCGTGTGGTTGATGTGAGGATCACATGAGGAGAAATAGACAA
>NW_022103926.1:1488589-1494365 GCF_000313985.2 Echinops telfairi
GTTCATAAAGCTGTTGGGAACATTCCATTGACCCCAAACTTTTTAAGGCCCTTCCGATGCTTAGTAAACAGCAATCATATTTCGATCCAGGGACTCAGCTATGGCGGAGCTCACCATGGAGGGGCTCAGCGGGGGGCTCTGCGATCCTGCCTAGCCTCACTCACGCGGTTGGGGCTCATTCATCTGCGCTGGGCTCAGTGTGGTTCTGGCTAGGCCCATTCATTCAGCTGGGCTCCTTTGCTGGGTGGGGCTTAGCTGGATGGCTCTGTGATCTGAGCTCATGGACACAGCTGGGGCTCAGTCACCTAGGTTGGGCTCAGCCAGGTGATTCTTCTGCTCTTGACTGGGCTCACACCCACAGCTGGGCCTCACTCGCCTAGGCTGGGCCCAGCTGAGTGGATCTGGAATCTGGGCTCACTCGCACAGCTGGGGTCTGTCACTACTGCTGGGCTCTATCCACATGGTGTTCTTATTCTGTGACTGGCTTGGGCCTGGGCATTTTCTTCTCTTGGCAATAGCAGATGCATAAAGATGATTGTTTCTGAACAGTAATCTAATCTCTCTCTCCCCCTACTGTTCCCATGAATGAGTAATAACTATTCCCGTTTTCCTGGAGAGGTAAGTGAGATTCAGAGATGGGAAGTCACCATAGGTGGGGCAATGACCTGCGCACTTCAAATTCCGTATTCTTTTTACCCCCCACCCCCCCAGATACTCAGCGTTGTCCTCTGTCGTAGCAGTGTGTGCTATTATTAAACACTGTGCGCCAACTGGAGTCTTTGCGGTATACTGGTTGCACGTTTGGCAGCTAGCCGAAAGACCAGCAGTTGGAGCTGACCAGTTCCTCCTTGGGAGAAAGATGGGGCTTGCTACTCCTGTAAAGATCTACAGCGTCAGAAACTCAAAGGGGCACTTCTACACGGTCTTGCAGGTTGGCTATGAGTCAGCATGGACTCGATGGCAGTGAGGTTGGTTTTGGTGTGGTGTGCTAATTGCTTTGGCATGAGTTCTCTTGAATCCAGAAATAATCTTTGACTGTAGGCATGTGGATCCCCATTTTATAGACACGGAAGTGAAGGTTCAAAGGCTAACTAACTTATTTAAGAGCTTATGACTAGTAAGCATGTGAGAGTCAGGATTGGAGCACTGAACCAAACCAAACTCACTGCCATTGAGCTGACTCAAACTCATACAACTCCTATGGGACAGAACCGAGCCACTCCTGTGGGTTTCCCAGACTGCCTCTGTACAGGACAGAAAGTCATCTTCTCCCACGGAGTGCCTAGTGCTTCCCAACTGCTGGTGCTGTAATCACTGTACCCCGGGCTCCTTTGGTTTGGAACACAGATCACTTTAATCCATGCCAACAAATCAGTGTGGGGATCAGTGGTTTTCTCCGCCTGGACTGTGCTCCCTCTCTCGCCCTCTCTTTCTGGAACAAGGCTGTGTGTTCATACAAATACTTTTCAGTGAATTAAAAGGAAATCATGGGCATTCTGAACTAAGTGTCAGCTATGTCCATTTTAGGGGGCTCTGAGTGGTGGAAGAGGAGCCGTGGTGGCTTAGAGGTTACACGTTGGGATGCTAACCGCAAAGTCAAAAGTTCAACACCATCAGCTGCTCTGAGGGAAGAAGGAGAAGGCTTTCTACTCCTGTAAGGAGTTACAGTCTTGGGCATTCAGAGGCAGTTCTACACTGTCCTACAGGGTTGCTATGAGACAGAATGAACTTGATGTCAGCGAATTTTATCTTTTGTGGCCTTGGTGGCATAGGGAGTTGCATGTTGGGCTGTTAACTACAAGGTCAGCAGTTCAAATCCACCAGCTTCTCTGGGAGAAAGATGTGGCGCTCTACTCCCACAAAGAATTACAGTCTCAGAAGCCCACAGGGACAGTTCTACCCTGTCCTCTAGGGTAAACACGAGTCAGCACGGACTCGGTGGCAGTGAGGGTTTTTGGTGATTGAGTGGTAGGAACAATCAGTTGCTCCCAGAGTGGCTGGTAGCTTGAATCTACCAAGAGACACAGTGGAAGATAGTTCCGGCGATTTCCCTCTGGAAGTGCAGTCATAGAAGGCCCATGGGATGCAGTTCTAGTCGGACACACCAGGGGGCGGTCACCATGGACTTGAGGGCCGCTGGTGATCTCCATGCTAAGGATGGACAAACTGAGTTTGGCCGAAGCGCGATCTTTTTGTGTTGCCCGGTGACAGAGCCACAAGTGGCGTCACAGGCCCTGTACTGTGGCCTGGGTCTTTGGGGCTAAGTAAGGCGCAGGGTCTAAGAAGAACCAGTTGCTCTCTGTGGTGGGAGGATTCGACTCAGACGTCTCTCTCCCCTCCCCCTCACCTGATTCACTCTCTGCCTGGGTAACTGATGCTGCACCCCCTCCCCGTGGAAGGAGTCCGGGTGGCTCAATGGGTTAAGCATTGGCCTGGGAAAGGAGAGGTCAGCGCAAGGGCAGTGGGTTTTTCGATGAGGCATCAATATGCAATCGCTGCCCTGAGTCTCAGAGGCGCAGCGAAAACGAGGAAGACCCTGGACAAGGTAGACTGCCTCGGGGCTGCCATATCAGAAGCATGTGCGCAGGACCGGTGCTGTTCCGTCTCATACGTCGGGTTGCAATGGGTGGAAACCGACTTGCTGGCACCGACCAGTAAGCTCAAAGCATGCTCCTCCCCACTCCCGCGGCATCGGGCCTTCCTGGGCACTGGATTCATCTGGCCAGTAGGTACAGCCGCCTTGGGGTGTAGGGCCAAGGATGGTGTCTCCAGGGCTCCCTGTTGTAACCCACTGATCTCACAAGGGTGAACATGCCCTGTCCGCTCTGAGCCTCAGGGAAGTGGGTGCAGTTACCCGTTTTTGGAGGGGCTGGGGTCTGCTCGCTCTGCTCCGCTTGTAGTCTGACCAAGAGTAAGCACCCAATAAATGTAAACTATTGTTATTGTCAGCTGGGCCCTGCAGTATTTCCCTACACCCCCCCCCTCCCGCCCCCCGAAGTTGTGGGGGAGGAGTGTAAAAGGATGGAAGTGGGTGGACTTACATTCCTAAGTCATCATCCTGCAGAATGGGAAATGCTCTAAGCTCCATCACCCCTCCCCCTCCCCCACCACCCCGCAGAGCCCGGGAGAGGAGGAGGCAGGAGGGCTGTGGGGGCTTCACATTGCCTAGGAAAGTGGGAGGAGGGCGTGGATGGGTCCTTGGTGATGGAGGGTGGGGGGTGGGCGGGGAAGGGGCCAACACGGTCCCCATTGTGGTCATTGTACACGCCGAGGGCTCCCAGAGGCCCAGGGCTGCTCTGACCACCTGGCCAAAGCTGAAGCGACTCTGACCTGCTCTTTCTCTGCTGTGGGCTGGCACTGTGGCTCCGCGGGGTATCAAGGGATGGCAGCAGCAGGCTCCCGGCATGGGGGAGCAAGAGGAAGCTGCCAAAGCAATTCTCAGCACACTCCCCGGGGCTCTGTGTCAAGGACAAGATAGTGCATCCCATGGGTAAATATAGTTAACACAGCTGCAAAACAGAATTTATTTCTTGTTTGAGATATCATTTTTAAAGCGTGGCATAGGGAGAGCTTTAAAAATGAAATTATAGCTGGCAATAAAAAACCTCATAGGCACTGTATTCAAATTATGCTACAGTAATAGGCCAAGTTCATAAATAAACATCAACGGTTAACCCTTTACTGAGCCCTGTGGGCAGGCAGGTGGCATGCCGCTGAGAGAGGCCAATTTGGACCCCAGGGGAAGGAAAAAGAATTGTCTAACAAGAGTGCTGCCGTCCCCTGTCCGTGGTCCCTCCCACCTAGCCCGTCCACATAGGTATTAAAGATGCGTAGATTGCTCTTGCTAATGTGTGGGGGTGGAGTGTATCAAAGGAATCCCAGTAGGGTGGTGGGCCACGGATAGAGCTGCTAACTGCAAGGCCAGCAGTTTGAATCCACTCACTGCTCTGAGGGAAGAAAGCAGGGGCTGTCTGTTCCCATTAAAATGGACAGAAACCCAAACAAGCAGTTCTACCCTGTGCTAAAGGGTCACTGTGAGTTCGAGGCTACTGGATGGCAATGAGCGGGGCTTGGGTTTGAAGACATGTGGCCCCCAGACCTCTGAGCTGGGGAGGTTTTGGATTTGGGGGAAGTAGGACCCTCCCAAGCTGCTTGTATTTCCTGCCACTCTTAAAAGTAGCATAGTGCAATGCAGAGCTGTACAATGCAGCACAAGTCAACACTACACAATAAAACCTAATGCAACACTAGGCAACACAACACAACACAACGCAGCATAACACAATGTAATGCAATACAAAAACCAGTGACTGTCAACTCGATTCTGGCTCATGGGGCCCCATACATGTCAGACTAGGGCTGTGCCCACAGGGTGTCCAATGGCTGGTTCTTCCTGGAAGCAGGTCCCAGCTTTCTTTGTGGGGCGCCTTTGGGTGGACTTATGCCGCTCACATTTTGGCTGGCAGCCGAGGATGCGAACTGTCTTCACCACCCGGAGACTAGTGTGTCTGCAAAAATAAATCAAACAGTAAATTCGGTTTTGCATCGATGTTAACTGCAATTACCCAGGGACCCAGGCAACACACTCTTCTGTCCTTGGTACCATCTATCCTTCTTGTATGTCTCTGGAGAACACGTATGGTGAAAGGTTTGGCTACCTACTTGAAGGCTGGAGGTTGAAGTTCACCCAGGAGGATCTTAGAAGAAAGGTCTGGCATTCTACATCCTCCATTGAAAATCCTGTGGGGCCCAATTCTCCTTGGGTACAGATAGTGCCACCAGAATTTGGAAGTGACTTAATGGCAACAGGGTTGGTTCCAATCTACCCAGCTAACTAGTCATTTATCCTACCTCTCCGCCCTTTTAGCTATCCATTCATCCTTCCAGGTATCTATCTCTCTACCTATCAATCATTTCATCTGCCTACACACATTTTTGTTCCCATTATGTTTTCGCAGCATGATTCTGAACCCAGAGTTATTTTGCTCCCAAGGGGCATTTGGCAGTGCCTGGAGGCATTTTTGGTTGTCACAAGTGGAAGGTGCCACAGGCACCTAATGGGTCATGACCAGGGCTCCTCCTAAGAGCCCCACACTGCACAGGCAGTCCCGTTTCAAAGAATGATGTCGCCCCAAAAGTCAATAGCAGTGACGTACAGAAATCCGGGTGGAGGATAGCTGTTTTTTCTACGTCTGCCCTCCTCCTTGACAGCTAGGATGCTGTGATCCCTTGCCTGGTATGGAATTCCCATCACTCAACCAGGTGCTGGGCACAAAGCAGGTCTCCAACTGGGGTTTCTTACAGGATTTACTGAATTATGGAAACTCCTTCTCCGGCCCCTTCTTTTGTTCCTGGCTCGATGATGGCTTTCTTAAGGGAGCCCAACCCCCAGGTTCCCCTCCCCATTAGCCCTTCCCATCATTCCCCATCCCTCATCCTGGGGTTTATTTGTCTGCATTTAAGTCCTCTTCACCTGCTTCGGCCACTCCCTCTGGCTCCTTTTTGTCCTGACATTCATCAGTAGCAGAGACCATTTCATCACGGTGACCCCGTGTGTTCCAGAGCAGGACTGTCTCATAGGTTTCCCTGAGATGTAATATTGGTGGAAGCAGGTGGCCAGGCCTTTCTTCCACACCACTGTTGGGTGGGTTCAGCGTGCCAATGTTTTTAGGTTTGTCATTGACCAAAAACCATGTGGTGCCACTCAGGGAGCAGGAGTCCACACAAGTCAGAATCGACTTGATGGCCAATTCTACTTATTGTTGCTGTTTTAAAA
>NW_022103926.1:1495451-1496556 GCF_000313985.2 Echinops telfairi
GGGGTTTAAGTGGAGAGGAAATGTTTTGAGAATGATGAAGGCAATGAATGTACAAATGCGCTTTCCACAATTGATGTGTGTATGGATTGTGATAAGAGTTGTATGAGCCTCTAATAAAATGGTTTAAAAAAATCTTGTTTATTCTAGGGCAACAGGGATGGTCAACCACTGGGTCTCCAGTGCCCAGCAGAGCACTGGATCATGGTGTGACCACATGGCCCCTACTCACAGCGAGCACCCGTGAGCGTCTGTGATGGAGGAGAACGCCGCCTGCCCTGATCCACCTCTCTGCCCTTTGCTGGTCCCATCTGCTCTTTGGAGTTTGACTGAGCCTCCTTCCTGGGATTAGAGTCTACGCTGGACCCCTCGTCCCCTCGGCTCCTCCAGGAAGTTGCAAGGAGATCCTGAAAAACTCCTCTCCCCTTCTCAGCCACACCAAGGCCCTGAATCAGAGCCATGCTTTAACACAGGCCTGTGGGTTTCAGAGCCTACCCCTCAGACCCGTAGAGCAGACCCTCAGTGCCCGGGTCTAGGAGAGGCCCCCCCTTAATGAAGCTGCACCAGCCGGGTGGAGAGTCAGCATCCCGGAGGACGCGGGCCCCTGCCAGCCCCAGCGTTTGACATCTCCGTGATTTGAAGATGCCCGGCCTGGGCCATTTGTCTGAGCAGCTCTCTTCCCAGGCTCCCTTGGCACTTTCACTAATTTAATAGCATTTAATTTAATTTTAAAATGATTTTTTTTTTTTTTACAAAAAAGCTGTATTGCCGACCACCTCATTCCTCTTTCTTCCTGAGGCTGGAAATACATCTTGTGACTGAAGCCCAGCTTCTGACCACGGACAGCCCTTGGAGGGCTGAAAGCCTTTGGACGAAAAATGCTGACTTTACTCTTCCCCCATTGGGCATAATTATCTTTCTCCTCTCCGCAGCCCCACGCAGTCCAACGCGAAGAAGACAGAAAGGGCTGGGAGACCAGACCGAGTGAGAGACTGGCTCATGGACTCCTGCTGCAGACAAAGGGATCAACAGAACTCTCTCTCTCTCTCTCTCTCTCTCTCTCTCTCTGTTAGTTCTTAGAAGAAAGGTCTGGCATTCTACATCCTCC
>NW_022103926.1:1497286-1500985 GCF_000313985.2 Echinops telfairi
TCACCTCCACTGGTTGAATCCAGATCACCTGGTAAGTTTAGGAACTCTGAGTTGAGGATGGAGGAGGCTCAATAGGGCAGGAACCTGGGCCTCCTGTGGTTTCCTGGAGGAAATTCACTCTGGAGAGTCATCAACCAGGAAGGTCTGGGGCCGGACTTGGCCTGGCTGAGAACTACAGAGACTCCTACTATGGTTGAGCCATTGCACATGTCAGGGTCTGTATGTCACATCAGCTCATGTTACCCATGGGCCCTGCCAGCCAACTTTATAAATTAAGATGCATTATGGCAAAGTCCACGACAGTTTACAGCCAGAATTGAGTAGCTGTGACAGGGAATCTATGTTCTACCGAGTCTATGAAGTTTACTCTGTCACCATTTATGGGACAAGTTTGCCAATCCTTGCCTAAACTAAAAGCATTTTGCCAGAACGAGAGCCAGTCCAAGTTCTTCTGCTCAGAGACCCTGCTTTCTTGAAACAGATCAGTCCCACCTGCTCTGGCTTCCTGCTCCCACTTAGTCCTTGCTTCCTCTGACACCAGAGACACAGGTCCCATTCAGTGGGGGTGGGGGGTGGGGACAGGTCTTGTGAATTCTACCTACCCAAAGTTCCAGGAGATTGTGTATCAGCTCCCTTCACTGCTTGTTCCAATCTAGCCCTACTCTTCTCTTCCCAGGGTGGGGAGCAGACTTCCCAAGCCAGTGAATGGCTGAGGTGTCCTACAGGGAAAAGTTAGGGGCAGGGCAGACACGGTGTAGAACCCCAGCTAGTGATTATTGATGACACCTGACTGTCGGAGCCACACTATGGTGGCTTGTGTGCTGCTGCGAGGCTGGCGGCTATACCAAGTATTCCTGACGCCATCAGAAACACTTGTGATCACAAGTTTCAGCGGAGCTTCCAGACCAAGACTGGAAAGAAAGGCCCAATGATCTACTGAAAACGAGTCAAGGAAAACCTTATGGGTCACAATAGATTGTCACAGAGAGGGCCTGTTGGGAGGTGAGTACTACAGGTTGTAATGCACTCAAACTATACAGTAGCCACACATACCAACACCCGTGATGTTGGAGAAGAATAATGGACATCCCATGAGCTTCCAGAAGATCAAACACACCTGTCTTGGAAGCAGCACCGCCAGAAGGCTCCTTAGAAGCAAGGATGGTGAGACTTCACTTCACGTACTTTGGACTTGTTATCGGGAGGGATCAGCTCCCGAAGAAGAGAAACATGGCTGATAGAGGGCCGGCTGTGAGGGGGATGGATTGACACCGCAGCTGGCTGCAGCAATGGGCTCAGACAGAACGATTGTGAGGACGGCACGGATGGAGCAGTGTTTCATTCTGTTGTATTTCGGGTTACTATGAGTCAAAATTGACACGATGGCAGTTAGCCACAAGAACAAATGGCTGTGAACATGGCACGGCACGGGGCCACATCTCCCCTGTTACCCTCAGGTCACCATGAGTCCGAGGCGCCTCCATGGCGACCAACAATGACGATGGTTACAGAACACTTGCCGGGGACTCGGGACGCGTGCAATACACACTTCCCCGGCATACCTAGAGGTTAACGTGCCTATGACCCCCATTGCAAATGGGGAAATTGGGTGGCAGAGGGAGGCTAACTCATCCAAAGTCTACTCAGTAGGTGGGACTGGGAATTGAACATAGCAATGAGAGTTTGGTGGCCATGTTCTTATCTGCTGTGCTATCCTGGACACTGCCATCCTGGCTTACCTGGAACCTTGACCTTTCCCCCAATCACTCTGCCCTTAAACATTCTGTTGTGGTTTGGGTGCAAGTTTACAAATGTGCACACATCTTGCTTCATGTCCCTCAATGTAACAGCACTCTTCCCACTGGCCTCCCTTGGGTATCCCGTTTGTATTCGCCCATCTATCCTGGTCCTTCTTGTCTTCTGACCGTTAGTTTTAGGCAAATGCTGCCCGTTTGTTCTTGCCCGAATGGCTGGTTCTGAGGTCCTCCTCATCTTGACGATGAGAACAGAGTCAGGTGTACCCACAGGGCTACAGGGTGGGCTCCCTCCACCCCCAAGCTTCTTTCCTCTTCCACCTCCCCACGATCTTCAAAGCCAAGAACGGTTCATCAATTTTGTTTGCATATGCAACTTGAGACACTGTCATTTCATTAACTCAAGTGAGAGACTTTATACAAGGGTGGGCTTCAATAATTCTCTTTAAAGTTACCGAGAAATGTATGCTTAATTATATTTGCATATGAAAAATAGGGTCTAATTAGTTTGATTGATTATTATTTTAACCCTAATGGCATTTTGAGTATCTGTCCCAACTAATAGCTGCCGTATCACTAATAAATCATTGAGTTTTTATGGTATGGTCTATCGAGCTGGCTTATGAAATATATTTTACTAATATCCCGGAATGTATTGAAACTGATACAAGTCAAACAACCGCTCATTTATTAAACTGCTTCAATGTCAGTTTCATACAAGAGTAATAATACAGGAAATACGCTTACTCAGAAGACATCAGTAGGCCACAGGCACTCAAAATATTAGTTATCTTGAAAAAAATATATTATAGAAATAAAATTCCAATTATGGCATTTATTGCATTAAATAAATCTATATTGACGAACACAAATGTTGTACATTAGCAAATATGCTTTTCTTTGAAACTTTTTAATTACCAGAGCTTGAGCTCCAGGGTGCAGTAGAGGCCCAGCGCTTGGCTTCGGGGGCGAATTTCTCTGTGGGGAGCTGAGGCGGGGCTATGCTCCTGCTCCAAAGGTGCCCTGTGTCCTAAAGCCAACCCCCACCCCCAGGAGTTCCCTCTTTTGGGGTGTCTCTACTGGAATAGCTCCAAAAGCTGTACCTGGGGTGGTAGCCCTTCAGGGACACGCCGTCACCCTCCCCTCATTGGCTGAGGGGCATGTGTGCCAGCCATGTGCTGTGGAGATGGTGTAGATTAAACCAGGTACAGAGCGGCTCCCAGGAGGCGGCGTTCTCCTGGGGAGGAGAAACACAAAAGACAAAAATGAGGGCATCCTGTAAAGTGACATGGGCTGGGGGTGGGGGGGTATGGAAAGTCAGAAAGACAGCAAAAGTGGCTGGAAGGAGACAGCCAGGGGGAAGGAGCAGGGAAAGCAATTTCCTAGGAGAGGAAAACAGCAGGTGGCAAGGCTCTGAGGTCCCCAGGAGCTTGGCTCATTCAGGGGATGGGTTGCAGGGGTGGGGGTGCGGTGTGGGGCGGATGCTAGATCTTGAAAAGCCTTATAGTCGGAAAGGCTGTGTGTGGGATCAGTTTTAGAGCTGCTGGGAAGTCACTTTGGAGGCTGGGCTCAGGAGAGGGACGCCGTCTGGTTTCTATTTTTCCAAGGTTGGTGGGGTGTTGGGAAGAGAAAGGACTGCTCTGGGTCAGGCTGGCCATGAGGGTCCAGGGAGAGAGCTGGTACTGTGGAGGGCTGGGTAGGGCATGAGGGGAAGAGGATGCATCGGAAGTTACGCGTTAGGACACACCTGTTGGACCGGATGCCGGGGCAGGGAGGAGGAGGAGCCATAGATACTCCTCGTGTTTGGCTCAAGCTTCTGGGGACATTGATTAAAAAAAAATCATTTTATTGGGGGCTCGTACAACTCTTATCACAATCCATCCATCCATCCATCGTGTCAAGCACGTTTGTACATTTGTTGCCATCATCATTCTCAAAACATTTG
>NW_022103926.1:1502008-1507219 GCF_000313985.2 Echinops telfairi
TGTGAGCATTTTTGTGTGTGCCGGTGGCCCCTGGTAAGATCTGGTGGCATAGTGGTGATGCCTTGGGTTGTTAACTGCAAGGTCAGCAGTTCAAATCTACCAAGCACTTCTCAGGAGAAAGATGAGAGATTATATCTCTTATAAGCGTTATAGTCAAGGGAACTCACAGGGCTGTTCTACCATGTCATACAGGGTTACTGTGAGCCAGAATTTATTTGATGGCAGTGGGTTTGAGTTTGAGGACCTGCCTGGTTAGCCTGATGTGCAGCTAAGTTTGAGGACCACTTGCAGTCCCCCCGCATTCATTGTGTTGGGGGTGGAGTGTGGATGCCAGCATTTTGTTATGTGCCTGTGGCCCCGGTGGCATAGTAGTAACACATTGGGCTGTGATCCACATGGTCTGCAGTTCGAACCCACCAGTCACAGTACAGGAGAAAGATGAGGGTTTTATTTTCTCCTATAAGTGGTTACAGTCTTGGAAACTCACCGGGCAGTTCTACCTTGTCCTATAGGGGCGCTCTGAGTCCGCATGGACTCAATGGCAGTGAGCTGGGAGTTCTGCGTCAGTACATAGTTTGGGAAACGTAGGTTCTGGAGAAGAGACTAAACTTACAAATCTGGGACGGCAAACCCAGGCAACTGGACTCTTGGCACAGTGTGTTCCTGAGGTGCAAGTTGCCCCGGTCTCCATATAAGAAGACAGGGATATTTCAAAGGCCAGATGCCAGACCCAGGCTCAGAAGTATTCTGGAAAGAGGTGGATAAGTTGTCTTTTGGGTTAGAGGAGGCAAGAGTCCGGCACTGGACACAGTTATCTTGATTTGAAACCGTGAGCAATTTGTGTAACCTCTCTGATCTTCAGCTTGTTCATGGGGCCTCAGCTTAGCGCTGGAAAATGTGAACCTAAACTCAAAATCAGACAAGAGACTAGGATTCCGGGTGTTCGCTTCCCCGGAATGTGGTGTGGGTCAATAAAGCCTTTATGGGAGGTAGTTAGTACCATGTTTGGCTCATAACTCACTGCCCTTGAATGGATTCCAACTCACAGTGACCCTATGGGACAGGATAGAACTGGACCTGTGTGTTTACAGGACCGTAAATCTTTACAGGATTAGAAAGCATTATCTTTCTCCTGTGGAGTAGTTTTGAAATTTTGACCTTGTGGTTAGCAATCCAACACATAGCCCATGAGGTCATCGGGGCTCCTTCGCCTGGCTCATGGTAAACCCTAAATACACGTCAGCCCTACATTGAATACAAATCACTAGGAAGACCAATAGCTGCACTTCAGATGCCCATGACTTTTATGACCCCAATCTCTACTCAGAAGAGTGAGGAAAATGGAAACAATCAGTCCAATGGAATCCTGGACGATGCAAACAGTCTTGAGATCAGAAGATCTAGATGGTGCCTGACCACCACCAACAAGTTTTCTGAAAGGAAGCACATTAGAAGGGCCTGGACCATGTGTTGGAAAATGTGGACCCAAACTCAAAATCATAAAAGAGAGTAGGATTCCTGGTCACATAGAGGCTGGTGGAACCCTGAGACTATGGCCCTTCCGAGCTGGAATGGAACTCGCCATCACAGCTCTATCTTCAGGCAAACAACAGATAGGTCTATTCAGGAGGAACAATGTCACCAGGGAAGTCTGTACCTATTAGTCTTAGAATAATCGGCTGTTGGAGATCCAGGGACCAGCATTTTCCCAAGGACAGAGTTCAGAAGGGTTCAGAAAGGAGGAGGAGTGGAAACAGGAGATGCAGGGAAGAAGTGGGATGAGGGAGGTCCACTGCGGGGATGCCAATGGATCAGAGGAAACAAGGTGCTCACAAATTGTGGGATGTAAAAGTGATCTTGTTCTGTCCACCAGCACCTGGTTCACTACAGGAAGTCGTAGGGATTGGCCACAGAGAGACAGTGCAGAGACGTACTGAGAGCCTCGGCGCCGCCATCAGTCCAGGTTAAAATTCCACTTCCTCACAGTGGGGACACGAGCAGGCAGTCTATTTCTCTGAGCCTCAGTTTCTTCACCTGCACAGTGGGAGGATGAGATTTGTGGGACGTGTACTCAGAACCCGCGTCACTTCCATCACCTTAATTATTGAGCGTGATCGGAATGACGATTATTGGAATCAGGGATCATTCTTACATATTCTATTATTAAAAAAAGGGCACTGGGTGGCTCAAACTGTTGGTGCTCAACTACTCACCCACAGGTTGGCAGTTGGAAACCCTCTCCTGTCCCCTCTGCGTCATGGAAGGAAGCCTGGTGAGGTGCTTAGGGTTCAGAAACCCCAAGTTCGACTCTGTAGCTCAGAGGGTCACCACAAGTCAGCATGCATTCCATAGCAAAGCACTTGCTTACATTGCAGCTAACACAGATGTTACCTGAGGAATCAATGTTCACAATGGGTGGAATGATTATAACCATTTCATGTGGATTCTGATCCCAAGTCTGAGACAGCAGCCAAATCCCAAGCCACTGCAACTCCTGGAGTGGCTGCCACCCACCGCCAGGAGCCTCCTTCCTGGGTCTTGCTAACTGGCTGTGTGACCCCAGCTGAGCCTCTGGCCCTCTCTGGCCCCTGCTGCTTCATGTGTGAAATGAGGAGGCTGGCTTGATTAATCTCCAAGGCCTTTTTTCAGAGCCTTTAAAGACATCGATGATTGTAAAGGTCTGTGATTAGTGGGAAGCCCATCTGCCCCAGGCGAAGCACAGGCCCTCCCCAACCTTTCAGGGGAGGGGCTGAAGTTGGGGTGGGAATAAAATAATAAACAGACGGCTTAGCAAATTGCCCTGCTCGCCAGCCTTAAAAAGCGAATATCTGCTTTTGTATCAGCCTTGATTGAAATTCTTATGCTACGGCAGGCGTCCTCGCCATCAATGCCTTAATTAGAAATTAGGACAGTCACATTGGCATAAATTAAATCAGACTAAAGATGATTAACAAAGTAATGCAAGAAATCATTAAATTAAACCATTGTGCCAAGTCCGCTGCTCATCTATCACAAATTTGGGCTGCTAATGAGGTCTTAATTAGTAAGTTAGGTAGAAATAATTCATGTCATTCACTTCAAAGACAACCCTCTTTCTTTTTCTTTCATTCTTTCTTCTTTTTTTCCACCTCCTCTGCTCTTTCTGAGTCCCCTCCCCTCCCCTGCCCTGCCCCAGTGCAAATGTATCCCAGGCTGCAGAGGGAGGAGGGCAGTGGACATTATCGATAAATGCCAGTGTTCCTTAGATTATCAAAACCTACTTGATCACCAGGGCAAGTGGTGGGAGGCTTGTTCTGTTGTCAGACTAGGCTGGAAGGGGGCTAAATAGCTCCTTGTGCTCAAGTGGCAGTCTCCGGGATGGCAGACTGAAACAAGCTTCATTACACAGATGGGGAAACTGAGGTCAAGGGAAGGGAAGGGGCAGAGGCAGGAATCTTGGGGTCTTAAGTAAGAATCCACTCTTCTCTCATTTAGCTGCTGACCCAAAGGTTGGAGGTTTGAGTCCATCCAGAGATGCATCAAAAGGAAGTTCTGGTGATGCACTTCCAGAGAAACTAGTCAAAAAAAAAAAAAAGAGGAGCTAATACCAAGGGCTCAAGCAGACAGAAAATGTTTTGAAAATGATGATGGCAACCTATATAAAAATGTGCTTGATACAATGGATGTATGGATTGTTATAAGAGCTTTAAGAGTCCCCAATGGAATGATTTATTAATAAAAAAATGAAGAAACCCCTCTGGAGCACAGTTCTAATTTGACCAGACATGGGGTCACTGTGAGTTGGCACAACTCACCAACACGTGTTTGCTTTTCTCTTATGTTCATTACATCGTGATGTCTTTCTTGTATCATGATGGGAAGGAGTCAGTTCAACCTTCCCCAGTTCAGGTCCATAGGAAGTTCTGTCTCTTTGTAGGAAGCAAAGCCTGATGCCTTCTTGACCTGTCCGTTGGCTAAGCATACCCGACCTGCCAGGCACTGTGCCCATGCATTCCTTGCCTTTTCATCTTTATCCCAAGGAACCCTTCATAGTGCAGAGATTATCCTGGTCTTCATAGGATTGATGAGGACGGTGAGCTCAAAAAGTGAATTGACTTGTCCAGGGTCACTCAGCCAGGAAGAGAGAGCTGGGATTTGACCAGGGTCGGTTGACTTTTGACTTACATGGTGGAGTGGCTGAAGGGGAAGAAGGTAGAAGGGGTTAGGAGCTTGCTAGAAGGGCTGAAGATTGTAGGCCTGGTCAACCTCCCCAAGGTCATGGGGGACATGCCTTTGCTGGGGCTAGACCTTCAGATGAACATGCAGACTCAGCAGAGCAGGATGAAGCCATTGAAGACTAACAGAGCTATGGAGGCAGGCTAACTTGACATTGACCCTTGGCTCTGAAAACTTAGCCATACGGTCTTATATGAGTTACTTCTCCTCTCTGAGCTTGTTTCTTCATCTGTCATATGAGTGCAGTTAATGCTAACTTGTGGGGAATGTGTGAGGGTGCCACAAGATCATGCGAGGCATGTACTATATACACATGTAAGGGTTTACTAAGTGTCGTCAATGCCTACTGTGCTGTTTTTGTCCTAATCATCAATGGTCATTGGGTGACTCAGTCACCTTTCTCTGTGTATCAAATCAAGTGCATCTTGGTGACTTAAATCAAGAACCATTTATTTAGTTCAGGATTCTCTGGCTTACTAGTTTGAGCTGGGCTCAGCAGGGAGGTTCTTCTGCTAGGTCTGGCTGGGTTAAAAGGGACCCTTCCATCTACTGCAGGTTAGCAGGGAGGTTCCACCATTGGGGTTGGCTGGCAATTGGCCGGGGTGGCAGGGTGACCGAGCCATGTGTTTCTCAGCATCCAGTTGGCTAGCTTGAGCTTGCACTCATGAGCTGGATGGTTCCAAGTACCAGAAGAGAAGGCAAGTCTCACTGCACCAAACCTTCTCAAATGTCTACTCGTGTCACTTTTACTAAAGGCTCCTTGGCTTTTGACAGCAAAATGATGTGGACTCCTGCCGGACCCCCACCCCCCCAAAAGATCCTTACTACCATTGGTCAATTGTAGTACTTCAGTGGCTTGTGTGTTGCTATGTTGCGGGAGGCTGTGCCACGTATTTCAAATGCCAAATTCTGTCAAAGGCCATGATGGACAGGCTTTGGCAAAGCGTCCAGTCTAAGACAGATGGGGAAGAAAGGCCTGGTGACCCCCTTCTGAAA
>NW_022103926.1:1507928-1510005 GCF_000313985.2 Echinops telfairi
ACTCATGTGTGTATAAGAAAGAGTTATATATACAAGAGCAATTGGATATTGAGAAAACATCCTACCCCAGTCCAGATCAAGTCCTTAAGTCCAATATTAGCCCATATGTCCGATACCAATCTATAAATTCCTCTTCAGACTCATGAAACACATACAATGACGCCGAATGCAGGAAGATCACAGGCCAGTGGGTGGAAAGTCTTGTGGATCCAGTGGTGGTGAAATCATCTCGGCACTGGTGTGGGTCTCCACGTGGCTTCTCCAGCTCCCAGGGCTGCATCAGGGTGGGTCCATGTGGCTTGTCCTCAGAGGTGTGTTGCAGGAAGTGAGCCTTTCCAGCTGAAGCAGGGAACTGGCTAAGGCAGCTGCACCCTAGTCCGACCATCAGAAAGCAAGAGACCTTAGAACTAGAAAAGCGAGGCTCACCGAACCATTTATCCCTTTGCCCTTCAATGAACCCCACATGTGTTTATAGTCCAGGTTGGCACAATAAACTAACTACCTCATGGCTCTTAGCTGCTGTCTGGCTGCCCCTGACTCATCGTGACCTCATGTAAAATGGAGCAGAGCACTGGCCCATCCGGTGGGGAGTTGCAGGTCCAACCATGGGGGTCTCTAGTGCTTTCCTTGGCTGATTTTTGGGAGTTTATCTTTCAGTTTGTCATAGACTAGAAGCTCCATGGAAACCTGTTTGCAGCGCAGTAGCACCTGAGCCTCTACATGAGGTGCATTGTGTTGGAACTGAGCCCGGGTCTCCAGCATTGAAAGTGAACATTCTATCCCAGGGCCCCCACCATCTCCCAAGTCCATCCTCCAATCCTGAGACAACCCTGGTGGGGGGTGGGGGGTGGGACAGAGGCTTCAAGAGATGCAGCAACTTGTCTGTGGCCAAACAGCTTCTGGGAAGTGGGGTGTTGGCGCTTGAGTCCCGATCTCATTGAGTCCTAAGAAGGGGCATTTACCAATCAAGCCACCTGCCACTTCTCCATCTTGACCCCCAGCAGGGGCAGTCCCCCCCTTCCCCCAGGTCTGAGCACTCGCAGCTCACCCACAGCTCAATAAAGCAACTCCTCCCCAAAGCCAACCACTCCTTTCCCTCTGCAAGGTGCCTCCCCACCTGACCCAGGACGAACAATCACTTCTCCATTGATTCCTCTTGAATTAATTAAAAAATCCATCCACCCACTCCATATCTTGATAGACTCAGGGATTCAGGAGGAAATACAACAGTTTATTCTGGGAAGGGGGCGGAAGCCAGGTGGTGGTGGGCAGGAGGGAAGACACAACATGAGGGAGTCTGGGCACTCCAGCAGATCCCAAAACTTGGAAGTTGTGGTCTCACAACCATTATTGAGAACGTAGTCCTTAGCTCCTGTCCAGGACCGCTGGTGGCCTAGTTGTTACTCATTGGGTTGCTAACTGCAAGGTCAGCAGTTTGAAACCATCAACCAGTCCATGGGAAAAAGACAAGGCTTTCTCCTCCTGTAAAGAGTGACGGTCTTGGAGACCCACAGGGGCAGTTCTACCCTCTCCCATGGAGTTGCTTTGAGTTGGAAAAGACTTGATGGCAGTGAGTTGGTTTTAGTGGGTGCTGTCCAGTCAGCCGCTGACTTCTGATACAGAGGAAGGACACGTGAAGGACATATGACCTGTTCCTCCACCATCAGATTGCTATCCACGGGGTTTTCCATGGCTGGATTTCAGAAGTGGATGACCAGGGCGTTCTTCTGAGTCTGTCTTAGTCTAGAAAGCTCTGCTGCAGCTTGTCCTGCACCCCAGTAACTCCTGAGCCCCCAGAAAGGTGCATGGTGGCTGCTCCCCAGCACTGTTGTTGAGGAATTGAACCTGGATCTCCTGCGTACTGGAAACAAAACTCCCTGCCATGGAGTCAACCTGGACTCCTGGAGACCCTGTAAGACAGGGTGGAGCTGCCCCTGGGAGTTTCCAAGACTGTGACTCTCTATGGGAGTACAAAGCCTCTCCTTTCCCCCACAGAGCATCCGGGTGGTTTTGAAGGGCTAACCTTGGGGTTAGCAGCCCAATGCATAACCCACTGAGCTACTAGGATCTGTGAGCC
>NW_022103926.1:1511031-1512974 GCF_000313985.2 Echinops telfairi
AGGGCTAAAAACTTTGCTAACGAGGGGCCTTGGGGGACTAGGGCTTGTGCACATTGGCTCGCTAGAGGCAATGGTTCAAGGCCAGGTTTGTGGACAGCTTCAACCCAGTCTCGGTGGAAGTATTTATACCATACCAATGCCTCAAACTCATAGCCAGAGAGTAGATTTTGACTTAGTGACTCTGTAGGACAGGGTTTCCGAGGCTGTCGCTTTTTACAGAAACAGACTGCCTCACTTGTTCTCCCAGGTGTATTCAAACTGCCGACTGTTAGGTTAGCAGTTCAACGCTTAACCCACTATGCAATCCGGGCCTACTGAGAAATCAGCAGACAGGACATATCTGGGCTTCCCCCAGCAACAGCCCTGCTGACTAGGGAAACCCAGTGGTGGTGGTTGCTCACTGCCCATTGAGTAGGTTTGGACTCGCAGTGATCTTCTGTGTAACAGAATGAAATGCTGAACCCTTGCCCGTCTGGCCGCACCTTCAAGGTCTTTGCTATGTTGGAGTCATTGCTCTGGCCGTTGTGTTGACTCATCTCCCGGAGGGCTTTCTTCCTGTTCACTGGCCCTCCACTCTACCGACCATGACTTCTTTTTCTAGAGCTTGAGCTGTTCTGAAAACTCATGGCCATGCAGTCAATTCTGACTCATCGCGACCACGCAGGACCGAGTAGAACTGCCTCTGGGGGTTTCCAAGACCGTAGCTCCTGACGGAGGAGAAAGCCCCATCTGGAACCATCAGGTGGTTTCAACCCCCAGATCTTGTGGCTAGCAGTCGAACACACAGCTCACCACACCATCAGGATGTAGCCAAGATAAAGGAGCCATCCTTGCTTCAGGAAGGTGCAAGCTGGTTGAATTTCTTTGAAGAAATGTTTGGTTTGGGGGCACTCCGCTGTATATTCAATGCTCTTTGCTAAAACCACAATTTGAACTCATCAATTCTTCTGCGGCTTAATGAACACGGACCGAGGGTCAGATGCGGTGACAAGCACTTGGTTTCAAAAAGGCACCACTTCAATGTAAATAACACTTTGAGAAATTGGCTATTCATGTGCCCTTCTCTCAGGTGGAGAAACGGAGGCGTAGAGAGGTGCATGCAGCCAGTTACGCAAGGTTATCAGCTGGTAACTGTTACCCGGACTCCACCTGCCTCACCCTGAATCCCACATATTTTCGCACAATCCCAGAAGCTGGACCTCTCCTGGCTTCCTGTGGCTGGTGGCAAGGCAGAGTGGGGCAACGACCGAGGTAGACAGTCTGGACGTTGCTCAAAAAGTTGAACATAGAATCACCATAACTCGAAAACCCAAATGCACTGCTGTTGTGTCCATTTGGACACAGCAATCCTACGGGACAGAGTGGAGCTGGCCCTGTGGGTTTCTATAGCGATCAGTCTTTATGGGAGTGGAGGGTCTCATCTTTCTCTGGCAGAGAGTCCAGTGGGTTTGAACCGTGGACCTTGTGATGAGGAGCTCAATTCATAGCCCACGACAACGCCAGGGCTCCGAATTGCCTAGGAAAATCCCAATCCTAGGCATCTGCCTAGAGGAAGTAGAGGCAGAAATGTCAACAGAAACCTACAGGTCAAGGGTTAGCACAGCACTTTCCACAGTAGCCAAGAGGCGGAAACAACCGGGTATCTTAAACTGAATGCATCCATCACATGGGGTCTCGGCACTCAGTGCGCTGTGATTCACACTTAAAGAGAAACGAGGTCTTGATGCATATTTCAACCTGGCTATTGTTGTTGGGGGCCACTGCGCCAGTGCCTACTCATAGCGACCTTATGTACAACAGAATGGACCGCTGCCAGCCCTGTGCTGTCCTCACAATCTTTGTCATGTGTGAGCCCATTGTTACAGCCACCATGTCCATCCATTTTGCTGGCGTCTTCCTCTTTTCCACTGCCATTCCACTTTAGCTGGTAACTCCTCCTGATC
>NW_022103926.1:1514209-1515218 GCF_000313985.2 Echinops telfairi
TACCAGGACCAATCTCAGTAAGGATTCCATCAGCATGAATCTGTTTCTCTAGTCTACTCAGACTAACAAATGGCCAATACCATGTGATCTCACTTACAGGATATAAGTGAAACTATAGAAATGCCCATTAGAATCATCAGTCAAGAAATCACCTGGTGCGTGGCCCTGGGCAAAATCTGCTGCAAAAAGATCTCTTTCAAGCGTTGAAAGCCACTACATGTCACCTTGTCGACTAAGGCGTGCCTGACTCAGGCGTGCGGCTTTCGATCCATTCACGTGTGTCGATTGCTGCACAATCGGTGAGGAAACCACTCCCAGTATGGAGGCCTTTGCATGAGGGTGTTTGTGAAAAATATGGAATGTACCATGGCCTGCCAAAACAACACACCAATCTGTGTTGGAAGAAGTCGAGTCGGAATGCTTCCTAGAAGTGAGGATGGGAGACTTGGTCTCACGTACTTTATACCAGGAGGTACCGGCCATCGTACTTGGTGGAGTAGCAGTTCATGGAGAAAGGCTCACTCTCCATGAGATGGCTTCACACAGTGACCGCAACAGTGGCCTGAATCCGCAAGGCCTGGGAGGGCGGTGCTGACCGGGCAGTGTCTTGCTTTGTTGTGGAGCAGGCTCACTGTCAGTTGGAGCAGACTGGACAGCAACCACCACCACATCTAGACCTGAGATGGTTAGCGCGTGGGAGTGGGGCAGGAAGGGGGTCTTGTGTAGGGGCAGTGAGGGTGTGTAAACATGGTGAAATGATGTGGGCAAGGATTGCGAGGCATGGCTGCACAACTTGACAAACGTAATTAATGGCACTGAGTTACCGAGGGAGAAAAAGTTGAGATGGTTTGTATCATTATGAATATTTTCAAGCGTGATAAAAATACAGATCACTGGTGTTCAGACAGGGACTGGACTTGCTCTGGGTCCTGCGGGTTCTATTGTGAGTTGGTTGCACGGCTAAGATCAGTAGCGAAATTGGCTATTCATGTGCCCTTCTCTCAGGTGG
>NW_022103926.1:1516763-1517684 GCF_000313985.2 Echinops telfairi
TCTATCTAATTACTTTTGGGGGGAGAATTGGGTGAAGGTTTATGGATTAGATCAGTCTTCCATTCAACAACCCATGCACATGTGTTTACGGTGCAGCTGCCTGCTGCCCGATTACGAGCCAGGGCTGCTCAGGAAGAGGAGCATTGGCCTGGGAGATGGGAGCAGATGCCCAGCTCTCACGTTTTCCCTCCCCAACTTTCTCCCTTTCCATCCGTAAGGCATACACTTTAGTAAGCGATGTGATGTTCATGCTAACAGTCATCTGGGCTGTTTACCAGGACCAATCTCAGTAAGGATTCCATCAGCCCTTGGAGGGAGGGATGGCTCTACCCATTCTGCAGATGAGGGAAACTGAGGCTCACAACGGGCATGTTCCTCCCCCAAATCACACAGCTTTTGTATGTCACAAGTAGGATACCAACCCAGGGCCTCTGACTCCAGCCTAGATCCTTTTATTTCCTCCTAATTTCTTAACCTGTTGGCAACAATACACACAAAACACTCACCCGTTTGATCAGTTTTGCACGGACAATGAAGACGGAGACATCCTTCACACGATGCCACCCTTCCTATCTTTCTGCTCCTTTTGTTCCACCACCATTGCCAGTGTTTCACAAAGTGATATGCCGATAGCAGCCGCTTGGGGGCGCTGTACAAGCAGACCCCCACACTTTATTCTGGGTGAGTGCCTCCTTGCCACAGGGGGGTGGAGCAATTTTTTGTTTTTCTCTCTCGAAAGGGGACAGTAGGCTAAGTATGGGAACCCACGACTTTTTTCTGCTCCATGCAAATTCTCAACTCTGTCTTAAAACACACACACACACACACACACACACACACACACAATTTACGTACCACACGTTTCAATGATTTAGTAAACTTTGAAAAGAGCTGTGCAACCATTACCACAATCAATTTTAG
>NW_022103926.1:1518642-1532394 GCF_000313985.2 Echinops telfairi
GATGGCTTTGTGGTTTGGTATCAGTTCAAGGCTTCAATGTTGTTTCCAGGCAACACATTCAGGGGTTCCTCCACTCTCAATGGATTCAGCAAATCTTGATTCCGATAAGAATTTGAAATGTTATTACACAGCTTTCCTCCTTTGATCGAGATCTAGCTATCGAGTCCTTGAGCAAAGCGTTTAGTGATTTCTTCTGGTCTCGTGGAGAAGGAGGACGTAGTTACAAGCGTCATTACTGAACATGGTCAAGGACAACTCACTCCCTTCACCCTCTCCTCCCAGGCCTGTCTGTCAGACGTGGGTGGGTTTCTGCTGGGTCCACTCTGGATTCCAGAGGAATCCTGGGATTCTTAGGTCCAACTTGTTCTTCTGCCATGAATTCTGGAGTCCAAGGTGCCTGGGACAGATTTTGCACTTCTTGGTTAGGTAGCCTTGAGCGTGTCACCTCATCCTTCTGGACCTGGGTTTCCTCACATCTGAAAAGGGGCTCCAATGCCCCTTGTTCAAGGCCACCACAGAGAGAGCGTGTGGCGTGGCTTGTGGTGGCTGCTACACGGACTCTGGTTTATCTTTTCTTCCATTTTGTCAATGGGAAAGCTACGGTCTTCCAGGAAAAGAGTGACAGTGTTGGGATAGGACCAAGGCCTCTTGTCTCTCAGGTGCAAGCATCTCATTTCCAGTCTCCTGAATGCCTGGGAGGGAAGACACATGTCTCTGCTTGATGCCTGGAGTGTCATTTCACACACACATCACTGTTGCTCTCCAGCAGCGTCTGCTTGCTCTGTCGGGCTCTGGGTCTGATAACCCCTGGTTGCTCCTCTCAGAAAGGCTGGTAGGTGAGTGAGGACCAGCGGCCAAAAGGGATTTGTCTGGCACTTGGAGTGAGCAGGGAAAGGTCACCGTCTCCAGGGTTCCACCAGTGTCTATGCAGCCTGTGAACCTGGTCTCCTCTGTGATTTGGAATCGGTTCCACCTTTTCCTCCCACTCTATTTACGACCTTCCAATGTGGTCCTTTTCAGAGCAGCTGCCACACCTCTTTTGTTTGTTTTTGCTTCTTTGTTTTGTCATCCTTGTTGCCTTCAAGCCAGTCCCTGACTTCTGACAACCTCGTGCACAAAGGGACAGAATGCTGCCCGGTCCTGTGTCCTTCCCAGGTGGATCAATTTATAAAGTTCTCATTGCCTGGTTTTCAGAAGTAGATCTCCAGGCCTTTCTTCCTAGTCCATCTTCATCTGTAAGTGCTGCTGAAACCTGTCAGCATCATTGCAACACATAAGCATCCGCTGCCTGGAAAGAGAGTCTCAGAAACTCACAGGGGCAGTTCTTCCCATCCCATAGAGTCATTATGAGTTGGAATCAACTTGATAGAAGAGGGTTAGTCATTTACACATTCACTTATTCATTCAACTGGTATTTGCCATTGCTGACCTTGAACGAATAAACAGGCCCATGACAAACTATGGGGATTCAGTAGACAATGGGCCCCCTGCCTCAATGGAAGGACAAACTTATTCTTACTAGAAATGTGTGCAAAGAACTATGATTATGAATGGGTGAAGAGACAGCTTCTCAGCAGATGGGGCATTTGACTTTGGCGCTGTAGTATGTGTAGGAGGTCTCTAGGGAGGAAAGGGCATTGCAGGAAGTAAGGACACCATCAGCAAAGAAGAGGCAATGTCTACTGAGAGGTAAGATATTGCTTGACTAGCACATGGAGTACCTGAGAGGGTGTATAATGTGTGTGTAAAGAAGATAGGGGTGGAAGGTGGACAAGTGATCAAGAGCCTTGAGTGCCATGTGTGACAGGTAGGTTTATTGTGCCAACCTGTCCAATAGGAACATGTGGGATTAATCAGGTAGCAGTTTGATTGGAGGGCAAAGAGATAAATGGCTCGGCACTCTCTCTCTTGCTCTCTGGTGATCAGACCAGTGTAGCTGCTTTAGCTAGTTCTCTGCCTCAACTTGTGAGCTACACTACCTGTGGGACAGCCAACCCAGGGATCATGTCACTAGAGCTTGAGGTTCCTTTGAAACCTGTTTTTATGCTGATGTGTGTATCGTTTGAGCTTGAACTTGAGGCTGGTGGATCCTCTCGTCTTGCATTGCTTGCGTTTGATATTTCATCTGGGCCTGCTTCACTAAACTCCTGAGCAGTTGACTGTTGGTGACCCACCCTGCTGTCTGCTTCTTGCGGGCAGACTCTGTCTGCCTTGATTAAGGGAAGACTATGCTGTCTGCTTCCTTGACCTTGGACCTGGTAGCCCTCGTGAGCTGAAGGACTTCCAGTATATTGACTGTTCCATGGAAGTTAGTTGAGCTGAGCCCCTGTACTGCTGTGTGGACTAATTAGCTGTTATATTCCTTCTTGCTGTATAAATCAATCAATCAATCTATCAATCTATCTATCTATCTATCTATCTATCTATCTATCTATCTATCTATCTATCTATCATCTCTATAGTTATAAGTGTCCTGGTTTTGTTTCTCTAAAGATGATTAGATCCTACTCAGCTGTTATGGGAGGGCAGCAGACAATGGCTCAGTTGAAGTCTTGCTTCATCCAGGTGAGCTTGCCTGCTCACCCCTCATCTCCATGGTATGGCTGGTGGGTCAAAGCCCAGATTTGGGCTACCAGGAGCACATGGATTGAAATTTCAGACCCCTATTTGCTCATCCTGCCCTCTCAAGAAGATCCTTCATCCCTGGGGTGGGGGTGGGGGGTAGTCTCACTTTTTTCCTCTAAGGAAGAGGCATGTTAGTGACTCTATAAGTATTAGGCTGGGAAGACCAGTTTGAAACAGGTGAGAGCCCTAGGAGAAGTGTCTCATACTAGGGCTCAAACCAGGTAAGGAGAGTGGGGGCATGGCATGCCATCCCCTCAACTCAGCCTGAATTGTCCACTGCATAAGTCTGCTACCCGCTCCCTCCTAGAGGCATCTGCACTGACAGTCTTAATTTTATTTCTTTCTGGGATGGAGGATCAGGGACAAAGCGAACCCTCTTCATGCCATGAGCGCTCATAAATTATGAGATGAGAATATTTTAATATCAACCGAAGAATCTCAAGTACAAAGAACTGCTCTGAGAATGTGTGTGTGTGTGTGTGTGTGTGTGTGTGTTTTCTCCTACTCCTCCCCTGATACTTGCTGCCGAGAAGACTCCTCAGGGGATTTATAACAAGTGGAATATTTACAGGTAGGAGCCAGAAGCCCCTTTGGCATTCTCTTTTCAAGGGGAAGTCACCTCTGAGTGACTGGTACGGGCACGAGTGACATGAAAAGAAACCATGCACAGAGAAAGGGAGAATATGCCAAGAATTGTCAATTATGCAAAAAAAAAAATTGCTTGTCCAAAAGAGTGATGTGTCTGGCTTTATTCCCCAGATGGAGCCCAGCCTTCCTGCCAAGGCCTCCGTCAGCCTGCGAGGTTTTCTGAAAGAGCTCGGTGGTCTGGGGCTCCTCCATCTCACCTGTGGCAACAGGTCAGTCAGTTGGTCACATGGTGTGTGGGGGTCACTCTCTGCCCCCTCTCTCAGTGATGGCCTGTACTTTGACCAACCTTGAAAAGGCCCTGCTGTTTTGATCCCTGGGGCTGAGAGATGAGTCCCAGGGTCAACCTGTGCCCAGAACTAGATGTGGATAAAAAATGGATTCAATGGATGTATCAGTTATCTATTGCCATAATTGTACTGCACAACAACGGGAAATTATTATAAATTATAATTGTTATCAAATTCGATTTTTTGGTCTCATGGGGTTTCTGGATATTTCTGCTGATCTGGATCAAACTTGGCTGATCTCTGCTGAGCCCATTTGTGGGAGTTGGCCAACTGGTGAGTTGACTGGAAGCTAGCTAGTCGAGCATGCTCTCACTTATGTTTTTGATGGTAGTTTGGGTGTTGGCTGGGGCAATAGGGTGATTGGGCTATGTAGCTTTTATCTTATTCATCTTGGATTTATTCACCAGCATGGTTCTAAGAAAGTGTAAAAGCTACTAGGCTTTTCAAAGTCCAGGCTTGGAGCCTGCCCCAGTGTCACATTGTGTTGGCCAGAGACAGGCATGAACCAACTCAGATTCTGTTGTTGTTGGGTGCCATCAAGCAGACCCTGACTCATAAGGGTCCCATGAGACGGAGTAGCAATGCCCGTCGGTCTCAAAGCACCAATATTGTGATGATCAGCCAAACTCTTAACCTTTGTACCACCAGCTCTCCTTGACTCAGCTTCTAGGGGTGGGGAAATCGGAGGGATTTCACATTGCAATGGGCAAGGATGGGAGGAAACACAGAGAATCGGGCCTCTTTGTGGTCCATCTCCCAACATATGATAAAAGAGACAGTTTCCCTTCTAAGTATGAATGGGTCCTCTGTGGGGTGTTGAGAATCAGAAGACGATGACCCAGCAGTGAGGCTACAATAGGAAGAGCTCACTAGATGGAGGTCAGGGACAGAGGTCACTTGTGACCTGAGTTTTGACACTGGAGGAGGAGCCCATTGGTGACGGACATACAGATCAGATGGTAGAAAAAGAAGCCACCGTGGAGGAGGGCTCAGTGTGCAAAGGTAGACAGGAGAGAGGCCCTGGGGATGGAGTGAGTCTAGTCCTGATGGAGACTAGCAGGAGAAGGCAGGCGTGGTGTCAGATGAGGCTAAGCTGGAGAAGCCCATGGCAACTTGCAAGCATGACTGCCAGTCAGATTCTGAGAACAACAGGAGCCATTGGGAGGTTTGAGACATTAGGCAGGTGACACCAGATACAGCTGGAGAAGGTAAGACCAGAGGAGGGTTAGAGGGAGGCGACCTGAGGGTGGATGGCACCTGGGTCAGATCATCAAGTTAGCCAGCAATAGGTTTTTACCTGGAGACGATCAGAAAGCCCATGCTTCCAGGAAGTTTTAATTGCCAGGCAAAGAAAGGGATGAGACAGTCCCTGAAAGTCTTAAATAAAACATAACTCTTGCCCACCCTCCAAATTTTCTGGACCCCTGAGAGATTTCAGCTCCTGGCCAATGTCCCACAGTCTCCTCAGTCCTAGCACTGTCAATCCCATCAACCCCATCATCTCCTTCATTTCCTTCTTAGCTCTTTGGACTCCCTGAAATTACCCTGGTCATCTCTTTGTTCATGGTGTGCTCTTTCCTCTGCAAACCTTCATCGAATTCCAACAAAAGTTAAAAACAAAACAACCACAAAACAGGTGAGTCTAATGGTCCACATAGACACCAGGCTCCAGGATACTGAGACCAGAAGAACTGGATGGTGCCCAGCTACCATTTCCAACTGCTCCCAAAGGGTCACATTAGAAGGTTCCGGATAGAGTGGGAGAAAAATGTGGAAAAGAACTTAAAGCCACAAGAGGGATCAGGGTGACGGGTTGCACGGAGAGTGGTAGGATTCCCAAAACTATGGCTCTTACTCATCCTTCAGATCTATAAACGAACTCACCTCATTAACCATTGAAGATCAAAGGGAAGCATTTCCCCCAAGAAGAAATTCAAGTTACTTTAAAAGGAGTCACAGAAACAGGAAACATGGGGAGGGAGGGAGGTAAGTGAAGGTATGGCAATAGATGCGTTGAAACAAAATGTGTAGGAATAGCTGAATGCAAAACTAATGATGTGCTCTGTAAATCTTTAAGTTATAATCAAATGTTCTAAAAAATTGCCTTTGAAGGGTGTGACTCAATGACCTTTACCATGTTGGACAACCAACATAACTTCCTGTTTCTTAAACCTTCCCTCCACCCCAAACAAGAAACCCCAGCAACCTCTTCTCCTCTTCTACCCCCAGTCTCAGGGAGCCACTAATCTGTGCTGGTCTCTCTGCAGGTACCTATTTCAGATCCTTCATAGAGGTGAGATGGTCCAATATTTGTGACATCTGTCTGTGACTGACTTAGTTCAGCTTGTGTGATACTTTCAAGATTCACCCACATTGTCCCATGTATCAGAACTTCATCTGTCTTTATGACTGAGTAATGTATTGGGATGCTGTGTTAGGCAGGATTCTCTAGAGAAACAAAACCAGGACCCTTATGATTTTATATATATATATATATGGATAGGTTTATACAGCAAGAAGGAAAATAACAGGTAATTAGTCCACACAGCAGTACAGAGGGCTCAGTTCAACTCACTTCCATGGAACAGTTAATATATTGGAAGTCCTTCAACTCACATGGGCTGCCGGGTCCAAGGTCAAGGAAGTAGACAGCTGAGTCTTCCCTCCGTCAATGCAGGCAGTCTGCCCACAGGTAGCAGACAGCAGGGTGGATCAGCAACAGTCAGTAGCTTGGGAGCTTAGCAAAATAGGCCCTGATAGGATATGGAACTCAAACACAGCAACAGGATCAAGCTCAAGCAATATACCAGCAGTGAGGTGAGATGAAGCAGGTTTCAAAGGAGCCTCAAGTTCTAGCAACATGATCCATGGTTTGGCTTGCCCATAGGTCATGTAGCACACAAGTTGAGGCAGAGAACGAGCTAAAGTAGCAGCATGCTGGTCTGATCACCAGGGAGCAAGAGAAAGGGGCGAAGGCCTTGCAGAGCCATTTATCTCGTCGCCCTCCAATCAAGCTGTGACCTGATTAATCTCCTCCCCATGTACCTATTGGCCTAGTTGGCACAATAAAGCTAACGATCACAGATGCATTCACAGTTCAGAGATAGCATCCTCCTTCTTCACGTGGGAGACCTAGGTTCCTCTCTGGGCCAGCGCACCTCATGCATAACCATTGCTCATCTGCTGGTGCGGGGGTGGGGGGTGGGGTGGTGAGCAGGTTTCAGTAGAACTTCCAGAAGAAGATGAACTGGGAAGGAAGACTTTATGATTTGCCTCTTGAAAATCAGCTAATGAAAACCCGGTGGCTCCCAATGGTTCAATTTGCAGTGGATCCTGGGACCCGTGGGAAGGGCTTTGATTCAGGATGGACCTGAAGGGCATGCCACTGCATGCACACACCACATGTTGTCTATCCGTTCATTTGCTGATGGACACTTTTGTCCATCAGGAATAATACTGTAATGAGCAAATGGTGCGCAAGCTTCTACATGAGTCTTTGCCTTAAAGCCTTTTTGGGTCTATGCCTAGGAGTGGAATTTCTGGCTCATCTGCTGTATGCTTAATTGTTTTTGGAGCTGCCAAATTGCTTGCCACAGAGGGAATATCATTTTATATTTCTAACAACAAGGTCTGAGAGTTCCGACCAGGTGGGCTTTCCAAAACTTTTTCCAACCCAAGTGGGATACCTGAAAACGACCGCTGCCCATCCAGTCAGGCGGGGGAGGAGTCCGAGGACCTGCCCCAGGTTGAATTTAGCATGGGCATACCTGGGACTGGGAAAGCAGGAGTGCAAGCCGAGCCGGCCCACCAATCAAGGTCCCTTGAAACACTTTTCACAGTAGCCAAGAGGTAGAAACAGCCCAAATGCCCAACAGCAGATGATGGATAAATGGCACGTGGCCCCCACACACCAGAGGGCACCCCTTAGCCATAAAGAGAAACAAAGTCTGCATGCCTGCTACCATGTAGAAGATGCTGACTGAACAGCTGCAGAAGGACCAGTGACCTCATGTGCATGGACTAAATGAACACAGGGCCTTCAGAGAGTTCATGGAAACTCCCTGGGTCCACATGCTGTTGTGAGGTGCTATGGGGCTGTTGTTTTGGATAGCCACCCCAATGTGACAGAGCAGACTACCTCACAGGGGTCTTTTGGCAGCCGTCTTTGTGGAAGCAGATCTCAGGTTTGACCCTTCTGGGTCGAAACCCCCAGCTTCCAATTTGCTGTCTAGCACGGACTCACTCCACACTAGTACTCCTTCAACAAAGATATGGAAACCAAAGATGACTAGTGGTGGTCGGGCTTGGGAGAGGAAGGGAAAGAAGGAGTTTTTGCTTAGAGGGCATTGGACGTATATTCTTGGTGGTAGGATCATTGGAGAAAAACTAGGTAGAAGGGTTGCGCCACTTGAAGAATATCATCAATGTCGATGGGGGAAAATGAGGAGCTGATGCCAGGGGCTTACGTGGACAGCAACTGTTTTGAGAATGATGAGGGCAGCGAATGTACAAATGTGCTTGACACAATGGATGGATGGATGGATGGATGGATTGTGATAAGAGTTGTACGAGCCCCCAATAAAATGATTAAGAAAAAAAAAAAGAACTTTCTGCCAAGAGCAACTCGTGGCTACTCCTGCTGGCTCTGAGATTGAAGCTCGCACAGTACATACATTCGTATCCTTCGCTTCCTCCAGACCTCAGTGGCCTGAAGGACCGCCCATGATCTGACCCCCTGTTCTCCCCGAGTCTATTTCTCACCTGGGAGATCTGTCTGGGGACAGTTCTGAGGCACATGACCTACCAACTGGACCTCTGTTTATGGACAGAGGTGAGTTATAGGACTGGGATGGGAACGAGTCAAAATCTCTTAAGTCTAAAGGGATAAAGTCACCAGGTGTCCAGGAGCTTGTAGTATTCCAGTCACGAAAGCCCACATGACTCCTTGTCTACAGGGTCAATAAAATTCTTTTCTGTTTCACTCACAAACATAAATAGATAAAAGAATATCATCAATGCCATTGCATTGCATCTGCGGAACCTGTTCAGATGGTGCATGTTTTACCTGTGTCTGTTGTCATCACATACACACACACACACACACACACACACACAAATAAGTAGGAAAAAATAATACAAGAGCTAGAGCTACTTTCCAAACATGAGCCATTTCCCTTGCTTATCTTCATCTCAGGCAGGAGCCCTGGTGGTATAATGGGCTAAGCATGGGTTGCTCACCACAAGGTTGAGGTTGGCAGTTCAAACCCACCAGCTGCTCCTTGGGAGAAAGAGGAGACTGTCTGCCCCATATGAAGTGACAGCCTTGGAAACCCCAGGGAGCAGTTCTACTCTGTCCTAATAAGGTCACGGGCACTGGGTTGCTTTTACATTTTTTAAAATCTTACTGCTGGCACTTTAAGAAACCCCACCAGACATTCCCTTGCTCCCGGAGGCATTCTACCGAGTCTTGAGTCTTTTTTATTTGGAGCCAGGCGAAATGAAAATGACCCAAGATGTCCAAGTGGTCCAAATTGGCCAGACAACGACAGTTTCCCGTTGTCAAGTGAGCCCCATCTGGCCCAGGCTTCTGCAGTCAGGAAGCTTTCCTCCCTAGGACGGTGAGACGCAGCTGGCTCACGCTGTCCCCCCAATTCCTATCCTGGCATCGGCTAAAATGTGATCCCTTTTATTCGAGTAATAGAGACGAAGTTCCCGGACCTTCGAGGAGCATCAATCCAGAGATTTATTAACCAATTTAAAATACTATTGTCTTTCACTTCAGGGCAAGATTGAGGGGTGTTGTTGGAGGAATGTAAAGGCAGAGGGACTGGGCCACAGAGCCAGGAGGTGTCTGTACCTGGGACTCAATAGATATTCATGAACATTCCCGTATTTAGTGAAGGAAATAACTTAATGCCGACAGTGCGATGGAATAATAGCTATTTCCTGGCTGACTTGCAGGCCTCAGAAAATGAGATTGCCGGGCCTTCATTTTTCTTGTCTTTTCCCGCGCTCCCCGCCAGCACGGGCAGCCCAGGCTGGGATTCTCTCTGCATTACCAATGAGTTGGGGGCCAGCAGCCCCCTCACAGGCGGCTGCCTGTGCTCCTCTACCCCTTTTCCTGCGGTGACCTTGACCTGGGCTTGGCTGGGAGGTCCCTCTGGGACCTGTTAGCTGTGCCCCAGTGGAGATTAAAATCTCAGAGCCTTTACTGAGGCCGAGGGGAAGGCGGCCTGGTCCAACTGGGGGCTGCTTGGACATTTGTTCATCCACCGCTCACTCATTCATTCGGTGTTTCTTGGGTGCCTTCTGTGCTAGATGCTCAGGGCACACCGAGGTGAGTCGCAGCACATCCTTTCCTTTGGAGGAGCTCAGAGTCCATTGATGGAGACTCACAAAGAAAGCCTTCCTGGGGCCCCTGGAGCTGTCCATCAGGGACCCTGGTGGCACTGTGCTGAAGGGAGAACCCAGCAGCAGCTATGAAAGAGCTGACGATCTGCTCGCATGAACAGTGCAGCCTAGGAAACTCTCCGGGGCAGTTCTTCTCTGTCACGGAGCATCCCTTTGACTTGGAACCCGTCCAGTGGCCCGCAGCCACCAGCACCACCTGAACTGCCCATACACGACTGAGTGGAGTTCAGAGAAGGGCAAGGTTCTGACACGTAGGGAGACAGACGAGCATCATACACAGTGACCGGGTGGACCAATGCCCCTTGCAGCATTTTCACAGTGGTTCAAAAATGGAGACAAATGGGGATGGGGCAGGCAAGGGGCTTTCCTGTGTGTGGCAACAGCCATGGGGGCCAGACCAACAGCTGTCACCTGGTTTTAAAGAGCATTGTATAGTCTTAAAGAATCCGGATGCACTGGACCCACCGAGGCCGGAAAAGTCCCCTGCATATATAGCTCCATGGAAGCAGCAGACAAGAGATCAAATGACACTGCAGAAGCTTTCTGTGCTAGTGTGGGTAAATCTGAGAAACAAATCCACAGAATACACACACACACACACACACACACACACACACACACACACACACATATAAATGTGCTAGTCGGGGCAGACTGGAGAAACAAATCCACAGAAACTCATATGTATATAGGGAGAGTTTTATATAAAGGGTAAGTGTACATTAAGAAAGCATTCCCAACCCAGTGCTGTCCAAGACCATAAGTCCAACATTAGCCCATATATCTGACACTAATCTACAAAGTTCTTCGCAGTCTCAAAAAACACATGCAATGATGCTGACTGCAGGAGGAAAGCCAAAATCCGTGAGCGTGTAAGCATCTCAGCACTGGCAGGGGTCTCCACACGGCTGCTTCAGCACCCAGGGCTCCAGCAGGGTAGGTCCATGTGGCTTCTCCTTAGGGATCTTTTGCAAGGAGTGAGCCTTGCAAGCTGAAGCAGAGAAATGATTAAGGCAGCTGCACCCTGGCCCAACCATCAGAGAGTAAGAGACCTGAGAACTAGAAAGGCGAGACTCACCGAGCCATTTATCTCTCTGTCCTTCAATTAACCCCACATGTGTTTATCAGCCAGGTTAGCACAATAAACCTTAACCATCTCACCTTCTTTAAAGGGTTAAAAAGCAAGGATGCTGTTATAAGGACCTGACCCAAGGAAGCCATGGTATTTTCAGTCTGCCTCCTATGTGGAAGTTGTACATTGATGACAGAAGACCAAAGCAGAATGGTGCCTTCGAATTATGGTGTTGGTGAAGAATATTGAAAGGACCATGGGCTGCCAACAGAACAGCTTTGTCATGTGTGATGGGTAGGCTTATTGTGCCAACCTGGGCAATAGGAAAATGTGGGATTAGTAAGGTTGCAGTTTGATTGGAGGGTAATGAGATAAATGACTTGACAAGCCCTGCCTCTCTCTCTATTGCACTCTGGTGATTGGACGAGAGTGCCGCTGCCTTAGCTAGTTTTCTGCCTCAACTTGCGAGCTACACTACCTGTGGGACAGCCAACCTGTGGATCGTGTCACGAAAGCTTGAGGTTTCTTCAAGACCAGCTTTGCCAGATTGCTAGTTTATACATCTCTTGAGTTCAGGGCTGTCGGATTCTATTGTCTTGCATTGCTTGAGTTCAATATCCCATCCAGGCCTGCTTCACTAAGCTCCTGAGCTGCTGACATTTGCTGATCTACCCTGCTGTTTGGTACCTGTGGCTGGACTGTCTGCATTGCCCTAGGAAAGACTCGGCTGTCTACTTCCTTGGCCTTGGACCCAGCTGCCCCTATGAGTTGAAGGACTTCCAGTATATTGACTGTTCCACGGAAATGAGTTGAACTGAGCCCTCTGCACTGCTGTGTGGACTAATTAGCTGTTATATTCCTTCGTGCTGTATAAATCTATCTATATATATAAAGGTCCTGGATTTGTTTCCCTAGAGAACCCTGCCTAACATAACATGGAAGATGTAGAGCCAGAATTGTCCTTAGAAGTAAGGATGGCGAGACTTCATCTGACATATCTCGGACATGTTATCAAGAGAAACCAGGTCCTGGAGGAGGACATCATGCTTGGCAAAGTAGAGGGTTAACAAAAAATATGGATTGACAATGACTGCAAGAATGGGCGCAAACATAAGATGGTGCAGGACCCAGTGATGTTTAATTCTGTTGTATATAGGGTCTTTATGAGTCAGAACTGAGTCCATGACACCTAACAACAGCAACAATAGAAACAACACCTTGAAGTGATCTTTCAATTAAGAAAAAGTCTAGCCTGAAGAGTGAAGATTGTCCTCCTTGAGGACAATGCTAAAACAGCAACAAGAACATCCACAACAAATCTCTATAAGACGCTGGCAGAGAAGAGAAGATTGGGTGGCAGGGAGATGAAGTAAATGGAAAAGACACAGCTGGACTAGGTGGACTGATAAAGTAGACACAAGCTAAGAATGCAATTCAGGCCACAGATCATGAGTCTAGAAACTGGAATGGGGGCCAGGTTGTGCTGGGTATATTTTACCCCAAATAACATTCGACCAGCAAAAGGAAAATAAAGGATTGTTGAAAAGCTAGAGCCCACATTCATTGCTGGTGGGAATATAAATGGTACTCATCTCAACCCTGTAGGACAGGGTAAAACTGCCCTTGTGAATTTCTGGGACTGTAACGTTTTATAGTAGTGGAAAGCCCCATCCTTCTCCCATGAGTATCTGGTGGTTTCAAACTGTTGACCTTTCATTTAGTAGCCTGTTGTGTAATCACTACGCCACTAGGGCTCCTGTAGTGTCACTGTGAAAATAGTTTGGTGGGTCCCAAAGAAGTTAAACACAGAATGAGCACAGGAGCCAGCAATTCCACCCCAAAGAGGTGATGACAGGAACACAAGTATGTACATGTCCACCAGCGTTCCTCGTCATACACTTCACAGTAGCCGAGGGCAGGGAACATCTCAGTGTCCATCAACAGGGGCTGCCCAATACAATGGAATAGGACTCCGCAATCGAGAGAAATGAAGGCCTGATACATGGATAAAGATCAAAAACATTATACGGACACAAAACCTACAATCAGACACCAAACATTAAGTATTCGGTGAACCCATGTAGATGAAATATCTGGAATAGACAAATGCCTGTGGACTAAAGGAGATGAGTGGTCACCAAGAGTTTGGAATAGAGGGGAATGAGTGGCTAATGCTTAAAATGGTTTGAGGCAATATTTAAACATTGAGAGAGTTCAATGAGGAATTAGTTATTTTAACTAGATGATCTAGGCTCACAGAGACCAATAGTATGATTCATTATGTAATCAACTGCTGAGTACTTTATGGGCATTAATTGCTGAGACCTCATAGGAGCTTCATGATAATGATGCTGTTGTGAAGTGCTGTCAATTCCATTCCAATTCACAGTCACCCTACGTATGCCAAAGCAAAGCACTGTCCAGTGCTGCGCCATCCTCACAATTACTGGACATTTGAGCCCATTGTGCAACCACGGTGTCAGTCCATCTCCTCAGGGTCTTCCTCTTTCTTGCCGCCCTCTACTTGACCAAGCGTGATGTCCTCCTCCAGGGACTGGTCTGTCTTGACAACACCTCCAAAGTGCGTGCGACTCATTCTCGCCCTCCTTCCTTCTAAGGGGCATTCTGGTTGTGCTTCTTCCAAGACAGGTTAGCTTGTGTTTTTGGCAGTCCATGGTAGTTTCCTTTTTTTCTTTTAATTAAAAAAAT
>NW_022103926.1:1534147-1535504 GCF_000313985.2 Echinops telfairi
TTGGGATGTTTTCTTGATGTACACTTACCCTATATATACAACTCTCTTATACATGAGTTCCGGTGGATTTGTTTCTCTAAAGTACCCAGACTAACACAAGCAGCTACACCCTGTCAGAACTATTGCCTGAAGACGAACCCCTCAGATTAGAAGGCGCTCCAAGTAGAACGGTGGAAGAGCTATCCCCTCAAGGCAGAGTTGACCTTAAATACCTGAGTGGAGGAAAGCTTCCAGGACATTGATTTGCTCATAGATCAATGGTGCAAAATTAGAAGGAGACAGCTGTAAATGTTCATTAATCATCAGAACATGGGATGGATAAAGCTTCATGGTGAGGACTTTATGATTTCCCCCAACTTATATGAGAAAGAGAGAGACAGACGGAGATGAGAAAAGCTGGCTTCACCCAGGTCATGTAGAATGTAAATGTGAATGCACATGACAGAACCACAACCTGAATCCATGTGTGTTAAATTCTGATTCCCAGACTCTGAACAGTTTCATTCTCTCTCCTCAGTTGGCAAGTGCTGGAGAGGCTAGTGGCGGGAAAAGCCAGCCTAGACAACGTATGCTGTTGTGTTGTGCTAGGATGCTGATCATGAGATTCGGACTCATGAAGACGGAGCAGAACTGCTCCATAGGGTTTTTGTAGCTTTAATCATCATGGAAGCAGACGGCCAGGTCTTTTTTCTCCAGAGCTTCTGGGTTGGCATGAACTGTCAACCTTTTCGTTAGCAATTGAAAGCTTAAGCATTGCACAAAAGACTACAGCTTTTGTGAGAATTCTGCCCGAGCGCTCCTTAGAAATGAGGATAGACATGCTATCAGGTGGGACTAGTCCCTGGAGAAGGACATTATGCTTGGTAGAATGTCAACAGAAAAGAATAAGATCAAACTCTCCCCATTAAATGTCTGAAGCACATTTAATTGTGGAGACAAGCCAGTCTCTGGCTCAAAAGTACTTGCTCGGTTTGCTGGGAAGTCCACTGCCCCATGTCTTGCTCTGGATCCTGCTCCTCTGGTGTCAGAGCTGTCTCCTGGATCAAGGAGATTCAATGCGCGGGGATCTCAGGTTCCAAATGATGTGCTCCACTCCTGACTCTTCTGTTGCCAGTAGTGAAAGACCACTGGAGTTCTGCTCCTGCGATAGCTCATTTTATACCTAGCAGGCTGTCAATCACAGTTAACCCTGTACACAAGAACTTGATGGTGAATCATTTAATCCAATCTGGATGTTCCCCTCCCAATCTTTCTTACCCAGGTCCATCAGGAAAGCAAAGGGCTATAGCTAGAAGAGCCATATGAAATAATCGACTGTGTTGCAGATGTGTAAACTGATCAGTGGTGATAATGGTAT
>NW_022103926.1:1536423-1556111 GCF_000313985.2 Echinops telfairi
TTTGTGAGATGGAGGAGGACTTTGTGGATTGGTGTTGGACATATGGGTTAATGCGTTAATGTTGGAATTGTGGGTTTAGGCAGCACTGGGTTGGGATGTTTTCTTGTTGCACACTTAACCTATATATAAAACTCTCTCTTATACATGAGTTTCTGTGGATTTGTTTCTCTAAAGTACCCAGACTAACACACTGTATGATCCGTCAATAAAATGATAAAAAAAGTATTCCAATGGGGTAATCAGCAGTCCCTGGATGCAGGAGGAAGTACCTGAACTAGTCTGTGGTTGGAATAAAGGGAGGGGGGTAATGTCCTAGCACAGGCAGGTCCTAGCACAGGCAGAAGGAGGAGTAGGAATTAGTGAGGAAAAATGAATGGGGGGAAGACAGGAATTCCAGGCAGAGGGAACAGCCTAGACCAGTGGTTCTTATTCTTCCTAATGCCACTACCCTTTAATACAGTTCCTGTGGGTTGTGACCCCTTTGCGAGTTGAACGGCCCTTTCACAGGGGTCGCCTGATTCATAACAGTAGCAAAATTACAGTTATGAAGTAGCAACGAAATAATTTTATGGTTGGGGGTTCACAACAGTATGAGGAACTGTATTAAAGGGTCGCGGCATTAGAAAGGTTGAGAACCACAGACCAAAGGGGTCACGACGCACAGGTTGAGAACCGCTGGCCTAGGCAAAAGCCTGGAGGCATTAAGGGAGGGTGAAATTGTTCCTAGGAGTCCAGTGTCTCATGGTGTCTGGGGGTGCACTGAGGCTGGACATGGAAGAGCAGAGGAGCTGGTAAAGGGTGAAATCAGGAAGGGCTTGATCTAGCAGTTAGGACTTAGTCAAGGTGGCCTTCCTGTGATCCCTGTGGTTTTGAGTACTCTGAATGTCATGGCTAGAAGGCTCGCAGGGGACCTAGCCTTTGGCCCTCAACCCAGAATGGCACTTGTCACACAATCTAGAATGGTCTTTGTCACTCACTCCAGAATGATTTTTTGCCACACAATCCAGGATTATCTTTGTGATATTTTCCAGAATGGCCTTTGCCACATAATTCCGAGTAGCCTTTGTCAAACAGCCCAGAATGAGTGTTAGCACACAATTCAAAAGAACCTTTGTCCCTCTTTTAAGAATGGTCTTTGTCATTCAATCCAGAATGATTTTCATCACAAAGTCCAGAGTGACCTTTGCCACTCAATCCAGAATGATCACAGTTCAGAGTGATCGTGTGTACGTAATTCAGAATGACATTTGTCACATAATTCCAAGAGTCTTGTCACTTACTCTAGAACTATCTTTCCCACTCAAATCAGAAAGGCTTTTCTCACCAATTCAAAATTATCTTTGGCTTACAATCCACAATGGCCATTGTCACACAATTCAGATCGGTCTCTGTGACCCAGTGCAGAGTGATCATTAGCACAGAATCAAGAGTGACCTTTCTCACACAATTAGAATCCCTTGTCATATGAATCAGATAGTCGTTGTCACTCAATCCTGAATGATCATCATCGTGCCATCCAGAAGGGCCTTTGTAACTCAGCTCAGGAGGATCTTTGTCCCTCAACCCAGAAGAGCCCTTGTCACATAATCCAGAGTGACTTTTACCCCCCAATTCAGGATGACCTCTGTCACATAATCCAGAATAATCTTTGTCACCCAGTACAGAGTGATTTTTGTCACCTCATCCAGAATGGCCTTTGCCACTCAACCCAGGAGAGCCTTTGCCTAGTGATCCAGAATGACACATGCTGCCATATTTAGAATGGTCTTTGCCATCAAAGGATCCAGAAGGATCTGAGGTGGTTAGTTTATGGTACCAACCTGGCTGATAAACACATGTGGGGTTAATTGAAGGGCAGAGGGATAAATGGCTCCGTGAGCCTCACCTTTCTAGTTCTTGGGTTTCTTGCTTTGTGATGGTCGCACCAGGGTGCAGCTGCCTTAGCCAGTTCCCTCCTTCAGCTTGCAAGGCTCACTTTCTGCAAGACATCTCCAAGGAGATGCCACATGGACCTACCCCGATGCAGCCCTGGGTGCTGCAGCAGCCGTGTGGAGATCCCTTCCAGTGCTGAGATGCTTACACATTCATTGACTCAGCTTTCCTCCTGCAGTCGGCATCATTACGTGTGTTTTTTGAGATAGAGGAGGACTTTGTGGATTGGTGGATTGGTGTTAGATATATGGGCTAATGTTGGACTTGTGGGCTTGGGCAGCACTGGGTTGGGATGTTTTCTTGATGTGCACTAAACCTTTATATAAAACTCTCTCTTATACATATGAGTTTCTGTGGATTTGTTTCGCTAATGTACCCAGACTGACACAGGATCCTTGTCAAACTATCTAGAATGGTGCTTGCTATTGGGTGCAGAATGCTCTTTGTTACTCACTGTGGCGTGATTTTAGCAACACACTCCAGAATGGCCTGAATCACACAACGTAGAATGATCATTAACACACAAGGTAGAGTGACCTTTGTCACACCAATTAAAACAGCCCATCTAGAATGATCTTGGTCACACAATTCAGAATAGTCTTCGTTACTCCATCCAATGTCGGGTTTGTCCCTGGAGATAGAAGGACTGCTGCCACTGAATCCAGAATGGTCTTTGTCACACAACTCGGAATAGCCTTTGCCACCAAGTCCAGAATCTTGAGATGCAGCAGCACAGGTCTGACTCATGTCAATTCCATGTTCTACATGGAAAGACCGAGTCACTTGCCAGAGGATGACATACCTCCTCTAGTAACACTACAGTGTTGAGCCACGGGGCTGCACTCCATTTGTTCTGCCAGCTGTGCCCTGTGCAATCATCTGAAGCTCAGCTCGAGCCCCTCGCATGGCTCTGGTACCTTCGAGGGGTGTGGTCTGGGTCCCCAGTACTTCTCTCATGGCGCCTCACTCTGCCTCCACTCTGGCTATGCAGCCTTGGGCAAGCTCTCTCCTCCTCTCAGCCTCCTCTGTGTGATGGCAGCATCTTCCCAGCCTGACATTGAATCTGTCTGCAGGCAGGCAGACAATGACTTGGCTGCTGGACTAACCCTGTGCTTACGTGTCAGCTAAGAGTCTGCTTTCCAGAGCCTCCTGGGACAGTTTGTCCACGGGCCTGCTGTGCAGATTGGGATCAGAGGCAGGGGACCAGCGGGGGTGGGGTGGGGGTGGGGACTCACATAAGGCCCAGGCGGCACTGTGGTATGCTTTTGCATGTGGGTCGCTTCCCCCAGCCAGCAGCTACCTGTCTCCTTGGGAAGAGCTTCCCAGGAGCAGCCATCCATCAGCAGCTTGGCATGAGCATTAAGTACCAGCATTCAGAGGTGAGGGCGGAGAAGGCTGCATGAGGGGACTCTGAGAGGGGGAACAGCTCAGGGCCAGGAACTTGGAAGGAAGCAATCGAAACAGAGGATTGCGCAGACCAGTTAACATACAAGTGCTGAGTGAGGGGGCTCTAGGTTAGATCCTGTGCCGTGGGCACTTGAGCTTTGGGACCTCCTGTCCCTTCTGTGGTGTTTGCTAATGGATTCTTTTTCCTTTGTAGGCAGAGTCCTTTTCTACGCCCTTCAGTCCTTCCCAGCCTCAGGTTGGTCATGTGACTCTGGTCTGTCCACAAGGACAGGTGAGGAGGGTCACATGACCTCAAGCCTCTAGAGACTGGGATTGCTGTGGTTGAGGGGGCACCTAGAACTCAGTGGCCCTCCTGTTTCCCAGAGGGGAGCATCTTCCCCCAGGGAAGGGATCACAAAACAAAACCCTCGCGAGCTGAAAGAAGGCCAGACTCCTGGGTGCCCTTAGTCTTCTCCGCTATCTGAAACTGTAAGCTCTCTGCTGCATGAACCTAAAAGTTTTCGTCTCCACCGTTAGTTAGCCCCTTGGGCCGCTCTGATTTCACCTCTCTGGAGCAGAGTTTTCTTAGCTGTAAACTGGGGCTGACAACACTGCCTTAGGAGGCTGTTGTGTGGTTTTAGTAGAATAATGCATGTAAAGCACCCCTCATCGTGCCTCTGCGTGAGAAATGTGCCCTGGAGACATAGTGAGTTATACCCTGGGCTGCTAACTACAGGGCCAGCAGTTTGAAACCGCTCGCTGCTCCATAGGAGAAAGACAGGGCTTTCTCCTTCTGTAAAGAGTTACAGTCTTAGAAACCCACAGGGGCTGTTCTGCGCCATCCTATAGAGTCATTATGAATCAATTGTCGTGAATTTGGGTTGGGCATTGCGGTTAACCAGAAACATTCTCTTTAAGGTCTACAAAATACATGATTGATTCACTTATTCTCAGAATTTTGTGAGGTGTAAATAAGATAAAACCTATCCCCACCAAAACAAAAACAAAAACAACCAAACTATCAAATCCACTTAGACTCAATGCTACAGGACAGAGTAGAACTGCTTCATATGGTTTCTGAGGCGGTACAATCTTCTGGGAACAGGCTGCTATAGGTTTCTTCTGTGGGCTCTCCTTGTGGGTTCAACCTTTGAGTGACCAGCTGTGTAGTTTGATTACTGCACTACTATGATCTTTTTATAAATAAGCTGTAACCCCCAAACCAAACCCATGACCATCGAGTAGATTCTGACTCATAGAGCCCCTCCCTCTACATTTCTCACAAGACTGTACATCTTGATGGGAGCAGAGAGCCTTAACATTCTCTCAGGGAGCAGCTTCCGGGTTTGAACTGCTGACCTTGCTGTTAGCAGCCCATTGCCTAACCCCCAGCACCACAAGGGATCCTTTACATGAGCTCTAATAGCTATAAAAAGCCTGCAAGGTGGCCTGACATATTTTCTGTGTGATTGGCCAATGGCTTTCTGATTAGAACGTTATGGAAGTTCAATGAGTTGAGGAACACATGAATTGAAAGTTCCCCAGAGACAAGGATGGCCGGTGGGCAGCAGTACTTTGAGCCAGTGGGTAGGACCAGTCATTTGGGTGCTGGTTGAACGGTGGTTTTGATCATCAACACTATTGCTCTCCATTTAGCACAGTATCTGAAGGATAGAAGATACTCCGCAGTTGTGGAATAATTGAATGTGTGGATGAATACACGGAAGAGCAATTGAAAACTCAATTTAAAATCATGTATTTTGTGGGAAGTATACGTAGCCCTTGGGACATGATTTCAACAAGGTCTGTGTGTACATTTTAGTGGCACGGGCTGCTTTCTTCAAGCTAAGCTGCCATTTCCAATGGCTTTTTCCAGACGAATTTACCACCACCATCTCAAACTCACGGTCCTTAAATTTACCCTCAGCCCTTCCTGTTGCCATTTTCAAATTGATCTCACGTAGTACATTCTTTTAAAGAGCACTATGCCCAAGTAGACATACTTCACTTATGATTAGGTATGTTTAGGTTCAAAGAAGACTGGGATATAATTTTGGTTGAAGGTTTAAGATCTAAAGATGACTTCCAGGCAATAGTTTCAGGGGCTCATCCAGCCTCAATGGCCCCAGACATTCTGTATTCCATTGAGAGTTTAAAATTCTGTTCCACGTCCCTTTCCCTTTGTTCAGGAATCATTGAGCAAAACATCCAGTCATAGTAACTGGGCACCACTTAGTGCTTCTGGTCTCATGGAAAAGTGAATTGCTTAACTTTGGATGCAGTTTGGATCTGATCCCATGGATGGTAAAGAGCTCTGTAAGTTTTTGAGCAGAGAGGGAGTGTCTTTTAATGCTTGATCACTTAAAATAATCCCTCTGTTGCATACAAGGGACGGGTGAGGACTAGAAGATTAGTGAGTAAATCGACAGGGATTAGACAAAGAGGGGCCACAAATGAAGAGGAGTCAGGTGATGAAATAGTGCTGACAAAACCTAATGCAGGAGCAGAATGTGTGTGAGTCTGTTGGTGAATATGTGTGTTGAGTGCATGTATGTGTGTGAGTGTACATGAGTGTGTGAGTAGGTTGGTAAGCGTGTGTATGTGTTGAGTGCATCTGTGTTTGTGAATTGTGTTGGTGAGCTTATGTGTGTTGAACACATATATGGATGTATGCATATATTGGTGAATGAATGGGAATTCTTGCGTTGAGTATGCATGTGAATGGAATGTTGAGTGTATTGGTAGAAATGTCTGAACTGTGTATGCCAATGTGTTGGGGAGGGGGTGGGAGAGTGTGAGTTGAGTGTAAATGTTTCTGAATACATGGATGTGTTGGTGATTGGTTGAGAAAATGGAAGTTCAGTGTGTGAGTGCACATCTGCGAATTGAGTGTAGATATATTTGTGTGGGGGCGAGTGAGATTGTGTGTCAATGTAAGTGATTGTGCAAACGTGCTGAGTAAGTGTGTGTAAGCAGGTTGTTGGAATGTGAGTGCATGTGAGTGTGTACTGGTGAGGGTTAGTAGTGGGAGAGGTCAGTGTTTATGGGCGGTGCTGAGGGTAGTGAGAATGCATCGGATCGCATAGTTGATGAGTGTATGTGAGTGCACGAGTGAGTGTAAGTGCAGCATGAGCATGTGGGTGTGTGTTGGCACATCGGTGACAAGGCAGGAGTTGAATGCAGGTGTATCTGAAGGTGTGTGTATGGTTGAGCAGGTGTGAGTTGAGTTTGCCTATATGAGCATGAATGTTTGGCATCAGGTTCATGTGTTAAATATAAATAGATGCGTGTCTGTAGGTGAGCCAGTGGAAAGGTGTGAGTTTAGTATAAGTGTATGTGACTGTGTGAGCTGATTGTCAGTATATCTGAGTGTGTGACTGTGTGTAAGTAAGTGTATCTGAGTGAGTATAACTTGGGTGAGTACTTGTACATGTATTTGCATGTGACTTTGTGTAAGCTAACTGTACGTGTATCTGAGTGTGTTAGCATATCTGAATGAGTTTGACTGTGGGTGTGTGAGCTAATAGCAGATGGTTTTAAGTGTGTGTTTACAGATACCTGAGAGGTGAGTGTGTGTGGGTCTGAGTGTGTGGCTCTGTGTAGCTGTGAGAGCTCAGCGTGACTATGTCTGAGTGTGTGCACACACTGTGTCGGGTTTGCTGGTGGAAGTGCAGTTGACACTGGGTGCTGAGGAGCCGTCTCTTTTTCCCATGTGTTAAGCTCTGGCCACCTTCTAAGTGGTAGGTGTCACATTTTTCCTGCCCTCCCCCAGACCCAGCCTCTTGAAGGCAGGTTAGGGTCTGGTGAAATTCCAGTTCCTCTGCCACTTGCATGTTGTAGGTGCTCATAAATAGGTGCGGAAGGAGCTGAAAGGAAGGCCGTGTGGAGGGACCTTACTTCCTCCTCTGAGGAGACCTGACAACAATGAAAGATCTGACCCTACCCCGTAAGAAAGTCCTGTTTTCTATGACTTTCTACGAAGCTCTGTACACTTACGAGACACCATCCTCCCTTACAGCAAGCTAGCTGGCTCTCGATCGATATGTCTCCATCTCTATTAATAATATTCCTGCTATTTAATGAACTATATTCTGATTACAAATGCAACACATGCTCATTGTAGTAAACTGGGAAATTAAAGAGAGAGAGACGAGAGAGAGAAAACTCATCCATAATCCCATCCCCTGGAGATAATTACTGTTGTCATTTTTATGTGTACCCTGCCAGACGATTTTAAGTCACATGCATGTATATTTCTTTTCTTTTGCTTTTTTACAGCATCGGGGCTCACTTGGCAATAATGTGTGTAACTCCCTTAGCAACTCCTCCTGAACACCCCCCCGCCCCCCCAACATTGTTAAAGGTTGTTGGTTAGGCTATTTTGCTCGGCTGGATTGACTCCTACACTTTTTGTTTCTTTTCACACAATTCTATGTTGTTGGACATTTGGGCCCCTTCTGCACTAATTTTCAGCCATTACAAATGGCTGAAATGTTCTGGAATGGTCTCTAGTCCCTCCCCTTTCCAGGCTTTCCTCTAGGGGCTCCCTAGAAGGGTGTTTCTCTTCTCATCCTTCCCAAGGCTACAGGTGAGCCATGCCTCCTCCAGAGAGTCTTCCCTGATGCACCAGTTTGGGCCAGGCACTCTTCCTTCTCTGAGCACCCTACCTGTCCCTTATCCTAATGAACAGCCGGGATGAGCACACAGGGGTCGCCACTAACCAGACCGCCCACTCCTGGAAGTCCAGGATCACATCAGAGTCATGACCATCGCTGGTTCATGGGTAAGCATTGACTAAAAGGTGTTGGGCTGCTAACCACAAGGTCAGCAGTTTGAAACCAACAGTCACCTCGAGGGAAAGACGAGTCTCAGCAGCCCACAGGGGCAGTTCTACCCTGCCCTATAGGGTTGCTATGAGTTGGCATTGACTGATGGCAGTGCGGTGTATGTGTGTGTTTTTCAAGGTGTTAGTGGTGCCTTCCTTGCAAGGTACCTGGGTTAAATTCCCTGGCAATGCCCCTCATGCACAGCCACTGCCCACCTGTCACTATAGGCTGGCATGTTGCCATGGCGCTCAACAGGAAGAAAGGCCTGGTGGTCCACTTCTGCAAACCAGCCAGTGGACGCCTTCTGGATCGAAGCAGCCCGGTCCACCCCGGAGCCAAGGCCTGGCAGCACTTCCTTCTACTGTGCATGAGTCACCGTGAGTCAGAGACAGATTTGCTGACAGGCACTGTGGGTTAGCTGCTCCTCGGGAGAAAGGTGAGACTACCTGCTCCCAGAAGGATTTGCAGTCCCGGAAACCCTGCACCTAGTGGCTAGCTCAGGAGGGATTAACGGCTGGCAATGGGTTAGGCGGGTTTGGCGCCAATCGGTGTTTCCCCAAGGGGGTGATACCGTCTCCTGGCAGGGGATGCTAGAATGATCCAAGGGGGCTGCAAAAGTAGACACCGCCACTCTATCTTGGATAATGGGCTAGATAGAGCCCAAGCGTTTTTGATTAACCAGGGGGCAGCTGGCCAAAGAAGTCTGGAGATCTATGGTCTGCACCAGGGACACTGACTCCCTGCTGTCTTCCTCGGATCACTTTGCAGGCAGGCCTGCTGCGCCCATCCTCCAGGCGGCACAGGAGGCGCAGGCCACAGGAGCAGAGCCGAGCTGCGGATGCAGTTGGGCTGACCTCAGGGCCGTCTTTGTCTTTGTTTCCCTTCGCTGCACCCACCACGGGCCTTCCCTCCGCTTCCACTGCGTCGCGCAGCCTCCCCGCTCCTGGAAAAGGCCGGGTGCGGAGCGAAAGGAGCCGCTCTCTGTCGTCGCCTGGGAGAGGAGCAGAGAAGACGCGTGTGTAACCAGCACTTCCCGTTCTCTCTTCCGGAGGGGAGAGCTTGGCCTCCTTCCATCGTGCCGGGGACCACGGGATCCAATCTGAAATCGACTCAAGTGCGCATTAGCCGTGCCGGAGTGTTAGCAACTCGCTCCTGGCACCGGCTGGGGAGCCTATAATTAGAGCAGACACCATGCCACTTAGTGTGTGTCATTCGCACGCACAGAAAGTGCGCAGGGAGGGGCGTGCGCCTGGAGATGCAAACGGAAGACCATCTCAGCAGGCCTGGCACTCGCTGTGTGCCAAAGAGACGCGTGGACCGACCGCCTTTCCAAGCGTAGACACGGGCCTGGCTGGAGCTGAGCGTGGTGTGGGTGCCACCGCCGGGAGGCGGTGTCGGCTGCCCTGTAACGTGCTAGGCTTGGAAGAGGGCACCTGCACCTTCAGGGGCCAGTGCCAATGCTCAGGCAGGCCAGTCACCTCGGAGACGGTTTTGCCATCAGGGGTCTGTCTAGGTCTAAAGGAGAGGCTACAACAAGCTCAACAGGCATAGCAGTGCGGTGTTGTGTTGGGCCACCATCCAGTCGGCTCCGGCCCATAGCGACCCTGTGCTCAACAGAAGGAAACACTGCCAACAATGGTTCCTATGCCTGAACCCGTTGTTGCAGCCAGTGTTTCCATCTCTGTCTCCCTGGGGCCCTTCCTCTTTTTCACCACCCCTCCACTTTCCCAAACACATGTCCTTCTCCAACTTCCCCAGGGCCTGGTGTTTCCTGGCAACATGTCCAAAGCACATAAAGCAAAGTCTTGCCGCCATCTTTGTCTCTAAGGAACACGCTGGTGTTCCTTATTGTGATTCAATATTATAGCAATGCTTATTATTATTATTATTGCTGTTGTTGTTATTATTAAAACCACCCCCACCTTAATACCATAGCAATGACACCATTGCCAACAAAGGGGCATCCTGTTTGGCAGCGGGTGAGTGAAAGCAGGACCTTCAAATGAGACGGACTGACGGACGCCTACTAATGACCACGAAGATGATGCCGGATGGGCTATGCCTCCTTCTGTCACCTGTAAGGTTTCCGGACTTGGAGCTGGCTCAGTGACACCTAATAGCCAACACCAGCAAATGAGCCGGCATCGATTAAGCACTTACTATGTTTCAGACTCTCTTTTAACACTAGGCTTGGATCAACTACATTCCATCACAGTCCCATACGGACCCCAAACCAAACCAACCAACAGACAGCCAAACCCATTTTTATGAAGTCCACCACTCCTCCCGCGGCCATGCATGGTGCTAGTATCTGTGCTGACATGGAAGCACACAGAGGCAGGGGGCAAGTTCTGCGATTTGAGAAAGATCACAAATGCTGGGAGTCCAGGGGCTGATGGACAGTACTCCACGGGGTAAGAGGGAGGCCACGAGAGGGTGAAATCCACAAAAAGGAGGAAGACCCTCCACGAGACGGCTGCAACAAGGGACTCACACAGAACCACCGTGGCGGGGTTGGTGCAGGACTGGGCAGTGTCTCATTGTATCGCACACAGAATCACAAGGAGTTGGAACCCGCTTGACAGCACACAGCAACAACAACAACAACAACAAACCAACATGAAAGAGGGCTCATGGAAGGCGCAAGCTCATGGAGGGTGGCAGTCTGCACCGCCATTGTAGGATACTTGGACCCAGGAAAGGGGAGAGGTTTCATTAGGAACTCTTGCTCCTTTGGTAGGTCTAAAAGGATCTGGCAATATGGTGGCAATGATGGGCTCAAAGAGCACAATGGTGAGGAGGGTGCGGGGCTGGGTCGTCTTTCGTTCTGTGGTCCACAGGGCCCCTTTGAGTCAAAACGGACTCTACAGCACCAAACGACAATACTGTGATCTAGATGCTTCCATGGGTACTCATTGAAGTGCAGTGGTTATGCGTTGGACTGCTAACTGCTAGGTCAGCAGTTCGAAACCACCTGTCCCTCCTCTGGAGAAAGACAAGGCTTTTTCCTCCCTTCACAAGTTACCGTCTCAGAAACTTGCACGGACAGTTAGTCCCACCCTGTTCTATAGGGCCGTTATGGTTTGGCATTGACACGATGGCAGTGGTTTGAGTGACAAGGTCGAAGATGTGAACAATAGCCTCAGACTGTGGGTAAAATGGTGGTCAGCTTTGTGGTTGTGACGTGCCTTTCAGTCATTTCTGACTCAGAGTCATCCTTTGCACAGCAGGTTGAAACATGGCCCGACCATGTGCCATCCTCCCAATAATTCCTGTTGCAGCCCATCGTAACAGCCGCTGTGTCAATCCCTCTTGGGGAGGGTCTTCCTCCCTGTTGCTGACCCCCCTTCCTTACCCTGCATGATAGCCTTCTCCAGGGACTATGTCTCCTGCTCCCATGCCCAAAGGAAGCGAGACGAGGCCTCCCAGCCTCACTCCCAAGGAGCCCTGTGGTTGCACTTCTTCCAACCCAGCTGTGCCCATCCTTTTGGCCGTCCATGGGTCCTTCAACCTTCCTTGCTAATTCTGCAATTCAAAGGCCTGCCTTCTTCTTCCCCACTCATGGTCTAGCTTTCACCTACGTCCGACGTGAGCGAAGAGACCCTGGCTTGGGCCAGGCACCCTTCAAGCCCCAAGGTGACCTCTTTGCTTCTTCACACAGGAAAGGGGTCCTTCACAGCAGCTTTGCCCAAATGGAGCTCTTGCTAGAAGCGATTCCCTCCTGTTAAAATATTGTAAGACTGTGCGAATCCATCAGGCTAGCTGAAGGGAAAAAGGAAAATTGGCTGGGGTAGCCAATGGAAATCCCCGGTCTGACCGACTCTAGGTGGTACAGACTCTAGGTGTCCTGGCCCGTAGTTATAATCCCATTTGCAATTGCCGTGCCTTTGTTCTCTTAATGAGATAGGCTTGGTGTCGGGTGTGTTTGGAGTGAATATCTTACAAGATAGAAAAGGAGCAGATACACGGAGCAGAGAGAGAGGAAGAGAGCTGACACGTTTCATGAAAATTGCAGAGAAACAGGACCTTCCTCCAGAGCCAAGAGAGAGAGGAGAGCACGAAACCTTCCCATAAAGCCGATATCCTGAAGGTGAACTTGTAGCTTCCTAAACTGTGAGAAAATACACTGCTGTCTATGAAAGCCACCCCCTTGTGCTATTTCTGCCAGAGCAGCCCGAGGAAATGCGCACGAGGCGCTTGCGTGATGCGTGAAGGTGTGGACCGTCGAGTCGTCTTGTGCCTCGGTAATGGTTGCATCTCAAGTAGGCCTTCTCCTCACTGTGGTCAGAGTTCCACTGGTCTCCGGTATCTCGAACTAGCTGACACTTCTAGTTTCATCCTTCTGCACTGGTGACGGGGTGCTCAGCCTCCAGGGGTTCAGAGCAGGTGGGGAGGGAAGAGAAGACTTGGAGAGGCCAGAGTAACCCGCACTTCCCCCCACTCCCCAACCCCAGTCTCCAGAATGGCATAGAATTTAGCCTAAAACCGAACTAGACACCCGTGATCACTCCGCCGAGGCATTGGCTGAGCAGTTCCTCCAGGAGGCAGCATGGGGCTCTTCTCAGTTTGACCTTGACTTAGGCAAGACGAAGCGCTCCCTCTATGGATGCCTGACTTTGGTTTTGTCTCTTCCCCAACAGCCTCCTGACCTCTTGTCTGAGCCCAACTAACTTCCCATGAGCTCTTGGGCCCTGATTCTCATGTGTGCACCCCAGCCCTGTGCTCGTTTCCTGCCCACCCACAGACCTTCCTCTTCCTTCCTCGACCCCACCCCAAACCTTGTCCTATCCAACACCCCGATTCTCTCTTTCCTCTTTTCAGAATGGCCCTGGACCCCAAGCCTTCACATCCTTTTCTGCTTTTCTTGGTCCTTGCCCAGCTGAACATCACCAAGCTCGCCTGTGTGATTGAGGGCCAGTGAGCTTCTGATCTTCTCAGCTGGAGACATGGGGACGAGAGTGGAAGGGTGAGCTGGACGACTGTGTTTACAGGAACATGAGCACAATATGGGAGGAATTACCAGGCGGCTCCGGCACGCCACACAGTGGGGTTTGTACGGATATTGCCTCCATTACCAGGTGTCATGTTGCATTTGCAGGAGATGGCTATATGGAATTTCACTCTCTCACAATGTAGGAAATAGTCCACCGCCTCCTGGGCAAGGGACCAGGCTTTCCTGGCTGATCCATTGCCATCCCCGGGGGATGACGGGACCCCAGGCTTAATCCTAGCATTTGGGCCACAGGTGTGAGGCTGCAGAAGAGTGAATGGAGGAGATTTGAAGTCTATGATGGGCTCTGGTCCATCAGAGCCTCATTCTTTACTGCTCCCTGTTGGCAAAGACTTAGGGGCAGTTTAAGGACCATAGAGGTTAGGTTTAATAGTTGGCTATAGTTGACTTTGAAGATGCTAGGAGTAGCTTTAAGAGTGAATTTGGTGTTGAGCATGCAACACAGAATGCAACCCATCTAATGTCTCTCTGCCTCTATTTTCCCATGCATAAAACAGGGGCAACCATGTACCTCATAGCCTTCGCGTGAGTGTCCCATGATACGACATCTTTCAAGCATCCAGCATAGGCTCTGACACACGGTAAGCATCCGATACCTCTTAGCAACCGCTGTCCTTCATTGAGTTACTTTGGGCAAGCCATTTTGCTTACCTGGGGCTTCTGGTTCTCATCTGTAAAATGGGTGGATACTTTTGACTTTAAGTTTTTGTTGTTTGTTAAAAGCGCTTTACAAAGCCTACAGATGGTTGTTTCAGCCATCGATCAGCAGATGTGGATTTTTGCTACCAGCAGGTCACTCCGGGTCAGAGTGACCCAAAGACAAGAGAATGAAACGCTGACTGCCGTCCTGTCGGATTCACAGTTGTTGGTGCATGCGAGCCCAGTCTCAAGTGCCTTCCAAACGAGGGCACTTCCCTTCCAGAAATACACCGGACAGTGTTCTGTTGTCGTCTATGTTGTCATCGGCAGTTAGAAACCACCAGCCACTCCACAGGAGAAAGAGGATCCTTTCTTCTTCTAGATAGAATCGAGTCTCAGGAACGCACGGGGCAGTTCTGCCCTGTCCTGTAAGGTTCCTGCGAGTCAGAATCAACTGCATGGTAGTGAGTTTGGTTTTTAGTTTAATTTTGGAAGTAGATCGACGAGTCTTTCTGTTGAGTTCGGCTCAGCCTAGAAGCTTCACACCTGCTTGCTGTTGTTGGCAGGTGCCAGCCCGCTGGTTCTGATTCCTGATGACCCGGTGCACCACAGAACAGAACCCTGCTCGGTCCTGGGCCATCCTCACCCTTGCTCCTGTGTTTGAGCCCACTGTGCAGCCACTGCCAATCCTCTTGTTGAGGGTCTGCCTCTATTCCTGACCTTCTACTTCACCAACCATGATGTTCCCCTCCAGGGACTGGCCCCTCCTGGCATCATGTCCAAAGTGCAGGAGAGAAAGTCTCACCATCTTGACTGCTAAGGAGCATTCTGGCTGTACATCTTCCAGGATCGATCTGTTTGTGCTTCTGAGGGCGTGGGGTGGCCAATGAGCCACGAGTCAGCTTTCCTCCACCCACTTTCTGGGGGATCATGAGCCCATCGCTCCATCTCCCTGGACTTCACTCGCCTCATCTGTAAATTGGGCCTAGCAAGGGTGTCTACCTCCTGGGGTGGCTGTGGAGAGCACACAATCCAAGGGATGAATACAGTAGGTCTTGAAATCCTTGGCCTTGTTTGGTGGCAGCAGTACACTCCTTCTTCTGCGAAAGTTACAATCCTGGATTTATGCTACATATTGGCTAATCCCAAACCCAAAACACTGCCATCAATTCTGACCCACAGGCACCCTTGGGGGTGGGGGAGTAGTTGTTGACTTCTTAGGGTTTCCAAAGCTTTTACTCTTTCTGGGAGCATCAGCCTCATCTTTCCTCCATGGAGTGATTGGTGGATTTGAACAGTCAGCTTCAGAGTCCAGCAGTCCATTCCCTAATCCAAAGTGCCCCAAGGCTCCTTCTACTGCCTAATAATGGAGAACTATTTTGGGGTGGGATCACTGTAAGTGAGCAATATGGTCATTTTATTTCCTTTCTTGGAAAAAAAGTTGGCTTGACGGATTTCAGGCTATCAGAAGTAAGGTAGATGACCTCAGAATTCATTTGGCCTGTCTCCTGCATTTGAAAGTTGTAGTAAACTGAAGGGCAGAGAGAGTGAGGGGCTGGTCCATGGGCGCATGGGTGTTAAAGGCAGAGTTGGGATTGGGATTAGGGCTTAGCTCTCTGGTTTGTCTCTTATACTTACAGTTGCAACAGCCATCACCCTACTGGGGCGGGGGCGGGGCAGCGGGGGGAGATGCCATTATAGTTGGGATCTGGGGCCCAAGGTCTGTGCTGGGCACATCTCAATGGAGGAGATGGGCTTAACGAACCCACAGGCTGACAAACATGGTGCTGGGAGAATCCATGCTCCCTTGACGTTGCAAAGGAAAGCCATTTTCTTACTTGAAAACCACATCTGAAATGTAGTGCTTGTCCAACAGCTCCCATCTTCTCTCCTCTTCCCTTTTGTGCCCCTCCCTCACCCTCTTTTCTCCCCCACTCATGTTCTAGGGTAGGAAAGACTCACAGGGGCCGGGTGAGCACAGGTCTATGGTAAGAACCTGGGACAGCGACACGCAAGCCCCACCCTCACACCCTTTGCTGCCCTGGGCTGGAATGTTGGGTAAGGGTGCTCAAGCATGATTGGAGATCTACAGAGTGCCACCCCGAAGGCGGGGCCTCTCCGCTCCTGAAACATGGCTGCTTGGTTGCATTTCTTTCTAAGGGGCCAACTGTGTGGATGGACATGGTTGAGAAGCTGGGCTAGTCCACCACTCTCCAGGATGCCGTAGGAAGCCCGTCTGCAGGGAATGTGAATGGCTGTCTGTTCTCCTTAAGGTCCCTTCCAACCCCAAGCCTCTTTGGACAATAATAAATAGATCATGAGACTTGGAAACACAAAGGATGTGTCATTAGCAAAGCCACAGACTGCAGCCCATCAGCCGCTTTCAGGACAGCCATGCAGGAACCAGAAACAACCGATTAGTGGCCACAGTCCCACTATCCCATCACTGGGCAGATTGGGTGAGAGGACATCAGGGCCAAATAAAACACCTTTGTCGTTAGGCTCTTTTTCAGGCCCCCTCAGGCAGGGACAGAAGCCATTGTTGGAACAAATTCAGCTATCAATTAGGGAGAAGTGTGATTGTGTGACCAGCAAAGCCCTCCCAGGCCAGCACAACACGGTGTAACTGCCACTTCTATCCCAATCAAAGCTGGTGATGTTTAGGGTCACATCTGTGCCCTGCTTGGAGTTCATTTCTCTGTTATCACAGCCTTTGAAGTCCTGTCTTGTGGACGTGACAAGAAAGGACCAAAACGGTATCTGCCCCTGGAGACTCCCATACCACGAAGAGCAGCATCTTTATTCATCTCTGCCCAGCACAGAGTCCACCGAGGAGTAGATGTCCAGTAAATTCAAAGGGAGCTTCAACAAGTTGGTGGAAAGATACCATTACCTTTGGGTTCCGTGTTTCCATATGCTTTTTTGAGGGCCCCTTGTGAATGACAAATGGGCAAAATGATAGAAAACAAATAGACTTGAAGCTCAATGAGGGCGGAGATCCATGCCTCTCTGTCTTTCTCACTGAACACGTTTCATCTGGAGCAAAACTTGGGGCTTGGTAGTTTGTTGCCTATCTGAGTGCAGGGATGAACAAAGGACAAGAGAACAAGAACTGTCTGTCCTTGCCGACTGGGTGGGCCGGAGGGAGCAATTTGTCCCTCTTTTCTGGTAGAGAGCAGGAGTGAGGTGGGGATGGGGGATCGCATAATGGCACACTCTTTGGAACTGCAGCTGCGCCGGCTGTAGGGAAGACAAGCTCCATGGTCCTGTGAGGATCTTCAAGGGTGGCTATCTGTTGCTCAGAACACTCAGAGACAACCCACTGAAAATACTCCCCCCACCCCCAACAGTGCCCCATTCCTGAGAAGTTATTGGCATCCGAGGATTTTTTTTCTTTGAAATTTTGGTTGTGAACTCGGTGAAGGTTTTCAAACAGAGCATCCGTTTTCCATTCATAAATTCAGATACCTTTTGTTTCCTTCATCTCCCTAATTGGAAGGGATCCCTTTCATGGGACATCACTTGTCCCATGCCCTCCTACATCTCCTGTCTCCACTCTTCCTTCTTTCCTAACCTTTCTGAACTCTGCCCTGGGGGAGACTCTGTCCACAGTTTCTTACTTCTGTATCTGGATCCTGCCTTTGCTTTTTGGACCTCCTGCCTTATTGCCTGCCAATCCCAGGAGCCACTAGTGGACTATCAATCTTGGATTCATTCAACTTTGTACCTACCAGCCTGGGTCTTCCTGCTTCCTGGTATATCAGCTACAAGAGTCAGGAGAGGCCCTCAGCTTACATCTGATCCACCTTCTTGAAGGGACTGGACTTACTCACTTCTACAACTGTGTGAGTCCTTTCTTGGTATAAATCTCTTTCTATACACACATGCATGTACACGCGCCATTGCTTTTGCTTCTCTAGAGAACTCAGACTCAGACAGGTATTCAATGAGCAGAAGGTAGGATTGCTATTTTGTTCGGCACACCGAGTCTCAGTGAGGTTGCCATCTTTCTGAGGCAGGAACCAAATAGGGATTAAAATACGGGCCTTTCTGCTTCCAAAAGATTTCCTCCCAATAGATGCACCAAACCAAAGTGCAAAATCACTAACTAGTTCCATCGAGTAGATTCCAATATCATGGTGACCTCATGGGACAAAGCAGAATGACCCCAGGGCCATTTCAATGGCTGCGATCTGTCGGAAGCACGTTGTCAGGCTTTTCTGCCAAGGCTTGCTACCTCTTGGCAGATTCAAGCCATCTACCTTTCAGATTGTGATCAAGGACTCAACCGTTTGTGCCCCCCCAGGGGCTCCCCAGCATACTGTACATTGCTGGGGTGTGATGTTTGAACAGCAGGGCCTTCTACCCACTCTACAACAATTCCATCTGCCCAGCCCCTATTTATGCAAAGACCGAGCAATGCCCGGGGCACCGTTCTTTGCATGGCAGCCCCCCCTCCCCTTTGGTAGAATCTCTCTCTCTCTGTTTGTGTGTATGTACCTCTTTAACACTAGCCAGGAGGATGTAGGGAAGACCCTAATCCAAAGCAAGGTTGGATTTTAAGAAGAAAGATTCAAGAATAGATCCACCTTAAAACCAGATGAAGAGCACACATAGGCCGAAGACCATCAGAGAGGACCCCAGCCTCTCAGGTACCATGCCATTTCAATGCAGGCAGCTAGTTATCAAGAAACCTGGAGCTCAGGGTGAGGTGGATCTCTGTCCAAAGGCATACAGCCTGGGGCTTAGAGAGTAGGGCCTTGAATGCGAGTTTCTTAACACACTGCTCCTGTGTTTTGATGTTCTTTCCCCGTGAGCCATATTTCGTCTATTTTGGGGAGTAATGATGGCAGAAAAATCAACCAAAAACCTTCCTACAAGAAGGCAGCAGATTTATGGGTTAATAAACATTTACAATTAGCCGCTGAAAAAACAGACTCAGGTAGACAGGAATTATTCATTCGAATTAACTATAAATTAAGATCAACCTAATTTAGGCCTATTAAAATGGAAAGCATATTATCTCTCACTCAGAGGAATCTGCATTTGATGCAAATAGAACAAGTTCCTAAACTTGGGAGAGGGGTCTTGGCGTTTTCATCTGTGTGGTTAACTGACGAGAGGATGGGTGCCCGGTTTTAAAAAACAGGAACATAAGGGACAATAATTAGTTATGTAAATAATGTGGCATTCTTGTTTATAATTAGTTCAAGAATAAAATAAAACTCACGCATGTCACAGGACTAATTTTCGTATGCTAATGAACAATCAAAATCATAAACGGTAATAATGCAGTTTGGGAGACGTGACATTCTCAATTTATTACCAGGGGTGCCAGTAACAGCTGATGATGGCTGACGTTGGGAGATTTCAAAGGTGCCCAGACCTGGGAAATTCTCACCCGTCAAGGAGGAAATCAAGCTGAAGTGTGTTCACCTGTTTCACAGAGCAGAAGGCCAAAGAGGGAACGCAGGGTACCACTGGGGTCAGGCAAAGAGGTGTCCAGCACACCAGTGAGAGAGAGGATGTCTTCAGAAGCTTCCCCCAACTCTGGATCCCAGCGGTGGAAGAAGTAAAGCTAGTTTGCGCTAGGCTGGACCGACATAAGATTTGTGACTGTGGGCAAGCCGCCTTGATTTGAGATGGAGATGTGGCTAAAGAGGAGGTGGGAGTTTGGGAATGAAACTGACCTGACTTGATACCTTGATTTTATCCCTTGATAGCTAGCTGGCCTTTGGCTTTTTTCCTTCTTACCTACCTGCACTTATGCTTCATCAACTGTACAGTGATGATGGCAATAATAGTATCTGTCTCTCTGAGGCAATGCTCTGCTACCTTAAAGGAAGAGTAAGCACATGTTTGGGACATCAGAAAATAGAGGACCAGGGGAAGAG
>NW_022103926.1:1557569-1561030 GCF_000313985.2 Echinops telfairi
CCTGGAGTCCCTGTGTTTCCAGTTCCTATCTGCACCAGTGTACATTTTAAAGAAGTCTTTTATAGCTGGTTTACCCAACACAATAAGTCATTTGGTTTCTTGACTGCTGCTTCTGGACATTGATTGTGGCCCCAAGTAAGATGAAATCTTTGGCAACTTCAATATGTTCTTCATTTACCATGATGATGTCTGTTGGTCTAGTTATGAGGATTTTGCTTTCTGAAAGCAATCTTTTATCAACATCAGCAAATGGCTCACACAATTGTAGAAGCAGGCAAGTCCTACCCTAATGGTTTGTGATGAAGAGGCAGACGAAGCCAAGGTCAGCAAGTCTGGCTTTTAACTGGAGCCACAGGTGAATCCAAGGTTGGCAGGGTAGATAGCAAGTCAGATGGCAGGATAATGATGACTCCTGGGAATAGCAGGCAATATGGCAAGGGGTTGGCTTAAGTCCACAGAATTGGAGATTGAGGAGCCATATGCAGGGTCCAGGCTCAGCAAAAAGCAATCAAGTTTCCCCACAGTGCCTACTTAAATAGGAATCAGGTCGCACCGCCGAGGGGCCCTCATTTCGCTTGCATCAGAGTCGTGAGTCAGGGTAGCACTCGATGTGGATCTTACAACTGCTCACAGCAGATCCCATCATGGAGTTGCTTACATTGTGTTAGATCACATTATGGGGGATTTCTGGACCTGAACTGCCAAACCACTGAGTATCTTAGTCCAGACAAGTTGACACAAAACCCAACTTTCACAGTTACATAAGGTTTACCCACCCACCCATCCATCCATCCATCCATCCATCCATCCATCCATCCATCCATCCAAACATTAGGAACACTTTGAAGGCCAACCATGCACCATATGGATATAGAGACTTGCTCCACATTCTTTAACTGGTGGCACTCTACGTTTGTACTAGGGATGTGTAATTATTGAGAAAATAGGCATACTCTGCTGGGCACTGCCTAGAGATGTTAGATAAGTGATCCCACTTGTCCTAGTGACACCCCTAAGAGTTACAGATTGCAACACAAGATAACCATGGATAGTATTTAAGGATCCATCAGTAGAAAAGGAAATTCTGTTTGGGAAAGTTGGAGACATGAGGGTCACCCTCAATGAGATGGGTTGACACAATAAACACAACCATGGACATAGAAATGGCCATGAAAGTGACACAAGACCTCCAAGGTTCCATTTATACACAAGGTCTCCCTGAGTGGGAACCTTCTCAATGGCCACTCAAGGTAGTATGCTACAGCAAGCACTGTGCTAAACCCTTTATATGAATTCTCTTATGCCATGGTTCGAGTTTTTTTTTTTTTTAAGGTAATTGCCATTACTTCTCAGATTCAGAGATGCTAGGTAACTCACTCAGGATCACAGCACATTCTAGGTCAAGTCAGACCTCTGGAACACCAGGTTGGCCACCAACTCCTTAACTATGATTTCCAGTGACTTGTTTGCTCCTGGAAGGAGCAATGATAACTTCAGGGCTCACAAGAAAATAGTGGGAGATGGGAGGACAAGTTGTCTCTCCATTCTTTGCTCCAGGGGGTTCACCCCCTCTGAACATGCTGACAGGTCTGCCCATCCTCAGCACAGCCCACGAGGGCCCTAGATGACTCCCAGAGGTGAATGCACACAGCTGTCAGGCTCCCAGGAGTCTCTGCATCCAAGGAACAATAGGGGGCCCTGCAGGTTTAATTGCTTCCCCAGATCCCAGCAGGGAGGCACATGGTGGAGACAGCTCAGGTTGGTTCAAGATGATGGGACAGGCAAGCGGGTGTTGGAAGGAAGTCCTGTGCAGACCGGGAGTCTGCTCTGTAAACCCAATATGGGGGAGAGAAAGGCATGTGGTGTGCATGAGATACCACGGAATGTCTTCCTCTGGGAGGATGTTGTTACACATCAAGACCCTTGCCTGGCCACGCAACTCTAGAGTCACATCGCTGGAAGAGGAGCTATGGTTCAAGTTCTTTCGATCACCTGTATCCTTTGGTGTGGTCTTCTTTCCAGTCAGTCTGTCGTTCTTCTACAACTACTTGGGGCACCTACTGAGTACTGGGAGGAGCAGCATGGTGCAACAGTTAAACCCTTGACTGCTAATGCAAAGATTGACTATGTGTACTCACCCAGAGGCTCCCCAGGAGCAAGTTCTGGTGATCTGCTCCCACACAGCCCAGGAAGCTCAGGGAGCAGGCTCCCTTGGTCGCGGCCGGTGGATATGCGGCAGGATGAACTCCGAGCACTTGACGACAGCAACAGCCTGGTGACAGCTCTGTCAGGAGAGGAGGGTTACTCCTTGGGGGCTTTAAGGATGTGACCTGTCAGAGCAGATTTCCTGGACAGAAAGGAGCAACAACAGGAACAGCAGCAACAACTGTTCATGGGACTCTGGGGACACCTAGGTCAGGCTGACACCTGGTGGGGTATCATGGAGCTAGTGGGAGAGATGCACACCATGAGTACGGACACATTTGCACATTTGGCTATGTCACAGGTGTTAGAGCCTGCAGGCAACCTAGTCTGATTTGTGTTAGCCAGGGTTGATTAGAGAAACAAATTCATAGACAGATATGTGTATAAGAGCTTTATATATACCCAGTCCAGGTCAAGTCCATAAGTCCGATATTAGTCCATATGTCAAATGTCAGTCTATAAATTCCTCTTCAGACTCACACAACACAGGCAATGACGCTGAGTGCAGGGAGATCATGGACCAGTGGGTAGAAAGTCTTGTGGATCCAGTGGTGGTAGAAGCATCTCAGTGCTGGTGTGAGTCTCCATGTGGTTCCCCCAGATCCATCAGCGTAGCTCTATGTGGCTTGTCAACAGGAATGTCTCTCAGGAAAATAAAGCAGAGATAGAGCATGTGTCCCGCCTTCAGAGAAGAAGAGAGGAGTTTCCAGAATCCTCAGGAGAAGGTCATGCCCACACAGAGGCCTCATTGGCTATGGCTTGATTGACAGGCTGGACTCCACCCCCTTGCAAGTTGTAACTGCCACAGAACCCACTGAGGAGAGCAAAAAGATTGATACCACCTAAGTGTCTCCTAGTTAGGTCAAAATGCAATCCCTTTTGACCCATTTTAAAGCTGTTTCAGTTTTTTTAAAAAATGTGAAGGAGAAACACATGTGGGTTTAAGCCCCTGGTGAGTCTCCTCTGCCCATGGACCAGGGTGATTTGTGCTCACTTGCAGCATGCATTGGGAAGTGGATTGTTGCAGATGCAGTTAGGTTAAGGCTTAGCGCCCTATCACACGATCTTCCTTATGACTATTTAAATATGTTCTAATTTTACATCAAATGAACTAAAATCAATGGAAGGAAGGTTGTAGGATGCCTAGTGGGACTTAATCAAGGGCAATGTAGCAGCGAGGAATTACTAAACCTGAATGAAGGCTGAACATGATGGTGGGACAAGAGGAAAGTAAAAGGAAATAGAGGAAAGAACCA
>NW_022103926.1:1563390-1574018 GCF_000313985.2 Echinops telfairi
TTGTAACTGTTAAAGGGAGTTGAAAACCTCGTCTTTCTCCCACAGAGCAGATGGTGGTTTTGAACTGCTGACCCTGTGGATCACAGTCCAATGTGTAACCACCATGCCACCAACTACTGTTGGTTTCAGTAGTCAACATAAAATGCAGACTAACATCACAACATGATAACACTGCAGACACCATAATGGTTAAACTGTAAATGTGTCAACAATGAAGTATTAGGAATATTAAAGCATATAATATCTATTAAAACATTAATATGTATTTGAAAAATATAGTACACATATATTATGAAATGCCAAGTATTAGCTAGAAAATGGAGCAACTGAAACGCTCACACATCACCGTGGGAGAACACACTGTTTGGGAACCCGAGTTGTCAGTCTGTATGCAAGCTGACCTTCCACATTTCATTGTTGTTGTTGCTGGCACCATTATGTTGGCTCCAACCCATAGCAACAGCACACAAAGCAGAAGGAAATATTGCCTGGTTCGTGCCATTGTCCTGACCTTTGCTATGGCTGAATCCATTGTCCTGACTATTGTGTCAAATCATGGCTAAAGTTTCCTTCCACCATCTGCCTGACAGTTCGCTGTTCTGAGATGGCTTGCTCGTTGCTAGGATGCCGGGAACGAGGTCAATGGTATTTCCAATGGGGGACTAATTTCAGCAGATCTTCCAGACTCAGAGGAGGAAGAAAGGGGTGGTGATCTATTTCAAAAAGTTGTGGTTGCTGCTGGTAGGAGTCAAGTCCATTGTGACTCATAGTGCCCCTATGGATGTGGGCACAAAACACTGTCTGGTTCTGCGCCACCCTCCCAATTGTCGCCATGTGGGAGCCCACTGCGGCAGCCTCTGTGTCAGTCCGTCTTGCGGAGGGCCTTCCACGTTTCCACGGCCCCTGCTTTCCCACACCCGATGCTTGAAGAGTCGCCAGGGAAGAGCCAATCCGCAAGACGCTGTTGTGCGGCATCTCCTCAGCGGCCACTCTTAGCAGCCCTAAGGGACAGAGTGGAGCTATTCCCAGAGGCTTCCCAAGGCTGCTCTCTGCACAGGCGCAGAGGGCCCCATCTCTCTACCACAGAGTGGGCTGCCAGGTTCAAACGAATGACCTTTCGGTTAGCAGCACTGAGCTTTAATCACTGCACCCCCAGGCTCCCTTCTAAATTTTCTATGTCCCAGAAATTCCACTTCTTGGTCTCAATCCAACAGACATGTTTATATATTACGCAGTAAAACACTTGTGAAAGGAAGTCTCTACCAGCAATATTTATAATCACCCCAAAGGAGAAGCAGCCAGATGCTGTCAACAGTGCGGCATTGTGCTGCATTCATAGCATAGACCGCTAAGCACCTACGGCTGAGCACCAACTACAAGTACACAGGAAAAAGCACATCCACGGGGTTGGAAGTTGGATTTCTGGTTGCCCCTGGGGAACAGTGACTTGCAGGGCACATGAGGATCTCCTGGAGGGGAGAAACTGGGCTCTCCCTGGGGCTTCGGCTTGGTGCTTAGCCCGTGGGACTGTTTGGTTTGTGAAAACTTCATTGGTCCACCCAATGACATATACACTTTTCTCTATGTATGCTATACATGAATAGAGTATTTTAGAACTATTTATGGGGTCCTATGGTGTGCAAAGGGTCCCGAGGTGGGGCAAATGGTTAACTCGCTCGGCTACTAACTGAAAGGTTGGAAGTTTGAGTCCACCAGGGGGGTTCTGGGAAGAAAGACTAGGCGATCTACTTCTGAAAAACCATTTATTGATAACGCTATGAAAAACAGTCCTACTCGGAGACATAGGGGGCCACCATGAGTTGCCGCTGGCTTGATGGTTTGTGGGAGGTTGGCTATGCCCAAGAAGCGCCGGACTCTGGGAGCCGTCAGAATCAAGAGACCTGTCATCATGAAGCATGCAGCATCCTTATGACTCGCTCGGGGACTCAAGGAAGAGACTCCCTTTTTCTTATTTATAAATTGAGAACCCGGTGGCATAGTGGGTTACACGCTGGGCTGCTAAGTGCAAGGTCAGCAGTTTGAAACCATCAGCCACTCTTTGGGAGAAAGATGAGGCTCTTTACTCTCACAAAGATGCAGTCTCAGAAATCCATGGGGGCGCAGCTGTTGCTAGGGGACAGGATGGCAATGAGCAAGGAGCAGGCCCAGCTGGTGAATTCCTCCTTCACCTTGCCAAGAGAAAATCTCTCTTTGCCACATGCCTCTTCATTTATTTCCAGTCTACTTGCCTTTCGAATATTGGCCCAGAAAGGTAGGTGAGGTGAGGAGGGGCCCCGGCCCCAACCTCTGTGCATCCCAGACCCCTTCTCTGCCGGGGGAGGGGGAACATGAAATATTGAGAAGCTCAAATTGAAATCCTGTTAGCACCGGGCCAGGTAATGCCAAGTTCACCGGCCCCAGCACATTCGGATCTGTTTGCTGGTGGCATTTAGGGACCCCGGCTTTCCAAACCATTGACTGAACCTTTCTGTCAATCCAACACTTTTAGGGTAATTTAACTTAATAATACCTTTGTCGGCACCGGCGCCTGGATCTGAAGGGTGATTACCATAGAAGTTATTTTAGGTTGTTTAATGGAATGTAGTAAATTCTCAATTGACAGGGCAGAGCCTCGGAATGGCTTTTCGATGTGTTTACCTTTCAAAGCGCTCCCCCTTTTCACTGTCCCAAACTTACTCCTTGGTGCTGGTGAGGACTTTATAAATTATTAGCAATTGTTCTCCTTCCCCCTCCCCCCTCCCTATGTTCACATGCATCATTAATTCTTTGTAAAAAGTTCAAACTGTCCGGGGCTTAATTGTTATCACTTGGAAAATGCCTGGAAATGGATGCAGGCTCTGTTATCTGTCAGAAATTGTGACTTATTGCACTTGATATTTTACCCATCATATCATATTCTCATACAGCAGAGAGCTGGAAGAGGAGGGGAGGGGAGAAAAGAACATAAATGCTTCTCCTTGAGACTGAAAAAAAACCCCATGGATTTCTGGGGAGGAAATCAAGGATCCAGGTGACAAAATAATAGTCCCAATCTCCCAAAGGGAGAGCGGAGGGCCCCCTTTCGAAAGGGGCGGGGGCCGGATTTATATTGTGAACTTGATTGGTCCCCACTGTATTTTCATAGTAAGCTTTGAGGGTTCTGTAATTGTAGGAGGTTTAGTTGCAGTTCCTGCAGTTCAAGTTCCCAAAGGTTTTTGCCTTGAATAATAAAGGAACCCACGCCAGGCTTGGAGTCCAGTACGCAGGACTGCTAAGCATTGTGATGTCCTATGCCGGCAGGTCAATTCCAACTACAGTGACCGAGGGACAGAGCAGGACACCCCTGGGCTCTCTTGGTTCGAAAGCACATGGCCTTGACTTTCCTCCCACAGAGCTTCTCAGGGTCCTCAAACTGCCTGCCTTTTGAGCTCGCCATCTTATGCTTAACCATCCTGCCTCCAGGGCCCCTTGGCAGGAAACCCAGCATTGCAGAATTAACAATCCTGCCAGGGTCACTGGGAGCTAATGTTCGCTGCTGGCTGACTATTGTACAGGCTCCAGCATGTGCTACAGCGTGTGCATCATCTCCTTGCATCTTCTCATCAGCCCCAATCAGGTGTTCTTGCTCGGTGCTCCATTGCATAGCTGGGAAGACGAGGCTTGGAGACACTGCGTAACTTGCGCAAGGACGCACAGCTGGTAAGTGACAGAGCTGACTCCAGGACTCAGTTGGGCAGAGCCCACCAATACTGTGCCCCATCTCCAGCCACTGTCAGTGGTTCTTCTGCCCCTCCTTGGCCTGTTGTGGGCCATGGTGGTACAATGGGTTAGGCCTCGGGCTAGTAATGGAGAGGTCAGAGGTTTGAACTCACTGGCCAAGCCGTAGGAGAGAGATGAAGGTCCTCCTCTTGTTCTTCAGGGGGGCTGCACTTTGTCCTTTTAGGTCACTGAGTCGGGCTTGACTGCAGTGGGGGCATTCAAACAGTTTAACAACTGGTTCGCTGCCCTAATGGATGCTGTGTTAGTCTAGGTACTTTGGAGAAACAAATCCACAGCAACTCATGTATAAGAGAGAGTTTTATGTAAAGAAAATGTGCATCACCAAAACATCCCAACCCAATGCTGCCCAAGCCCACAAGTCCAACATTAATTAACCCATTAACCCAACACCAGTCCACAAAGTCCTCCACCTCACAAAACAGAGGCAATGATGCTGACTGCAGGAGGAAAGCTTGAGTGAGTGAACAAATAAGCATCTCAGCACTAGCAGGGGTCTCCACACGGCTGCTCCAGCACCCAGGGCTGCATCGGGATAGGTCCATGTGACTTCTCCTTGGGGATGTCTTATAGGAAGTCAATCTTGCAAGCTGAAGCAGGGAACTGCTAAGGCAGCTGCACCCGGTGCAACCATCACAAAACAAGAGACCCAAGAACTAGAAAGCCGAGACTCACCACCCATTTATCCCTCCGCCTTTCAATTAGCCCCACATGTGATTATCGGCCAGGCTGGCACAATTAACTAATTCAGATGCTTTAGGTATAAAAGAAGACATATTGAAAGGTAGTTTATACAGTTAATAGCTACCTAAGCATAATCAAAGAGGTACACACAACTAGATGATAAGAGTTTTAAGATAATAATGAAAAAAAATTAAATCATACCTGACAAAAACCAATAAAACTGTTATTTAAGATATTTCCAGTTTGCTTCTTGATTGGTGTCTTCTCTTGCAATGTCCTTCACTTTGATCTGCGCATCACCGGCGGGGCGGCTTACCTTACCCATCGTCTCACTGTAGGAGACAGCTGACCAAGCAGGCAACAGTCAATGTGTTTGCCTCTTAGAAACAGGTGACTTATTCCCTCTGAACACACTGTGTTCATCTTTGAAAATCCCCTCTACGCTTCTGCTGAACTTTCAGTAGCGGTTCTGAAAATGTTTTTTAGCTCTTTGAACATTTTCAGGAATTGCAGCATCGGCTTATAACAGTTCATGGGAACTTGGAGCACAGCACAAAGCTGAAATCAATGACAGCGTGTCGCCTCTGGTTGCTTGACATTGTTTTCTCTTTTAATTATATGTTTGTTTACTGAAGTAATTGACACAAGGGAATAAAAATGTAGTATTACATAAAAATATAATGGGTTTTATGAAATGAATAAGTAAATATCACAAGCATAATTTTGTCAGTGTATTTCTTATCGATGGATGGATAAACATTACTATGGACACTCAGAATACACCTTTCTGTAAGGAATGCAAATTTGTGATTTCCACATTGGGCAGCTGCCCGTCACCCACCTTCTAGAGGACCCTGATTACAAGTGCCATTTTAACAACCAGTTTGCTAAACTCAACCAAAAATCAGCGATCAGTTCCGCTGAACTAAGGTGTACCGGCCGAATCCCACCCCTGCTCGACTCATAGCAGGTTTGGTAGATCAGGCTGTGCACGGACGCTCGGGCACCACATGGGCATGCAAGTCTATTAGCAGACTCCTTTCCAGATGATCCAGGTCTGGTCTGTCCTTTGCCCGCATCAAGCATGCTCATCTCATTCATCTCATTCAGCAGGTCTTCCCCACCCATCTTCACCTCCAGGGCTTCCGTTCCTCTTTCAAGCTCCCTTCCTCCAAGAAGCCCTGCTCCTGCCCTTACCACAACTGCAAGGGATCCCTCCATCCTTGGCATCCGCACAACTGCTGGTACCTGGGAAAGAAACCGTGAGGCAGATGGCAATCGGGTCAGGTACTCTTGGGTTGGCCTCTTGCTCCTGCCACGAAATCAATGCATGGACCTTGAGTTAGACGCTTCAGCTTCAGCCTCAGCTTTCTCATTTGCCCAGATGGGTGCAACAACTTCTGACACACAAGACTAGCTGCTCCCCAGTGGCCCCCAAAGAACGTCACCATTTAAAAACAGGACCAGATCATTCATCCTCTTACATCCTAGGTCCCTTGATGCACCAAACTATTCAGCACCAGGTTAGAACTTCTCAAGGAAACAGGCGATTTGGTCCAGTGACTTTGAATACAGGGGGCCACAGTCATGTATTTCTGCCTGGTGGTTGGATGTGTTTCCTTTGGTCATAAGTCAGGTTATGCTATGAGCCCATGCATCAAGCCATGGGTCCCCTGCTTAGTCAGAGGACTCCTGGCTTTCTGATCAAGAGAAAAAGTGAGAGCATCATCGTGAAGCCCAATCCATGGGAGAGGCTACATGCATCTCCGTGCTCCTATGGCTCCTGGGAGGTCTGGGACCTACCATGGCTTCCTTTACCATATGCCTGCACCCTGATGGCACTCTCTCTACACTCGTGCTTTGTTTACAGCTTGCTTACTTATGCCTGATGTCGCAGCTTTGTTTTCCTCTCTTAACAGAGAAGATGTCAAGACCCATGTAGCGGTTTGCTGGAGCAGTTTCCTCCTGGCTAACACTGTATCATCAGGCAAGGCACACTGGTAGCTTGAAATCGGTCCTGGTGTGCGTCTTTACACAAGTCAATGCTTTACATCAGGGTCACTGGTTAAACATTTACCAGTACCCCACTGGCCTGGTAGACCAAACACTTATAAACCCACCACCCAGCTGTGATAAATCTTCACAATTTGGCTATGTTTGTTTTAGACCTTGGAAGAAATAAAATAATACACGAACAGACTGCTCTATCTGGTCCATCTCTCCACAATGTCATTCATTTCTTTCCTGGCCCAGAAATACAGCTCCATTTCAAACTCGGTGTTAAAATAATATTTTACTACACGTGTCCATAAATAATACATGGCATTGTTTTGCATATACTTAGATTCACATCCCTGGTATGTCCCATATGTACCATTCCACAAGTTTTACTTTTAAATATACTGTATGTTTTCCAAAGGGTTTATGTATGCTGATGTATGTAATTTTAGCTCATCCACTTTGAATTCTATGTGATGTTCCATGGTATAAGTATGCCAACAGTAATTTATTATTATTTTCCTCCATCTCTGAACATGTCGGCTGTTTCAAATTCTTGTATGTATCTCCTGGTGCACATAATCAAGATTTTTAGGGTACAGACTTAGAAGTGGAATCTCAAGGTTTGAGGATGGCATGTCCTGATTTCTAAGAGGTATTGCCAAGCTGTTCTCTAAAAGGGTTGTACAAACTTATCCACCCGGCAACAGGTGGTTGTCCTGGCCAACACTTGGTACTGCCAGGTGGTTTCTACTTTTCCAATCGGATGGGCATAAAATAAGCTCTTCTTTGGGTTGCATTTACATTTCCCTGATGACGCGGCGGAGTGTGCAGCTCTGTAGATATCGATGGGTCATTTCCATTTCTTTCCTGCAGCCTCCTTCTTCATCTCCGATGGTCTTGCCTCCCCCACCCCCAACTGTTGTAGGACATTGACTAAAGACCACCACAGGGAATGGGTGCGTTTTAACTGAGATGCCAGAGAAGAATATTGAAAGTAACACGGACCACCAAAAGGACCAACCAAACTGTCTCGGAGGAAGTACGGCCAGAGTGCTCCTTAGAGGCAAGGATGGCAAGACTTCATCTTACACACTTTGAACATCTTACCAGGAGAGGCCAGTCCCCGGAAAAGCACATCATGTTTGGTCACGGGGCAGTGAGAGGAAGGTCTTGAATGAGATGTGCTGACTCAGTGGCTCAAGCTTAGGAACAATTGTGACTGGACAGTGTTTCTTTCTGCTGTGTGTAGGGTCATTATGGGTTGGCCCCAACTGGATGGGACCTGACAACAACAGGTTCGGTCGTAGCAGGTAAGAATCCCCACCTGACCAAGCTGACATGAAAATCGATCACATGGTTTAAAACCCAGCTTCTGCCTTTGTTGTTTTCTTTCCATGCTAGTGGACATTTGCTTTCTGTTTTGTTTCTGATCTTATATTTGTTACCTCCTTTCTCTTATGTTTCTTACTTTTTTTGGATAGAAGCTAAGATTATTCACTCTTCCTTTTTGTTTTGTAAATGAGGAATTTTCCACTTTACTTGCAGCTCACCAGCTTTGGCTAGGCTCATTATAGTTTCTCATTTCATTCAATATAATTCCTAATTTTCATCATTATGTATTATTGGGATTGTTTACAGTCTATTGTTTAATTTCTAAGAAGTCAGGGCATTTATTTTGGAGTGTGATAGTTAGGTTTATTGTGCTAACTAGGCCAATTGGAACATGGGGGTGGAGTTGGATCAGGTCGAAGTTTGATTGGAGGTGGACCAAGATCAATGAAGACTGCTGGCATCCCATGTCTCTCTTGCTCTCTGGTGATTGGACCAGTCTGTTTTTGCTTTACCTGAGGGAGTTCTCTCCCTCAACCTGTGTGCTACACTACCTGTGGGCCAAGCCAACCCATGGATCATGTCACTAGAGCTTCAAGCTCCTTGGAGACCTGCTTCACCACACTGCTGGTGTGTGCGTCATGTGAGCTTGAGGCTGGTGGCTCCTGTGCTTGAGCTCCAGATCCCACTAGGCCCTGCCTCACTAAGCTCCTGAGCTACTGACTGTTGCTGACCCACCCTGCTGTCTGCGGGCAGACTGCCTGCCTTGCCTGAGGGAAAACTATGCTGTTTGCTTCCTTGACCTTAGACCTGGCAGCTATCTGAGTTGAAGGACTTCCAGCATATTAACTGTTCCAAGAAAGCGAGTTGAACTGAGCCCTTTGCACTACTATATATATAATCCATATATATATATGTATATACATATATATATATATATGGATTATATATATATAATCATAAGTGCCCTGGTTTCGTTTCTCTAGAGAACCCTGCCTAACACATGGGGCATAGATTTCTATTTAATCCCCTTGTACTCAGAGAAAACACTCTGACTTCTAGGGGCTACTGGGGCTTTTCTCATGTCTCCACATATGGCCAATTCAGGCACTGTTCCCTGTGAACATGGAAAGACTGCAAAGAACTTCATTGTTGAGGATAATGTTCAGTACTTGTCCATTGGGTCAACATTAACTAGCTTGGACCTTACACACTTGATGTACAAAACACCAAGGAGGGTTTGTTCAATTCCCCCTGCACATTGTCTCTTTCTCCCTAAATTTTGTCCATTTTCACTTCACCACCTTTGGAACTGAAGTTGGAGGTTGGAGTCGACCAGAGGCAGCGTGGAAGAAAGGTCTGGGGATGACTTCCACAACACCAGCCATGGAAAACCCTGTGGAGCTCTGTTCTAGCCTGGCGGGTGTGGAAGGGAGTTGACTTGATGCCAATAATGAATGCATCCACCCCGGGTGCCGATTTCCGTCTTTTGGACGTTGTCTTTCTGCCTCAATGTCTACTTTGTGTGATGTTAGAGTGGCTAGATCCAGTTTCACGTGGTCCATCTTTTTACATGTTTACATTGTCAATCTTTCTTCCTTCTTGAAACATTGTCCTTCCAAGAAGTATGTAGTGGTCTTTTTTAAGGCAATATGAACATCTTTGCCTTTTATTTAGCATATCTATTTCCTCTACAAAGAGCCCAGCTTCAGTGGTGCAGTGGTTTGCTGACGTCTATAATGTGTTTTTAAAAATTCTGCCGAATTTGATTTGCTAGTTTGTCTACTTTATATGTTTGCAGCTATTTTACCAGTTATATTGACATAATTTACATATCATACCACTCAATGGTTTAATCATATTAAAAAGAGCAGTGCAATCGCCACAGCAGTCAGTTTCAGAATATTTTCTTTTTCTTGTTCTCATTACTCTTATTGTCCCTGCCCCCACCTGCCCTGCCATACCCCTGAGAAACTGCTAATCCAGTTCCTGTCTCTGTAGATTTAGCTATCCTGGACTTCATATACAAAAACAAAACAAAAACCAACCAAACCAACAAAACCCCACCACCCAACAATGATAACAAAATAAAACAAAGAAAAGCCTGAATTGAAAAGAATGGAGAAAATATTAAAAACTAGAACAGATGTAAAATGCATCAAAAGTGAGAATAAATGATGTGAGAACCACCTGGATGGCACTGAACAACACGTTAGGTCATGTCCTGGAAGGATCCTAACCCACCCAAGCTGAAACGGGAAAAGTTAACCTAGCTACACTGGCATCCAAAAGCTCTGGGAGCATAGTGGTTATGTTATGTGTTGCACTGCTAATCACTAGATCATAAGTTCAAAACTACCATCAGCCGTTCTGTGAGAGCAAGACTAGGATTTCTACTTCTGTAAAGAGTTACAGTCTCAGAAACTCATGAGGGCAGCTCTACCCTGTCCTATACGGTCACTATAATTCTGCCTCAACTCAATGGCAGTGAGGGAGTGAGGGATCTTTGCATGAACTCACTTTCTCTGATAGCAAGGCTACTCACATCCCTAGTCCTTGATCAGAGGGAATTCACTGGAGGCTTCATCCACATGGGGACACTAAAAATGGATTTTGGGCTTTCCCTGTCATCCACAGCCTTCTGCAAACTGGGTGCTCAGAATTAAGCTCTAATACTGTTCCCTCCCTGGTTTGGGTTCAATTATTTACAATCCTTGGGTCACACAGGCTGGTGTGCTTCTTCTGTGTAGACTTAGCTGACACCTCATTTAGAAGGCAGCTTGTACATCGCTGCATGGGAAGAGCTGGAGGAAATCATGCTAAGTGAAGTAAGTCAG
>NW_022103926.1:1580341-1587753 GCF_000313985.2 Echinops telfairi
AGTTGTATGAGCCCCTAATAAAATGATTAAAAAACCAAACAAACAAAAAAAGCTACGTTAAAAAAAAAAGAAAAGAAAAAAATAAGATGGATCTTGGAAAAGAAAATTACTGAGGGACGTTTCAGCTGTATTATTGCCTGATAGTCAGACTTCGTGGCAATAAAAAATGCATGCACAAATATGCTTTACACAATTGATATATGTATGGGTTGTGAAACGAGTTGTGTGATCCCCTAATAAAACTATTAAAAATAAATAAAATAAAATAAAATAAATTGCTTTAACCAGTGAAATTCATGATGCATAACTTGAAGAATTCTACAAACTTCTTCTATCTGAAATGAATCAAACATTCAGTTAATAGACATTCATAATTATTGGAAATTGGAATGCAAAAAAAAAAAAAGAGAGAGAATACCATGGCTTAGGTCATGAGCACCTTAGTCTTCAAAGAAACATCCTTGCTCTTCCATACTCTAAGGAGGTCTTGTGCAGCAGACTTACCTGCTGTAATATGTCTGTTGATTTCTTGACTGCTGCTTCCAGGAGGATTGGTTGGGGATCCACGCAAGATCACATCCTTGACAACTTCAACCTTTTCTCCTGTTATCATGATGTCACCTACTGGTCCAGTTGTGAGGAGGATTCCAGTCTTCCTTACACTGAGTTGTCATCCACACTGAAGGCTACAATCCTTGAACTTCATCAGTGACTGAGCCGGTTCATCCTCACTTTCACCATGCAAAGTAGGGTCCTCTGCATACTTCCGGTTGTCCATAAGCCTTCCTCCACCATGATGACTCATCCTTCATCATACAATCCAGCCTCTGATGATTTTCTCAGCATACAGATTGAACAAGTTTGGCGAGAGGATACACTGACTATGAATCAATCCCTCCTTCCCCATTTACACAGGTTCCCAGAGACCACCACCGATTTACAGGGATTACCATGCAACGACAACAACAGCACACACAGAGGCAAGCACATAGGCCTGAAAAATTGCCAAAGCACAGACAAATTAAAACCGAAACCCAAACTGAAAAATCGACTGTGATTGAGTCAGTTCCAACTGAAAGCTGCCCTCTCCAGGACCCGGCAGAACCGTTCTTTTGGGCTTCAACACTGTGAATCATTATGAGAACAGGCAGCCTCAGCTCCCTCCCCCAGAGAAGCTGGTGCGATCAAACTGCAGACCTTGTAATTAGAAGTACAATGTGTAGCCCAGTGCACAACTAGGGGCCAACTCAGCTGAGGCAGTGGGAGTAACACGGTGTCAACAGGCGCACCAGGTTCAGAGAGGCACCTCTCACTCCCCCCTTGGCAATACTCCTCTCTTTGGCCTTAAGAAAACCCAAACACATTGTCTGGCTTCACGTTCCAGTGTGCCCGACACACCTCCTGTTGTGTGAGCTGCCCAACGAAGCTTGGGGCTGCCAGACACACAAATGGCCCCATCAGAGAAGTCTGGATGCCACCTTACAGCTGATACCCTCAGGTTTGAGGCACATTTGCCCAACTAGGCCTGCCAGGACATCTGGTTCCAAAGTCAACTGCCTCCCTGGGAGGAACCAGGCCTACATGCTTCCTCATTCCAGCCTGGATGCGGGTTAAGCATCCTAAATAACATGGTACCCCCAGCCAGATGGACAGCATGCCAGACTGGGAGTTGTTTTCCCTGCCCCAACGGAGACAGTCCTGAAAATAGAAGCAGAGGGGTGGGAAGGACTCCAGGAGTCATTATGTCTGTCCCCAGTGTATGCTGGGCATTGCCCACCCCCTCGATTTGCTGGAAGGGGATTTCTCTTGTATTTTTTTTGGACAGGTCTCCATAAAGAATGAAAAGACGACTCAGGCCCCTCTTCTTTTTCTTTTTCCTTTTTGGAAGTGGGTCTTGTTGTTGATTTAGCTCCCAACTCATGAAGATATCATGAAAAATAGACTTGGATTATTGTAATCCATACGCTTTCCACTGGCTGATTTCCAGAACATGATTGGCAGGCCTTTCCCCCGCATCTGTCTTACTCTGAAAGTTCTATGTAAATCTCCTCCCCCAGGACAGATAGGTGGTAGCTGGCAATCAAATGGAGTCTCCTGCATGGAAGGGGACAGCTCTACCACTGAAATGCCACTGCCCCCTTGGAAATGGACAGTGCCATGGTAAAGCCATCTGGAGGCAGGATTTGGATTCAAATCCTGTTGGAATCTCTCACAAGTTGTGTAACCTCAGGGACATTACTATATGTCTTTGAGCTTCCGTTTCCTCATTAACGTAGGATGATGAGAAAAGAACTCATCCCCAAGGGTTGATGTGAGTGTTGGGTGGGACATGATTCAGAGTCAATGATCAGGGGAAGGGAAGAATCATGTTAGGGAGGTGCCACGTTAGCAGAAACAATGAATGAACCAAACACTTCTCTGGGCGTCCGTCAGGAGACTGCACTTCCCATCACAGAGCCATCTGTCAGGATGCAGGGCCACATCGCTTCAATCTACCCCCGTCCTCCAGGAGGTAGAGCAGCATCATGAAGGACACAGGAGGAGGCCTGGGATGTCCAGTCCTGGCCTGGTGTGTCAGTCTGGGTACTTAAGAGAAACAAATCCACAGAAACTCATGGATAAGGGTAAGTGCACATCAAGAAAACATCCCAACCCAGTGCTGCCCAAGCCCACAGGTCCAACATTAACCCATTAACCCATATGTCCGACAGCAATCCACAAAGTCCTCCTCCATCTCACATAACACACACTATGATGCCGACTGCAGGGGGAAAGCCTAATCAGTGAACATGTAAGCATCTCAGTGCTGGCAGGGGTCTCCACATGGGTGCTCCAGCACCCCGGGCTGCATCAGAGTAGGTCCATGTGGCTTCTTCTCAAGGGTGTCTTGCAGGAAGTGAGCCTGGCCAGCTGAAGCAGGGAACTGGCTAGGGAAGCTGCACCCTGGTCCGACCCTCACAAAGCCAGAGAACAGGTGAGGCTCACCGAGCCACTTATCCCTCTGCCCTTCAATTAACCCCACCTGTGTTTATCGGGCAGGTTGGCCCAATAAACTACCTACTTGGGGAACTGGACTAGAGTTGTTGTTGTCGCTGGACTGTGGCCATAGTGTAAGCCTGGATGATGGAGTTATACAAAAGCAGACAGTTCTGTGGATCTCACACTATACTATAGGGAACAGGGAACTCAGGAGGCATGTGGCTCAGTTGGGGGTGTTGATGGGACTCCTCTCAACAACCTGGCCTAGACTCTTGATGTTTCATTTTATATAGAGGCTAGAGGGTAGGCAGGTACTAGCTCAGATGAAGAGGGAAGACAATATTTTACAGGCAGGAGAAGATATTACAAAGTAAATGAGGGTTTGAGCAAGCTGTTGGAAAGGTTATGTCATTTAAATCACTGCATATTAGAATGATGATCTGAAGTGTAAACACCCACCTAATTCACAATTAAGATTTTTAAAAAGACTCCGTTAAAAATCGGTTTATCTGGAGTCTCAGGATCCGAGTCTCAGGGGACATCCAGATCCAGTGGCATAACCTAATTCCCAAAGGCACGTTCTACTCCAGTGAGTATTGACTGGGGGCTTAAAGGGTTGTGAGTGGTCCTCTGAGGTGCAGCTATTGCGCTCACCCCTCTAGAGCAAAGAAGCATGGAGAGAGTCACAGGTACAAGAAACAAGGAGTCCAAAAGGCTAAGGGGACCCCAGCCTCCATGATCCCGAGACCAGAAGAACTAGAAGGTGCCCCGCTCCCACTGCTGAAGGGCCTTAGACGAGTGGTAGAAAAGTGTGGGACCAAATTCATACTACTACTACCACCACTACTAAATCCAGGCTCCCTGGTCTGATAGAGATTGGTGGAATCCCTCAAGACTATGGTCCTTAGACTGGAATTGCATTGACTCTTGAGGTACAGCTTCCAGACAAACAACAGACAGACCTGTAAGGAGAGCGTTAACCCTAGGAAAGTAGCATTCATTAGAACAACCAATCCTAGGAAATCATAAAGGAGCAGCATTTCCTAGGGGCCAAGCTACGTGGAGAGGAAGGGATAAGCATGAGGGATGAATGGAAACATACACAGGAAGGAAGTGGGAAGAGTACTGTTACCTTGTGGGGATTACAATCAATGGCATAAAATGTGTATGAATCATTGACTGGACAACCAATTTGCTCTATAAACTTTCACCCACCTCACAATAAGAAGTTGAACAAACACTTTATCAGCAGAGTAAAAAGAGAACCCACAGACTGGGGAAAACTATTTGGCAAGGAGATAGTGGATAAAGTGCTAACTTCAAAAACTATAGAAAAGTACAACACCTTAATAAGAAAAATATGGGTAACGCAATCAAAACTGAACACAAGACATGAATAGACAATTTCCTAAAAGTGGCATCCAGGTGACCAGCAATTGTATGAAGAAATGCTTATGTTCAATAGCCATAAGAGAAATACAAATTAAAACAACCATGAGATACCATCTCATACTAACATTCTTAGCAAAATTTAAAAAACAAAGAAAACCAGAAAGTAGCCAATGCTGTAAAGGATGTAGTGAGATTGGAAGGCTCATCCATTGCTGGTGGGATTCTCAAATTGTACAAGCATCATGGGAACCAGGATGACACCTCCGGATGCAAACACAAATGCCTGATGATCCTGCGCTCTCTCTATTGACCATACACCCTAAGGAGATAAAGACCAAACAGGAACAGCCACACACATGTCTGAGTGTAGTGTAGTATTTTATATAATAGCAAAAAACAAAACACAAACCAACGATGGAAACAATCTGTAGAGAAATGGAGAAACAAATTCTGGTACATACACGCAATGGAATATTATGCATCCTCAAAAAACAACACCCTAAAACATGCACAAAGCTGGGGCACACTCTGCTCAGCAAAATTAGCCACTCTAATAAAGATCAGTATTTCATAATACCATTATTATAAAGGGAAAATGTTTTTCACACCAAAGGAAAAGACTTTTAAGACTTTGACAAGGCCAGGGCCAAGGGGGAGTGGGTGGAGGGAAAGAACAGGGAGGAGAGGAGGGAGGGTGGGTGAGAAAAGGAAAAATGAAGGAGAAGGAGAGGGAAGAGGGTGGGGAGGGGGAGGAAGCTGGGAGAGGGGAGAGGGGAGAGGGTGAAGGAGGAGGAGCCCCAGACAGAGGGGTTTCCTGGGACGCTGTCCCTGTTTGGATGAGACGGGATGGGCAGCTACATAGAGCATTTTATCTTGTATGTGTTCCGCTCCACAGATGCAAAGGAAAATAATACTCAGTAACAGTAAAATTACTTTTTTTTGAAAAAGAGAGAAGACTCACAACCTTGAAGCCCCCCAGATTCCTTACCCATCAGGCCTCAGCACTGGCCTGCGTGGTTACAGAATGTAGATGAGTAAAACGGAAGCGGTTTTAAAAGCTTTTGTGGCACATAAGCTAGTTTCAAGCAAACGAGCAAAAAAAAAAAGTTTAAAAAAGTTTTTCTTAGGAAAGAATTTCTGCCTTGAGCAATATTCCTTTTTAACATCATTGTGGAATCACATTGACAACCCAAAAGATTACGTAGGAACTTAAGTGTGGAGCTCTGGTGGCATAGTGGTGACAAGTTGGACTGCTACCTGTAAGGTCAGCAGTTCAAAACCACCAGCAGCTCCTTGGGAGAAAGATGGAGCTTTCTACTCCTAGAAAGGGTTACAGCCTCAGAAGCTCAAATGGGCGGTTCTACCCTGTCTTATAGGGTTGCTGTGGATGGACCCCGGTGGTTTGGTTTGGTTTGGTTTGGTTTGGTAGGGAGTCGATGCCATTGGGGGAGGAACAACTAGGCGAACTGGTTGCACAACTTCAAGCGTGTCATCCGCGTCACTGAAATGCACTCGTCAAAATCGTCCAGCTGGTAGGTTTTCTCTGCTGTGCAACAAAAATCAAGTACAAGCTTAAACGAAGTCCAGGCTATCAGCAGCAAGAAAGCACAGTGGTTCAATGGTAGAGTTCTCGCCTCCCATGGGGGAGACCCGAGTTTAGCTTCCAGCCAGGTCAACACACCCAACCACCGCTCAGCTGGCAGCCGAGGCCTGGGGGTTGCAGTGATGCCGGCCAGGTTTCAGCAGTGTTGACACTAAGAGGGACTGAACAAGAAAGGCCTGGCAATCTACTTCCCAACATCAGCCCAGGACAACCCAGTAGATCGCAAGGGTCTGATCCCATGGTGCATAGGGTCAACTCAACAGTGGGGCGTGCGGGCAGCAACCATATAAGTAAGGGAAGTTTGACGATTGCTTCTGTAGCTAGTGGCCCCTGGGCTTACACAGGAGTGGCAAGGATGGCAGAGATGTTGGGGACCGCGTCCTCCCTCCAGTGGTCTCCTTCTCAAATGCATCTGACGGTGAGCCTCCTTCCTTCTTGGCCCCCTGATCTCGTAGGGTTCCCAGCAATGGAGGCCTCTCTCATCAGACCCCACCTATCCCTCCTACGCCCTCCCTCCTCCTCTCCTACTCTTTTGGCACTCCAGGTGTTCAGTCTGTCTTTGAATGCTGACTGTGGCCCATCATTGTTATCTTTGCTCATTGCGGTCCCTCTCCACCTGTACCTTCTCCGCTTCCGGCTGCTCATTCTCCAGAAGCAAGCAGTTACTGATGAAGATCCAAGGCCACAGCTTCTAGAATGGCCCGCTCCTCAGCATCTTCTACGTAGTCTTCTAGGTCAAGCCTGGATGTTCTCTTCCACCGGAAGGGTTTTAATTCCCATCCTTTCAGGCAGAGGCAGGGGGTTTCTTCACCTGTTTAAACTTGGCTGAGGTGGTATGCCCTGGAGTCCATGGGGTTTCCTGGCTGTCATTGCCACAGAGGTCAAGGCCCTCTCTCCTATGAAGAGCCCTGGTGGCCTGGTGGTGTGCACTGGGGTTGACTAGCTAGCCACTGGTTTTATGAAATCACCAGACCTTGATGTCTCTTTCCTCCATGGGTGCAGGGAAAGCCTCCCTCCACATGGGTCAGGGTTAGGGGGCCCTTCCCCGGGCACCCTTCCCCAGAGGAGACGCTGGGCTGGAGAGGCAGGTGGAAGCAGTGGAGCAGGCTCCACCTGCGCACCCCACCTCTGGCCCTGTCTTCCCATCAAGTGCCCACCTCAGGTAAGGAGCGGGTTGGCAGGTTTCTTGATGAGAAATGTGCTTAGGTTCATGTATAAGTCTAAGAAGGGGTCGTTCAAATGATGAGTGTTTGGCGTCTGTATACAGGGCCTGGTTCGCCACAGCATAGGAGCTGATGGAAGCCTCGGCTGTGGTGCCCAGGGAGAGAGATGGAGGGGGAAGGGGCACTGTCGGCATTCTGCTGCATCCTCATCAAAGGCTGCGAACGAAGCAGGTGGGTTTCCCCCCAGCAATTGCTCAAACGGGCTTGCTTCCTCC
>NW_022103926.1:1587976-1599600 GCF_000313985.2 Echinops telfairi
AGCCATCAATTGGATTCTGACTCGTAGGGAGCCTGTAGGACAGAGTGGAATTGACTCTGGGGGCAATTGCTTCCGAGGCTGTAACTCTATGGGAGTACAAACCCCTGTCTTTCTCCCCAGGCGCAGCTGGTAGTTTTGAACTGTTGACCTTGCTGTTGGCGGCCCAAGGTGTAACCACTAGGAACTCCACCCACAGTGAATATTCAGGGCAGCTGGGTGAAGCAAAAAATAGGGATGCCATACCTTCTTTTTAAACTTTCTCCATAGTTTAAGGATTCTTGCAGGGTGCCTGGGTGGTGCAAAGGTCCAAGCGTTTGGCCGGGAACCATCCAGGTGGCTGGTCTGAGTCTGCCCAGAGGAACCTCAGAAGAAAGGCCTGGAGAGCTGCATTCGAGGAGCCAGCCATGCCACAGGACCTTTCTGGGGCCCAGCTTTACGCAGGCACACATGGGGTTGCCAGGAGCCCAGGTGGACTCATTTGCCAACTGGATGCTGGTGAGAATGATTTCAAAACAGCAAGCTGGGAAGGTCACCCAGTCTCAGCCTGCACACTGTTTGCAATGGGAGAGACCAAGACAGAGAAGGCCCAGCTTGCCAGGGCCCAGGGAGAGATGTGGATTCGGTTGAAGCCCACCTCCCAGCTGACCCACCCAGCCAGGAGCCTGGGAGCATGACTGGGACCTCAGGCTTGCCCCACCCTGAATGGAAGAGACTAGCTTTTGCGACTGTGTCTCACTCAGCCCCCTGCGTATGGACGGGCACCCCTGGGTGGGAGGTGTATCCTTCCAGGCATTTCCAGAAGATGTGACTCTGACTGTGGTTTCCGGTGCCCTGGAGTCCATGCTGACCCCTAATGACCCCGTGGGACAGAGTAGGACAACTCCATAGGGTTTGGGGGGCTGTCATCTTTATGGGAGCAGGCTGTCAGATCTTCTTCTGCTGACCCACCCACCTCCAGCTCACATCCAGGAACTTAACCGTGGCACCTGGACCCTTCTTCATTGAGGGTTGCTCTTAGCAGCAGAGCACAGGGTGCATGTGAGCAACCAAGCGCAACGATGGCTGAGGGGCATGGGCTCTCTGGTTCGGCAACAAGGATCTAGGTGGGATGTCCATGTCCCTGAACATGTCGACTCGATTCTAACTCATGGCCCTCCTACTTGGGTGTCTGAGGCTATCAACCATGATAGGACAGACCACCTCAGCTTCTCATAATGTCATGATAGGACAGAGTCGACCTGCCCCCCAAGGGGTCTGCAGCTGTCAGTCCTCAGTAGCAGACAGCCTCGTTCTTCTTCCACAGTGTGGCTGCTGGGCGTGAACTGTCCATCTTGTGGTTAGCAGCCTGCTGCGTGACCCACAGCACCCCCAGGGCTCTCTGGAATATGAAGGGTAACAGGGCAGAAACAGTTCACGCCCACTTAAGAAGCAGCCTTTTGATTATGAGCAGGGTGAAAGTTGGCAGAGCATCTTGGCTCAACAATGTGCCCCCATGTTCACTTATGGGGTAGACGGCGGTGTCCAGGATGTAGGGGCCCTCTTCTCACTTGCTCCTCAGTTTCCTGTTTCTATCTGTCCTCCTATCCCTTTCTGCCTTCTGAGCTTTAGCGGGGGGTGGGGTGGGTGGGATGCTGCGCTCTGACCTGGCACGATGGAGCATTCTCTGGACTGTGCTGTGGCTCCTCGTATCGAGCGATCTATTGTGAGGCTGGAAGTTGAACCATGGGGGTGAGTCAGTTCCAGAGCTGAAGGGTGACCTAGGGTCCTAGCTCCAGGGTTCCGGCAGGCCTTCGCAGGCCAGTCAGGCTGGTCTTTTTAGGACTCAACACTGGGATTTCTAATGGGATCCTTCTTAGAACAGTCCACGCTGGTAGCCAGGTGCCCCCTAGTCCCTCAGGTCCTAGGGCCGTGGAGAAGGGGGCTTACATCACCCACGAGTCCTTCGGACTAACGTTTCTGGGTGTCTTTGATTTGCTTCCGTCTTCTTGGCTCTCGGCAGGGAGACCCCATCAGGTGCAGCTCAGATCGCTCTGCTCAGCATTACCTCTCCAGTCCTTCCTCACCAAAGTAGGATGGGAAGCACTGTTTTCCTGGACGATGTGATGCCCGTTGACCTTGGTGAATGTGAGACTGTGGTCCTGGGTCGCTAGGCCCACCATGGGTGCCCTCAGAGTAGTTGATGATGGCTCAAAGGGTTCAGAACTTGTTACTGAGGTGGGGGGGGGGGCTTCCCAAAGTTTGTGGAAAATGGAATAAGAAGATGGGGAAATGTCCAATGAACTTTTCGATGTCCCTCATATTCCTGGATATATGTACAGCACGTGTAGAAACAGCCCCTGTCAAGCTTATAGATCGAGTCATAGGTATAGCCCAGTCCCGGCTTGTGCGTGTGTGTCTGGGAGTTAGAAGAATTAGAATGAAAGAAATAAACAAGACTGCTCCCATCAACCGCTCTTGGGTAGCTTCTGGCTGCTAGACCCTCGGCAGGACACAATAGAACTGCTCCCTCGAGTCTCCACGGCTGTCCGTCTTACTGGCAGACACGCAGCCTCGCCTTTCTCCCTCAGAGTGGCTGGTGGGCTTGAACCGCTGCCCCCTTGGCCACCAAGGCTCTTGAGGCTGTTTCAGATACAGAAGTATTGAGCAAACGGAACCCATCGATTGCTGACTAGAAAGTATGGGGGGGCGGGGGGCTGGGGGTGAGCTGAGAAAAACTCCCCAATCACCCGCCACTTGGCAGATGGGTCAACAGCCTTGGCAGTGAGGTGGTCTCATCAAACGCATTCAGGCCTCTGGTGTAGACCCCAGGTTGGTCTTCTTGACGCTCCTGCTTGCTGGTTCTCCTTCCATCTCTTGAGGCAGCGTGGAGGAAGTGAACCTTTCACCTCCCCCATCAGTCCTTTTGTGGTTTGGAAGCAGGGGCTCCTCTGAGGTCCTGGCTGTCCTCAGTCCTGGTGAATATTACTTCGGGGATAGGTCATGACAGGGAGCTTTGCGGTCAGCACCCCAGGGCCACCCCTCAGATTCGGAGGGCTCTGTAGGCAGTGTATCTTGCCCAAGCCTGGCCCACCACGTGACTTTGAGGGCAGGACCTCCCTGCTCTGAGCTATGTGCCTGCCTCTGGCTCAGCGTGTGGCTTGCGTCCATTGATCTTCTCTTTCTGAGCCTCAGCGTCCTCCTCTGTCCAACGGCTCTGCCTCCTAGGACAGATGTGAAGATGAAATGAGCTGACGGTGGTGCTGCAGGGTTGTGATTAGCAAGGTCAGCAGTTCAAAACTACCAACCGCTCCAATAGGGAAAAATGGGCTTTCTGCTCCTGGGAAGAGTTATAGTCTCAGAAACCTACAGGGGCAGCTCTTCCTGTCCTACAGGGTCGCCGTGGGTGGCACAGACTCGATGGCAGTGGTGAGTGCTCGCCGACGTCTTGGCACTGCACTCCGCAGAGTAAACACTCGGGACATGTCCGGTGGTTGACAGCTGTTTCCCTGAGGTGTTCCGATCACCTGTTGGGAGTCCAGGAGATGGAGGAAGAGCGGGGGCCATCAGCCCTGGTTGCTAAGGTCCTCAGACCCCAAGTGACCCTGGGCCCATGACCCAGGTAGGGGAGAGGCAGCCTCCTGACTTAGGGTCAGTACTGTCGCAGCCAATTAAGGAAGTCAGCAGGCCGGCCTGCTGGGAACACCCAAGCGATGGGACTTGGAGGCCGACAGAGGGGCAGCTTCCTCTGACCTTAAACCCCAGTGCTTCTGCCCACATCTGCAGCTAAATAAACCAAGTAAATCATGCTGGCAGATAGATAATTAAATAATTATCAGGCACTTAATAACAAGGAGTGGGTGTTCTGAATTACCATATTAGACAGTGGCTTTGAGGACTAATTGTTGCATTACATCAGAGCTACTCATTCATTATTCTTGTCATTTCGGGTGATAATTTGCACTTTAGGAGACAGCGACAATTTTAGCAGGCAATTAGAGATGTGTCAGGCCTGGCCCCATGAGTTACTGTCACAATTATTGCCTCTTTTCCCCTCACACTGGCCTCATTTGCAGCCGTGTATTTAAGGGGATTTGGGTAATTCCAGGCCTGGGCAAAACAACCAGCCCACGAGAGAGTCGCGGGGCAAGGACAAGGAGGGCCTGGCAGGCAGAGCTGGGGACTGCTCCCACGAAGCAGAGGGCAGGGCCCGGGCGGTGGGCGATGGGCAGTGGTGGGCAGAGCTTTCTCCTCGGCCGCCCTGCTGCTGGAAGCCACATGCAGAGACTGCACCCCAGGCTTCTGCCTCCCAAAGAGTTCTGGAAGCCAGCAGCCCCTTCCCAGCTGCATGTCACCCACTCCACCAGCCCTGCCTCTCAGAGCGCCCCTGAACCTCTGTGGAGATTTCTTTACAGGTTGCGAGGAGGAGAGAAGGGAGGAAAGGAAGGCAGAGAAGAGGGAGGGTCGAGGAAGGGAGAGAGAGAACAGGAGGGAGAACAAAATGGGAAAGAAGTTTGGAGATGCTGAAAGGGACGAGGGAAGAGAACTCCGGCTGAGGAAAGGGGGGGAGACTGAGGGAGAGGCAAGGGAGGGGCGAGGGGAGTTTTGGTACAAGCTTTATTTGCAACCAATAATCCCCCACTGCTTAGGGCGTTTACAGTTGAGTAACATTCAAAGACTGGGGCCATTTCACCACCAGGACCCCTTGACCCTCTGAAAAGATGTCCACCTGGCTCAAGAAGCCCTAGGGCACAGTAGTTACTCATTAGGCTGCTCACTGCAAGGTCGGTAGTTCAAAATCACCAGTCTCCCCTGGAGAAAGATGGGCTTTCTACTCCTGTAAGCAGAGTCTTTAAAACTCGCAGGGGCAGCTCCCCCCTGCCCTGTTGGGTCCCTATGGGTCGGTATTGACTTGACAGCTGGGTTTGGACTGGATGGAGAGGGAGGCAGAACTCACCAACATGGAGAAGCCGCACAAAGCTTGCAGGGCAGGCTGCATTTCCAACCCCAAGTAGCTGTCCCTCAGGACCAGAGGAGAGTGGACAGTGACTTCTGGCCATGGTTTATCCTTGAGAAGGGCAGTCAGTCCAGGACATTTCTGTCCAGGGGGGGGAGGGGGGTACTAGGAGGCACCTTCCCTGGTGCTCAGCAGCCGGGGTTTAGACATCTTCCTTCCACTTGCTAGCTGCCTGTGTGACCTTGAGCACATCGCCATGCTTCTGAGGTCTTCCTTTCTGTCCCTCTGCTGCCCATGCAGAGAGCCCTGGTGGGCGGTGGTTCTGCAGTAAGTAGAAAGGGGAAGGGTTCTAAAACCCTAGCCAGTCCTTGGAGGCAAGACGAGGCTTTCCACGCTTAGGAGAATTTACAGTCTTGGAAACTCCCAGGGCAGCTCTGCCTGTGGTGCTCCGTGGAGTTGCTCTGAGTTGACATTGACTCATGGCCATGAGTTGCTGCTGTACTACCCCTCTGAGTCGCCATGTTGACCCAGTGAGTGATGCGTTGGGCTATCAACCAGCAGGTTGGTGGTTCAAACCCTCACCTCAAAGTTGTCCACGTGTGCTGACTTCCCAGAATGCTGTTCTGTAGACTTGCCTCCCTGTAATATCAAGCAGATCATAAGCACATATGCTAAGAGTTGCTTGTGGTTTACACCACAGAGGGGAAAAATGATTTATAATTACGGCAAAATCTAAGGCAAAACATTATTAAAGTCAAAACTAGGCACACATTGACCTTGGGGCATTGAGGGGTTGACTGGGGTTTGTTGGCAGTATTTCTTCTGGTGAGATTCGAGGGGCCAGCTGGCAGGAAGCGGGTAGTTATAAAGATGGGAGCTCCATGGAGATCTCTGGAGTATCCCTGGTGCCATCAGCCAAGGGCTCTGACCATCCTGGCCCCTTGCACCATCTTCTAAGGCCATACACCCAAGGTGGATCCCTCCAGACCAGCTGGCCACAGCAGAGAGATCAGGAGTCCACAGAAGACAGGTTGCCCCACTGGACTTTCTTTTCAAGAAGTTCCTTGATTATCAGCCTAACCATGGTAACCAGCATGTTCACTGAGCTCCCGCAAGTGCAGTGCCCTGTCCCCAGAGAGCTAGCCTGCCAGAGGCGGGGACTAAGTGGCAGGCAAGCTGAGTGCTTGTAGTAGGTTTTCAGGTGGTAGTGACCGCTGGTAAAGAAACTCACCTGGGGAAGGGGATAGGGAAGGGTGGTGGAGGGAGCTGGCTGGAGGTGGGAGGGCGGTGGTGGAAGATCAGATAGGAGGAGGATGATGGAAGGTGGGAGGAGGCTGGTGGGAGGTAGGAAGGTATCAGTCGAAGGTGGAAAGTGGGAGGGTGCTGGTGGAGAGGGGGTAGAGAGGGGAGGTGCGAGGGTGCTGAGAGGGGATACGAGGGGTGTTGGTGAAATTCCCATTTAATAGAGTGGTCAGGGAGGACTTCCTGGAGGAGGTGATGTTTCTCCAGAGTCATGGGGGAGGAGGCATCTCAGGAGGAGAGGTTCGCAGGTGCAGAGGCCTTGGGGAGAGAGTGTCTTTGCAAGGGTGAGGGGTAGCAGTGAAAGGAGTGGAGTGGAGCAGAGTGAAAGGTGGTGGGGGAGCCGTGGCTAGGGCAGCAGTGGACTCCTCAGCACAGAGCCTTGCAGGCATGGGAGGCCTTTGGCTTTCACAGAAAGGGGAGCACACCAGAGAGACCTGATGAACATTCTCTGTGGGTTGTCTCGCTGCTCTTTGTAGAAAAGCCTGTAGCGGGCAGGATGAGTCTCCCAGCATGAGATGGAGGTGGCCTGGACAGGGTGGTTTGGGTGCAGAGGTGAGAGGCGGAGGTGTTTGGAGTATTTCTTGTAGTAGAGGCTATACAGAACTTGTTGATGTCTTGGGTGCTGGCTTTGGCAAGGGAAGAAGAGTGTAGGTTGAGTCCCACGCTTTGGGCGCTAGGAATGGAAGGGACCAGAGGGCCATGCTCTCTCTGCAGCAGTACCATTCCCTTGGGGGTGGGGGGTCACTGAGAGCCTGGAGATGGGGTGGGGTGGCACAGGGGCCATTTGAGGTGCCATTAGCGCCCAGACAGAGCTGTCAAGTGGGCAGTTGGATACGAAGTCTGGTGCTGGGGAGACAGAGGTCCAATTGGAGATATAAATTCTGAAGCCTTCTGCTTCAGGATGATTTTCCAGCCATGAGATCATCGGGGAGCGAAGTCGAGGAGGGTGAGGCGGTGTCTGGGGCAGATTCCTGGCGCTCCAACAGGGAGACGTGGGCGAGAAGGGGCACAGTCCACTTTACAAAGAAACAAACAAAAAAGTCATGACAGTTGAGCCACCAAGGAAGGAAGTCCAAGAGAGTACGGTGTCCTGGAGGACCGAAACAGGCGTGGAGGGAAAGTCGCCTGCCGCATCAGTGACTAGCAAGAGGCCCAGGAAGACGAGTGAGTCCGGGCTTGGGAAACATGGTGGTCACCATCCATTCCAAGAATCCCAGGTCTCTACCTCCCTGCCAGCAGGGTGATTCCAGCCCGTAGTGACCCTCTAGAACAGGGCAGAAGTGCTCCTGTGGATTTCTGGGAAAGTAACTCTTTTTCAATTTTAAGAAATCATTTTATTGGGGGCCTTTCACAGCTCTTATCACAATCCATACATCCATTGTGTCAAGCACATTTGCACATAGGTTGCCATCATCCTTTTCAGTACATTGTCTTTCTACTTGAGCCCTTGGAATCAAATCCTCTTTTTCCCCTCCCCTCCCCCACCCTCATGAACCTTTGATAAATTATAAATTATTATTATGTTCCTATCCTATACCGTCTGCTGTCTCCATTCACCCATGTTTCTGTTGTTCGTCACCCTGGGGGTGGGGGGCAGTTATACATTGATCATTGTGATTGGTTCCCCTTTATCCCCCCACCTTCCCCCTACCCTCATGGTATTGCTACTCCCATTATTGTTTCTGAGGAGTTTATGTTTTCTGGGTTCCATGTGTCGAGAGCTCTTATCTCTACCACTGGACATGCTCTGGTCTAGCTGGATTTGTAAGGTAGAACTGGGATCATGATAGTGGGGGGAGGAACCATTAAAGAACTAGAGGAATGTTGTATGTTTTGTCAGTGCTATACTGCACCCTGGCTGGCTCATCCCTTCCTTGTAACCCTTCTGTGAGGGGGTGTGCAGCTGTCTAAAGATGGGGTTTGGGTCTCCACTCTGTCCCCGCCCCCCCACCCCTCATTTGCATCAATAGCATTATTTGTTTTGGGGCTTCTGATGCCTGATACCTGATCCTGTCGACATCTCATGACCACACAGGCTGGTGTGCTTCTTCCATGTGGCCTTTGTTGCTTCCCAGCTAGATGGCTGCTAGTTTATCTTCAAGTCTTTAAGACCCCAGGACTGTAACTCTTTAGGGGAGTAGAAAACCTCGTCTTTTTCCTGCGGAGGGACTGCTGGTTTCGAACTGCTGACTTCGCGGTTAAGCAATACAATGCAAAACCCTATGCCAACAGGACTCAAAGGGGCTGTGTTTCTTGGAGACCTTCTCCCGGCCGACTGCTTGGCAGCCGTCACAGCTGCCTCAGTGTGCGCCCCGTGCGGAGGAGTTCTCGGAGAACACCAGGAAAATCCGTCTCTGCAACAACAGCTTCATTTCCCATTCCAGTTCCTATCTTTATTTTGCCCCGAGTTGCCTAGCGACTGGGAAGATAGCACTGGTTTTTTTTTTTTTTCCTTTCCTGCGTGCCAAACTGACTTCTGGCTCCCATACTATATTTTATTTTCATTTTCCCTTCATCCTGGTTACCTTGTCTATTTTCTTTTAATCCTCTCCAAATGTGCACATTTCTTTCTAGCGTGTGTAATCACTGCAAATGATTTTGGGCACCATATCGTGTGGTGCAGCGTGGGTGGTGGTGGTGGTGGGGGGTTGGGTAGGTAAAAAGTATAGCAACATGGGCATGCTCAGATCTGCAGGTAGAGCTTGTCCTCTCGTAATGAAGGGGCATAGAGATCGATTCCCAATCTGGTTTTGCTACTACAGAACCAAATGACCATGCTCCCTGTGTGGTCCTCATTGAGCCTCGGTGCTTTAGACGATCACATGCAGGAGAGGTACGACATGGTGATTTCACTGGGGTTACCTAACAGGAAGCACACCTGCACCAACCCTCGCCCTGCTCCAAAGCAGACATCACCAATCAATCAGGATGACTTCTCTGCCCTTGAGCTCAAACAAAACATCAGCATCTTTCTCAGCACAGGCCCCTTGCCCCAGATTACCAACTGATAACCCCCAGCCTGACTCTGCTGTTGATTGTGACAGCACCCTATCTAGGACAGGGTAGAGCTGCCTCTTTGGGTTTCAGAGATCATCAGTCGCTATCAGATGAGCAAACCTCATCTTTCTCTAGCAGAGCAGTTGGTGATTTTGAACTACTGACCTTGTGGATTGAAGCCCAACGAGTCACCGGCCAGGTCACAGGCTCCATTTGCAACTGCTAGGAGTTGGCACCGGAAACTTGCTTGTATTCCCAGACTGTCAAGTCTCCAGGGGAGACACAGGGCTGGTTGGGAACTAGTGCTGAGCCTTGTTAGGGAGTTTCTGTATGGGCATTCCATTGTCCCCGAGGTGAAGTCGAGTCCTGAAGGGGTGGCAAGGTGGGACAGTTCTGGGACAGCAGAGAAAGTGCACGTGGGCTCTAATCCTATCTGTCATTGTCCAGGTAACTATATTCGTTTCCCGTGGCTGCTCTAACAAACCCGATAACCAGTTCCTTGCAGACGGAGGGGATTTGTTTTGTCCCAGTTCTGGAGACCGGGAGATGGCAGTTCCATTGTGGGCAGCCCTGTGGTGCTCTGGGGGTGGGAGAGGGACTCTGTGCTGGCCTGTTGCCACATCTGGTGGCCGATTGGTGGCAGGCCTTGGTCCTGTCTTCCAATCACTTTCTCTGGGTGAAGCCCGAAACTTCCCTCACCTGATTGCACTTAGGGTCCACTTTGAGAATCCCGAGAGAATGCTGGCTAAGTGCGTGGCTGCTGAAAGGCCCAGAGAGAGATGGCAATGTGTGCTCACAAAGATTGCCCGCCTGGGAAACCCTTCCCGGCAGCGCTACTCTGTCCTGGAGGGCTGGGGGGAGTTGTAGCTGACTCACTGCCAGATGCCCCAGTGGCACAGTGGTTCAAAGCGCTCCAGTGGTAATTAAAGATCAATGGTTGGAGCCTACCAGCTGCTCTGAGGAATAAAGATGAGGCTGTCTGTCTTCATAAAGATTGGCAACCTTGGAAACACAAGGGAACCATCCTACCCTGTCCTATAGGATCCCTATGAGTCAGATCAACTCCGTGGCAATAGGCAGGGAATCCAGGGCAAACCCCTCCTCTCAAAACCCTCAGTTTAATCAGGATGGTCACTCATTTTCTATATAAGACGATATTTACAGGTGACAGGGATTGAGTCAGGGACATGTGGCTTAGTGGTGGCTTAGTCCTGGTGGCTTAGTGGCCATGTGTTGGGCTGCTAACCATGAGGTAGGCAGTTTGAAACCACCAGCTGCTCCACAGGAGAAGGATGAGGTTTTCTGTTGCCGTAAAGAGTTCCCGTCTTGGAAACCCACAGGAGCAGCTGCCCCCTGTCCTACCGGGCTGCCAGGAGTCAGAGGAGAACGGAATAGACAGCCTCCTCTGTAACGACATCTGAACGCTTCATCTCAGGGATAGTGAATTGCCTTCTGCTGGAATAAACAAGCCCACCTCATTTCCACAGTCTTTAAAACATTTCCTTGGGGTTTCCTCCCCAAGAAAACACAACCCACGATTTCTATTTAAAGTATCCTTAATATATCCAAAACAAAACAAAACAAAACCTTACTGAAGAATCTTGGTGATTAGCTTACAGCTAATTAATCAACTAACAGATATTTAAAGGAGTCTTGACAGGGCAGTGAGCAAAGCGTGGGACCGCTCGCTGAAGAGGTGGTTGGATTCAACCAGCTACTCCTTGGGAGGAAAAGGAAGTTGTGTTTCCATCAACATTTATAGTTCCAGGAACCCTATGGTGCAGTTCTATCTGTTCTTTAGGGGCGCTGTGAGTTGGAATCAGCTCAGTGGCAGTGGGTTTGATTTGGGGTCTAAAGGACAACCCTATCACATGGCAAAGTGTGCAAGACAAATGCTGCATGTATTGCCATCTGCCCAGCCTCCACTCTTAATGTGATTCACATTGCAGCCAGATCTTTGACTTTTTAAATTTATTCCTTCCTGTAACCCTAGGACTGTGGCTCTCAACCTTCCTAATGCCTCCACCCTTTAATACAGTTCCTCATGTTGTTGTGACCTCCAACCATCAAATTGTTTTCGTTGCTACTTTATAGCTATAATTTTTCTACTGTTATGAATCAGGCGACCCCTACGAAAGGGTCGTTTGACCTCCAAAGGGGTTGTCGCCCACAGGTTGAGAACTTCTGCTCTAGGGGGTGTGGTGGTGCTTGGGTAGTGAAAACCATGCATACGCTCAGCTGCGAACTAGATGCTTGGAGGCCGCGTCCTCCCAGAAGCACCTCAGAAGAAAGTCCTGGAGATCTACTTCTGGGAAAAACCAGCCATGCGTGAGGTCTCTCCCTAAGAGTCAACTCCATGTCTTATCATTCAATTTTCATCATCCCACAGCGT
>NW_022103926.1:1603188-1604789 GCF_000313985.2 Echinops telfairi
TGCCACAAGGTAATTATGATTTCAGTGATTCTTTCCATAAATCCACTCCTCCTGCCTTCTCTATACTGAAAAAACCATACAGAATAAGGACAAAGAACACCAACACAAAAGGACCCAGCAACAATGATCGTGAAAAATAAAGACCTCAATCTAAGACAAGCCGGAGGCGACACAAAATTTAGAATAAAGTGAAAGTGGGTCCAAAGGGCAGTTGAATGACAAGATGTTACCCTCCAATCAGTTAACTGCCATGAACCACTTTACAACGCTAAGCTTAGTGCTATTCACGTGGCTAGCCTATGGACAGTGGGGACTCAGCAGGCACTCAATCCATGTGGGGACTCTGCACATGGGTTCTGGGCTTCTACCACCTCCCACAGAGTTCTGCAAATGGGGTGTTAAACATTTCGGTAGTGGTAGCATTCCCCCCTCTGGGTTACGATCATCTTCTTTACAATCCTAGGATCACACAGCCTGGTATGCTTCTTCCATGTGGACTTAGCTGACTCCTCAATTAGATGACAGACAGCCTCCTCTTTCTCCTAAAAAGTGAGTGGTGGATTTGAAAAGTTGACCTTGCAGTCAGCAGTCCAGTGTTTAACCCATTCTGCCACTTGGGCTTTTTCCAGGGACTTAAATAGAATCCAAACCAAACCCACTGCCATGGAGTTAATTATGACTCATGTGGACCCTATCTAAGGGTTCAGAGGCTGTAAATCTTTATGGAAACCAAGAGTCTCATCTTTTTCTCCTGGAGTGGTTGGTGGGTTTGAACTGCTGACCTTGCGGTCAGGAGCCCATCACTTACCTCACAGTATCACTGGGCTCCTAAGTAGGTCTTATTCTTCCCATAATTACAAATGTGGAGCATGTGGTTATTTATGCTGCAATGGCTGACCAGTGATAACCCAGGAACATGGTCCCTAGTTTCTAAAGTACTGAGCTACTTTGAAAACGAAACTCACTTAGTGTATAGCAAAATACTCCAAAGAGGAGGTGAATAAGAGAGAGAGACAGAGAGGGGGAGGCAGACCATTTGCTAGTCAGAAAGAGGAAGGGGCCAAAGACAGACAGAAGGAAAGACAGAGGCCCAGAAGCAGACTGCGTATCTACAGGTGTCGGTGACCTTGGATAGCACCAGAGACGCTTCTTGCTCTAAAATAAGCTGACCCGATTGATCGATGGAATATTCAGCCTTGATGTTCCAGCTCTGAGCTGTCTAAGACGTAGCCAGTAGCCTCCGGGGGCTCCTGAGCCCTTGAAAAGAGAGCTTCATTTTAATTGTACTCAAGTCCATTCATTTACATTTACACTTGAAGAGCCTTGGTAAGGAGACTTAGCAGTGCAATGACTGCTGCCCCCAAGGTTGACGGTTCTAATCCACCGGCCACCTGGAGGGAGAAAGAGGAGGCTGGCTGCTCCTGGGCACAGTTACAGAGTGGGAACCCTTGGACCAGGTCCACTCTGTCCTCTCAGGTCATTCGGAGTCAGAATGGATGGCCGCGGGGACGCGGCTGTGCCCCAGACAGGACGATGTTCAGAATTGCCCTGCTCTGTGTCACGGGCATGGGCTAGGTTTTCTTCAGGTCACCCAGTGCTTC
>NW_022103926.1:1605906-1607890 GCF_000313985.2 Echinops telfairi
CATCTGAGAGTTTTGAACTACTGAGCTTACGGTTGGCAGCCGAACCTGTCATGCACTACACAGCTGGGGCTCCTACTGCATAGTTACTTTTTACCAAAACAGCTGATTGTGATTTGGATGAAAGTTGAGCACATTTGTTTCCCACTCAACGATTTATACATACGCATTTTGTCTCCCGACACCTGTACATCAGTTACAATATAGCAGCCTTGGTCTTACTTCCTCCCTGGCCTCCTGCATTTTCATTTCCCCTCCCCCTGGCCCCTTACTGCCTTCTGAACTTTGTTTCTGGGCAAATACTGCCTTTGGGGCCTCCTGTGTTCCTTGTTCTCAGGAGCATGCTCTCTCTGGGCTGCTCCCTTTATAGACCTGCCTATTGCCTGCCAGCCATGGGTTCAGTGTCAGGTTTGAAGGGCATCTAAGGGTCCTGGTCTTGGAGGGTCCACTCATCTCCTTCAGACCAGAAAGTCTTTGTGGGTGAATCAGAATTGGTTCTACATACAGCTTTTCTCTGATACTGTTGGGGTCCTGGTCAGAGAGGTTGGATGTGGAAGTCCAGCACCATCTAGATTTTCTGGACTCCGGCTAGTGGTTCATGTGGGTGATGACATTCGTCCTTTGGACTAATTGTTTCCTCCTTCAGTCTTTGCGTCTCCTCTCTTTTCTTTGGCTCAGGATGGGGAGAGATGACAAGTTACCCCTCAACACAGCCACTCGTCAGAGCACATTCCCTCTGGGGTCTATGATATGCCAATGGGCCTGAAGCTATGGTCCTAAGGGCCCGACTCCAGTCCCTCATTCCCTCAAGATATTTAATTATGGAGAAGACGTTTCCTGGAACTTTGTCCCCCCCCGTAAACGCTGCTGTGCATGTTGGCAGCATGTACAAATCCATATGTAAAAACACTCCCTGCCAAATCTCCTATGGACTCCGGGCTGTACGTCCCAAGGCCTTACCCCACCTGTTCACTGGTGTATTTTCCTGGGTATATCCCCGTCCCCTTTGTGGTATATGGCCTTCTCAATCATCCATGTTAATACCTTCTAGTTGTCTTGGAAGAAATACAGCCAGAGTGCTCCTGAGAGGCTTGGATGTTGAGACTTTGTCTCACATATTTTGGACATGTTTTCAGGAGCCATCAGTCCTTGGAAAAGGACATCACGCTTGGCAAAGTGGAGGGGCGGGGAAAAAGACCTTCAATGCGGCAGACTGACACAGTGGCTGCAACAAGCTCAAGCACAGGAACGACTGTGAGGACCAGGCAGTGCCTCCTTCTGGGGTGCATGGGGTCCTCGCCATAGGCTGGAGCCAACATGATGGCACTGGACAAGCACCCTCTAGTGAGCAATTGTCGCCCCATTACCTCCCACCCTCGTGGCCATCTGAGAATGTTTCTCTGTGTGTGTTCATTTTAGAGCAGTGACCTCATACAATAGCTGTGCTTTTGCGAGTGGGTCTCCCCTGTGCTCAGTCGTGTCCTCCAGGCACATGCACATGTTGTGAGAGTTTGTGGGCTCATCACTACTCCTACACACTGTGCAGTGTGTGTCCCGTGGTTTCTGTGTCCATTTACTCACTGATGGGCATGTAGGTGGTTTCCATATTTTTGCTCTTGGGAAGAGTGTTGCAGCGGTGGTGGGTGTGCATACATCTCCTCAGGGCTATTCATTTTTCAGGAGTGGTAGATGTAGATTTAGATAGATATAGGCATAGGTTTAACTGTAGCTGTAGATACACATATAAATATAGATATAGACAGAGTCCCTGGGCACAGATAGAGCCCCTGGACACAGACAGAGTCCCTGGACATAGACAAAATCCCTGGACACAGAGTCCCTGGACATAGACAAAATCCCTGGACACAGACAGAGTCCCTGGACATAGACAGAGTCCCTGGACACAGACAGAGCCCATGGACATAGACAAAATCCCTGGACACAGAGTCCCTGGACATAGACAAAATCCCTGGACACAGACAGAGTC
>NW_022103926.1:1608551-1614522 GCF_000313985.2 Echinops telfairi
GAGTCCCTGCACACAGACAGAGTCCCTGGACACAGACAAAGTCCCTGGACACAGACAGAGTCCCTGGAGAAGGGCATTGTGCTTGTTAAAGTGGAGCCTATCACAGTGATTGCTGGACCCAATGGGATATCCACTTTGAACTCTTTGAAGAAGCGCCGTAGCCTTTGCCATGGTGGCGGCACCATTTTGTTGCCCCCGCCCCCGGCCTGCTCCAAGAAGTGGAGGAGGGTTCTGGTCTCTCCACCTGCACCAGCACTTGGCGCTCTCTGGGTTGGGTGCTTGCTATTAGTACCAAGAGGGTCTGCACTGACGGTTTTGTTGGGGTTCTCTCTGCTCCAGCGACATCAATGGGCATTTCTCCAGTGCATCTGTTGGCCACCCCTGTATCTCCTTTTACTGCAGGCTCTCATCACGCCCCCTGGTTGGCCTTGCTTCTCTTGCTACCCAAAGACTGGGACATCCCTTAAGGCAAGGCATGAGGGTCTCAGACATCGGGACCCCGGGCAGCTGTAAAGGAAAGGTAATTGAGTGAAGTCCCATGTGGCTGGGAATGGACATGCTGGGGGCTCAGGGCTGCACACTGTCGGATCCACGGCACCGAGTACGTGGCCCCTGCTTTCCCACTGGCCACAGTGCTCATCCTTCTCTTTTCCTCCATTTCCCTGTCCTGACAATTTTAGGCCTGTAAGGGTTCCCTTCATTGCCATTTTATTGGGTTTATGCCACCTGGATGGCTTGAACTTGAACTTGAAGCAAGCCGAGTCTTTGCTGTGTGTTTCTGGCTCTACCTTGATGAGCCGGGGCACGTTGGGCTGGATGGGTCTTAGGATTTGGCCCAGGTGGCAGTGGTAGACAGGGGACTGGGTTGCGACACCTGCCCGGCACAGGTAAGGCTTGGCAGGCCCTCTGTGAGTCGCCACTGCTAGCACCTCCGTGTCCCCATCTGCTGTTCTGGGGTTGACCCTGACTCACGGCCACCTCTGTGGAAGCAGATTCCCCAGGTCTTTCTCCTCAGGGGCCCTGGGTGGGTTTGATGTACAAACCTTTGGGTTCGAAGTCAGCCACAAACAATTGGCACCACCACCGGGCCTTTTTCGTGCCCTGGGGCTGCCATAACACATGCCCCCGGGCTCAGCAGAGCAGACGATTACTGACTCCCAGCTCTGGAGGCTAGAGCTGAAACCAGGACATGTGTACCCGAGACCATGCCTGACTTGTGCCCGGGCCCCCAGGGCATTCCTCTGCAGACACATGACCCCGTTGCCTCTGCCCATCAACCCACGGTGTCCTCGTGCAGAAGATGCCATGGGTATGGGAGGCAGAGCCACGCTTCTCCGGGAGCTGCTAACATCTTCAGGGATGTCATGACGGGTCCAAACAGGCTAAGTTCAGGTCCCAGGGGTCAGGGCCGGGTCACAGATGCTGGCTGATCACTTTGTAGTAGCTGTCACTCTTGTGCTGCTACGGAGTCTCTTGTGTCCAGCCTCCTAAGGGCAGAGGTGGGTGGTGAGGTCTGAGGCTGCTCCAGTACTGCCCTCAGGGACATGGCCGGTACCTGTCAAGGTGCCTTGTGTACTCAGAGCACCCACCTCGACCTCAGGGAACTCTGTGCTCACCAGGGCGAGGCCCTGACCATCCGTCTTAGAGAAGAGAACTTGCAGACTTAGACAAAGGGGGAGGCTTGCCAGGCCTCGGGGCTGGGAGGTGGGGGTCAGATGAGGAGGCAGATGCCAGTGCAGGTCCATCCACTCCCCACCCCCAGAGGAGGCTGTGGGAAGCTTCCACACATGTGTTTGGGGTGGGAGATGCTAACATTTTGGCAGAGCTGGTCAGAAGTAGAACTGTGGCCATCAGACCGGAAAATATAGTTTGAAAATTAATTACGGAAGATTTCACCTAAAGAATATTTAATGATATGTCCAGTGGATGTTGTGGGGTAAACATTGGATCACTATCCACAAGGTTGGGGTTCAAAACCCCCAGGATGGAGGAAAGGCGATCTATTGGCTTTTGCAAAGATAGGCAGTCTCAGAAATCTGATACAGAAATGGCCATGATGGGTGTGGGCTTGGGTTTGGGTTGGACTGTGTGTTCCCATCATCCATCTGTTGGTTTCTCAGAATGTGGTCCTTTGCAGGCTGCAATGCTGCATAGTCCATAAGGGAGACTCGAGGTGGGCCGATGCCTTCTGCTCACAGTGTTGGTGAAGAATATTGCCTACCACAGACTGCCAGAGGATGGAACCAGTCTGTGTTGGAAGAACGGCGGTCCGAATGCTCCTTAGACGTGAGGGTGGCGAGACTTTCTTTTGCGTACTTGGGACCAGGCCCTGGAGAAGGACCTCACGCTGGGTGAAGTTTGTGGTTAGGTGTTACTGAGTCCGTTCATGTGCAGAGCCACCCTGTGCTCCCCCGAAGGAAATCCTGCCTGGCCCGGCGCCAGCCTCACAGGTGTTCTGATGTCTGAGCCCATGGCTGCAGCCACGGTGTCAGTCCATCTTGTTGGGGGACTTCCTTTTTGATCCTGCCCCTCGACTTTACCAAGCATGATGACCCTCTCCAGGGACTGGTCTCTCCTGGCAACATGTCTGAAGCAGGCGAGATGAAGTCTTGCCATCCACGTTTCTAAGGAGTATTTTGGCAGTCATGCTAAGGAGCTTTGTGACTTGGTAGGGCAGAGTCAGAGAAAAAGAGGAAGATGCTGAAGGTGATGGAGGAACGCAATGGCTACCACAATGGGCGCAAACATAACAACAATTGTGAGGATGGTGCTGGCCCGGGCAGTGCTTCCTCTGTTGTCCACAGGGTTGCTGGGAGACAAGGACAACCATCAAGGCTGCTAGAAGCTCTGCCACTGGTATTGCAAGTACGAGCAGGATTACCCATGACACCAGGCTTTAGAGGAGTTTCTCAACAGGCCTGGCAAGTTACTTATGAAAATCAGCCAATGAAACCCAACAGAATCCCAGCCAACCGAGTGCAGAAAGGAGAGTCACCTGGCAACAAGGCACTCAGAGAGCACAGTGGCCAAAGCAATGGGCCCCAGCTGACCAGTGGTCTGAGAGGTGGCGCAGGACCAGGCAGTGACTGGTTCCGCTGGCCTCAGCGTGTGCTTGCTCAGTGTCGGGCTGTCCAGCATCAAAGCCGGCCGAGGACAAGGGAAGGTTTTGTGGGTGCTCCAGTTGGCTGCAGCTGCGTGGGTCTCCGAAGAAGCCCTCCGCATCCCTGGGAGTGGGGCAAGAATCTTGGTTCCACCTGGGCCCTGCTGAGTCCCTGCTGGGTGAACTGTGCTCAGCTGTGGGAGCCACTGTTCCCCCGCCCTTACAAATCACCAGAGATGGCAAACTGCTGGAGAGAGAAGGAGGTTAAAACCCCGGTGGCCCTCCTCATGGAACAGGACACAAGGGTCCCCTCTTTCTCTCTCTTTTCCAGCCACGCTCTGCCCGTCTCTCCCTCCCACCTTCCCCTCTCCCCCATGCTTCCCCTCCCCTCTCAAGTGAGCCCCTCCCCTCCGCACACCCCAATTGATTTTCCTCACTCATCTTGGCAGGTTAGTAATCACCATCCTCAGCAGAAGTCCCTTCCATGTCATTACAGCCGGTGAGAAATACTTCGGGCAGGGGGTGGGCTGGGGGCTGTGCTTCATTCCACTCCCGGCTGGGTGTCAGGTGAGCGCTTGGCCTGGGGAGGAGGGCAATGCGAGGATGGGGGGGTGGAGACCCCGGGGGAAGGGGAGACCCTTTTATTGCTCTTTCCTGCCCCATGGCTTGTTACAGCTCTCAGGGCCTCCTGTCTCTCTCTGTCCCCCAACAAGCATGCACGTTTCGAGGGCTCCTGCAGGCTGACAGAGTTCTCTCCTGTGTGTTTTCCTCTGGACTTTTCTCAACACTCGCCTTGAGAGGTTAAGGTTGTCAGCTCTCTTTGACAGGGGAGGGAAGTGAGGCTCAGAAGCCCCCAGCAAGACCTTTCCTGGGCAGCACCAAACCCAAACAAATAAACAAAAATCCCCCCGACCCCAGGTGGGGTCAAGTAGAAAGGTTCCTCAGTGGGTTTTTGGTGGTCGTCTTCAGCCAGGTTTTTCCTCCGCAGTACCTCGGGGGATGGATGCCAAATGTCCAGCGTCAGGCTGGGCACCCAATGCAGAGTGATAGCAAGCCTTCTCTACCAGTGGGGTGCAAAGCAGCTCATCCCAGGCCCCAGACTGGGGGTTGACTGCTGGGCTTGAGAGCAAAGATCTGAAATTGGACAAAGGACAGCTTGGACTTCGGGAGCAGCATGAGGGGAACTTCCTAGCCCTCAGGCGTCTCTCTGCGACCCCCGCCCCCAGCAGAGGCAATCTGGACTTAAGCTGAGGGCCTTGCAGGCTTCTCCATGGAGCGGGTTTCCTGGCCTCTTGGCTGCAGGACCAGAGCTGGGCTGAGCCGCTGGGAGAGGCTGCAGTATGCAGATCGCCCCATTAACATTTCATGTGGATTTGAAAATTCAGTGTTGACTGCGCAGTGACGCAAATAGGTATGAAAATTCTGAAGAAGGCGCACTCATTGTTACCGAAATCACATGGCTGAACAGCGACTAATGAGGCAGACAAGGAGTCCTGCTCACCCCCAGAGGACCAGGGGAGACAGAGGAAGCCACCGTGCTACATTATTCATACATCCTTGTTTGAGTTTCAGATCTTAAGGAGGCTGGGGAAGAGGAGGCAGCCGGGGCAGAGCGATAGGAGGCAGCCGGGGGTGGCGGCGGTGGCGGGGATGCTGGGCCCTACCAGCTGCAGAAGGCCGGGTGACTAATTGACAGCTCCTCACCGATCCCTTCCCCTGGGCGCCCTCTCTCCTCTGCTCACTTTCCGTGCCGGCCCACACACGCCTCCCCAGCACCTGCTCCAGTGCCTGGTTCCCCCACATCGGTGGCTGAGGGCTGGGCTGACAGTCTCGGCTCTGGGTGACCTCAGCCCCTCCTCTTGGAAAACAAGGACAGGTGGTTCCTCTCTGATTCAGAGGGGTGGCATTTCTGAGTTTCCAATGCCACACAAGCCATGTGGGGTCTCGCTAGAAGGTGGGTTCTGAGCCATCAGGTCTGGGGCTGGCCCTGAGATCCTGTAATTCCCACCCGTTCCCTGGTGTGGCAAATGCGGCCACCTCTCAGACTGCCTTTGGCATGGAGCCAGGCCACACAATGCCACAGGGCGTGGGGAGGATACCCGGTGGGTCTGGGGCACCTCTGGGTCAGTATCACCTCTCCCTCTCCCACTGCCATTGAGTGGATGCCAACTCACAGAGACCCAAGAGGCTGGGGTTGAATAGGCCCTGTAGGTTTCCAAGACTGTAACTCTCTATTGGAGCAGAAAGCCCCTTCTTTCTCCCTCGGAGCCCCTGGTGGGTTTCGAACTGCCGACCTTTTGGGTAGCAGCCCAACTCCTAGCTCACTGCACCAGTGAGTCTCCACTAACACATACAATGACCAGCGCTATCTCTGGGGGCTCCGGGTTCACCGTTTGGTTGGGCCACGTGTTGAAATAGATGCAACAGCAATGGGTTTGCATTTATGAACCCCCCCCAGCGGCACTAAGTTGCCCTGGTGTGCAGTGGGTTAGATGAAAGGTCATGGGTTTGAACCCACCAGCTGCTCTGCAGGAGAAAGACGAGGGGCTCTGTTCCCATGAAGGACAGCCTCGGACAGTCCTACTCCATCCTGGAAGCTTGCTAGTGACTCGATCAGAGGCTTGAAGCTATCCAGAGGCACCTCAGAAGAAAGGCCTGGTGGTCAGTGGAGGAGCGCTGGTGGGGTAGTGGTTACCCTCTGGGCTGCTGACCTCAAGCTCAGCAGTTGGAAATTCCCAGCTGCTCCTTGGGGAAAAGACTGGGCTTTCTATTCCCACGAAGACTTCGTCTCGGGAACCCACAGGGTGCAGGTCTGCCCGGTTGGGTAGGGTTTCTGTGAGTGGACAGCAACTCGGGGGTGGTCAGTGTGGG
>NW_022103926.1:1616510-1625298 GCF_000313985.2 Echinops telfairi
GTAGTGCTTTCTAATTTAACTGTTTATTTCTTGTATTGTATATTTATCTGTATATGATTTGACAGTTCATTTCTCATTATATATCTAATTATCTTTACAAATAAATATATTATCAGCAATTTGGTTTTATCTCTCTAGAGAACCCTAACACAGGGCATATCTCTTTCTGAGCTGTCGTTCCCTCAGATGCAGCCTAGGGACCATCCGAGCCAAACCACTCATCGCCATTGAGTCCGTGCTGATTCATGGCGACCTTATAGGATAAAGTGGAAGGGTCCCCGGGGCGCGGGGCTCTAAGGCTAACTATTTAGGGGAGTAGAAAGCCTCATCTTTCTCTTGGTGAGTGGCTGGTGGTTTCAAACAGCTGACCTTCTGGATCGCAACCCAATCCATCCCCACTATGTCAACACAGGTCTGAACACTGGACAGCTGAGGAAGGGAAGCAGAGGTTTCTTCCTTTCTTGTTCCATGTCCCCACTGGTCCTCAGCACTGCACAGGAGTCCAAGCGCCCTGTGATCCTTGTTTGGGCTAAAGGTCATGGGGAGGGCATCATCTCTGCTTTCTCACCAACCGGCCCCCAGCTGGCAAGGAAAGATGGATCGAGGCTCAATAGGAAGGCAGGACAATGGCATTGCATGAAGGAGGCAGGCGCTGCTGGATCTTTGGGTACTGGGAACCAAGCTGCTCGCTGGGGGGACACCCCAGGCCTCTTGGGCACAGTGCTGAGGACCACAGACTTGGCAGACCTGGGTTCCAGGCCTGGCTGCAACCCTTTGCCACCTGAGTAACCTCAGGCACAAGAATTTGAATCACTGGCTTTCTGCAAAAAGATGTATTTCTATTTCAATGAAACTTTATCATGGTGAATTCGGTGATGGTTTGCAGAACATCAGTTTTCCATTCCATGATTCAGATGCATTTTGCTTCCATGCATCTGTTCCAGTGCCCTCAAAGCTGCGTCTTATCCTATGCCAGGCTGCTGACGTCCCAGCATCTCCACTATCCAGAGGCGAGGCTTTCTGCTCCCTGAAGGTTTATAGTCTTAGAAGCCTGGCGGGAGCAGGTTGCTCTTTCCTGTAGAGTTGCTTGGGGCTGGAACAGACTTGGTGGTAGTGGTTGGCGTTTTGATTCTATTTCCTGTTATTTAAGGATCTCTGGTTGATGGTGCAGCTGTTAGAACCTACCAGTCACTCATCTGGAGAAAGATGTGGCCGTAGGCTCTCATAAAAATTAGTCTTAGAAACTCAAGGGAGCATTCCTTCCCTGTCCTATAAGGTTGCTAGGAGCTCGACTTGACTTTGACAGTGGGTTTGGTTACAGTTGTTGCTAGAGTTGTTGTTAGGTGCCATCAAGTTGGTTCTTTTTGGCAAGAAAGTTTTGCCTTTTTGATTTTGAAATATGTTTTGGTCGAGTTGGGTCTGACCCATAGCAACCATGCGCACAGCAGATGGGAACACTGGCCAGTCCTGCACCCTCCTCACCATGGTTCCTCGGCCCGAGCCCCTGGGTGCGGCCACTGCGTCAATCCATCTTGTTGAGGTCGACCTCTTTCCTGCTGCCCCTCTACGCATCACGTCCTTCTCCAAGGACTGGTCTCTCCTGACAACAGGTCCCAAGTATGTAAGAGGCAGTCTCGCCACCTTGTCTCTAAGCAGCACTCTGGCTGTACTGTGGTTGGTGTTGATCATTTCATGACAGCTATCTGATTGTGGTGGTACAGTGGTTACTCATTGAGCTGCTAACTGCAAGGTCAGCAGTTCCAAACCTCCAGGGGGAAGAGGAGGCTTTCTACTCCTGTAAAGAGTTGCGGGTTCAGAAACCCACAGGGGCAGTTCTACCCTATTCGAGAGGGCTGCTACGAGTCAGAATCAGCTCGATGGTGGGGAGTTTGGTTTTCAGTTTGGTCTGAAATCACCTTCAGTACAGTGATTTCTCAGGCTAATTGCTGGGCATTTGGTGAACGCTATCACTCTGGGTAGAACGGCCCGAGGAGCTTTTGAACATATCAATGAGGAGGGCTCACCCCAAGAGCAGAGTTGCTCCGCTTCACCATACTGGCATTTAGGATTAGGTCTTTCTTTGTGTTGGGGCTCTCCTGGGCATGGATTCATCCTGGACTCCAATTTCAAGATGGCAGGAGCCCCTTCCTCCCAGTTGTAAGGATCAAGAATGTATCCAGACATTGTTCAAGGTCCTTCGGGCTGAAGTATGGTGGGGGTGAGGGTGGGTGGTGGAGTGGGGGTGGGGGTGGAGATGTCATACTAAACCATCCTTAGTTTACACTGATACCCCAGTGTGTTAGTCTAGGTTGTCTAGAGAAACAAATTCATAGACACGTATATGTGTATGAGAAAGAGCTTTATATCCAAGAGCAATTGAATATTGAGAAAACATCCTTAGTTTACACTGATACCCCAGTGTGTTAGTCTAGGTTGTCTAGAGAAACAAATTCATAGACACGTATATGTGTATGAGAAAGAGCTTTATATCCAAGAGCAATTGAATATTGAGAAAACATCCCAGCCCAGTCCAGATCAAGCCCACAAGTCCAATATTAGCCCATCTGTCCAGTATCAGTCTGCAAATTCCTCTTCAGACTCACACAACATATGCAAAGATGCTGAATGCAGGAAGATCACAGGCCAGTGGGTGGAACGTCTTGGGGATCCAGTGGCAGTGAGAGCATCTCAGCACTGGCAGGGGTTTCCACGTGGTTCCTCCAGCTCCAGGGCTCTAGCGTAGCTCCATGTGTCTTCTCAAAAGGAATGTCTCACAGGAAGTGTGCGTGTTTCCTGCCTCCAGCGAGCTATTTATCTCCTCTGTGCCTCCAAATGAGGTCATCGAACTGCGATCTGATTGAAAGGCTAACCCCTTCACTCTTAATACTCTCAAATGGAGCACAGATTATGTAACTATCATACGCAGACAATAATCCAGAGGAAACACAGGGACAAAACAAAACAAAAGAAAAAAACCGACAACCATTTCAGTAAATCTTACGTATACTATTTAGTAACTCATAAGATTGCTACGAGACAGTGAGTTTTTGGCTTGACTGGCTTACTAACATTAATGGACATGGGATTTGTAGATAACACCACTTGGCTGGCTGAAAGAGAAGAGGGCCTGAAGCGCTTGCTGATGAAGATAATGACTGTAGACTTCGGTAGTGATTCGTCTCGACGAAAAACAGAAAAAGAACAAAAATCCCTTCCATGTTAAATGGGGAAAAGACTGGACTTATCAGCAATTCCATTTTAGTTGGGTCTGCCATCAACGCTCATGGAAGAAACAGTCAAGAAATCCAAGGACACATTGCATTGGGCGAATCTACTGCACAAAATCTTTTCAAAGGGTTGAAGAGCAAAGACATTACTATGATGACCGAGTTCCGCCTGCCCAAGTTGTGTACTTTCAGTCTCCCCATGTGCATGTGAAAGCCGGACAATGAGTTGGGGAGGCCCCAGAAGAATGGGGACATTTAATGATGGTGCTGGTGAAGAATATTGACAGTACCATGGATGGCCCAAAGAAGGAGCCAACCTGTCTAGGAAGAAACACAGCCAGCATATGCTCCTTAGAATTGAGGGTGGTGAGATTTCTTCTCATGTACTTGGAACATGTTATCAGAAGGGACCAGGCCCTGGAGAAGGACATACCGATTGATAAAGTGTAGGGGCAGCGAGAAAAAGAAAGACCCTAAAGGAGATGGTTGACATGGAGTGGCTGCAACAATGGTCCCAGACCAAGCATTGCTTGTGTTTTGTTCTGTCGTACCTACTGAAGTCTACTTGACCACACCTCCATTCAATTGTCATCATTGCCCATTTCCAAAATTTTCATCACCTTAGTAGAAATTCAATGTCCTATAAGCAGTAAATGCTCTCCATTTCCCGTCTGACCCTGCTAACCCCTGATACGTGGTGTCTATAGAGTTGGTTATACACACTGCATACCCATGCTACACTAAATTTGTCACAACAAAATGTAAAACAATAATAATCATAATAACAGTGCCCTTCCAAAAATGCCTCATGGGGAAGGGTGCTGTATGAAACATGCACTGTTTATGTAAAAATACAGCAAATGGGAGCATGCAATATCTGTCCTCTCAAGGTGGACTTAGTCTACTCAGGGTGATGTTTCAGAGTTCACCTGTTCCAGAGCAGGGGTCAGAGCTTCCTTCCTTTTTATGAAAGAGTAATATTCCATTGGTATGTATCTGCCCCATTTATTTGTCTGTTCACCTGCTGGTAGACATTGGGGTTGTGTCTACCTTTCGGCTATTATGAATAATGTTGCTGCGAACACTGGCATCAGAGATGGTCATTTTGATGTTTACATGTCCGAGTGTTGAAATAAACAGGCTCTCTCGGCTTTTCCCAGCATCCCTGTCTCCACAATGACTGAGCTGAGAGTTGCTTGAATGGAAGAGGCTGCCAGCTCCATGTGTCTGTGTTAGGCTGTGTATAGAGAAACAAAACCCGTGACCCTTGTGTATGCATAAGGAAGAAGTTTATATCAAGGAAGAAATTTGTATCAAGAAAGTGGCCCACATAGCTCCTGCATGGGCAAGCCTAGTCCAACTCAAATCTATGGGTCAGTTGCTAAGCTGGAGACCCTTCCCCACTCATGCAGCTGCTGGCCAACAAAATAGGAAATGAGGATGAACCAGGAGGTAGACTGGTGGCCACAGAGTGGAGCGGGTCCAAGGTCAGCAGAGCACATGGCAGGCCTCTGATAGTTTCCAGGGGTGGCAGGCCACATGGCGGACCACTGGCCCAAGTCCAAAGAAACCAGACCCAGGCCAGCAGGCAGAAGAAGAGAGCCAGTTCTCCACAGTGAATATTAATAGGTCACATCCCCAAGAAGGGATCATTAGGCTGTGAACTGCAGCTCATGGGGGACGGCTTTCCTGCCCTAACCGAGGTAGCACAAAGCCTAACTACCTTAGCGTCTCATTGGCATGTTTTATTATTAAGGTGTTTCTTCTTTTGAATGAAAACTAGGTGGGCTCGAATTAAGACCAAGAAGCTAAATCTTCATGTTGATTCCTCAGAGCTGCTGGCCTCTGGCTAACAAAGTCCTCCTTCCACCAGGGACAGTTTGGCCCAGCTCAGCTCTGATTGGCTCTCACCTTCAGGGGACCACAGGGAGGTGAGATGAGAAGTAACCCCCCTTGAGGTCAGAGTTCCTCGGCTTCCTGCCAAGGCCACCATGAGCTCCAGAAGTGAAGGGTCGTCACAATGTGATTGTGAGAAGCGATTACGAGGATCATAATAGTGCAAATTGAGAATGAGCCCTTTGACTGCCAGGAACGGAAACACTTTCGGGTGAGTTCCAGATGAGGGATCCATCACTTTGATTTTGACTGTGGCGGTGAGTACAACCCCACTCTAATTTTAGAAGCACGCAGAGACAGGAATAGGCTGTATGTGTCTCTGTCAGGCAGTAGGTAACTTACAGTTCCCAAGTCTTGAATGGATACCGGCTAATCTTATACCTCAAGAACATTTTTAACATTTTTAGAATCACATTCCGAGGGAACAACAATGTTCCCTAACCCAAGTGGAATTCCCTGTTGGGCGGGATATCTCTGTGGCTAACCACCAACCTCAGAAGATGGCAAAAAGAGGGGGGGAGGGACGGAGGACCGGAGTTCCATGGAGCCAATCATCAGTGCAGGAACCAGGGAAAGCATGCTGGCAAGACTAGCAGAGGCATCATTACTGGGGGTCAAGGACAATGTCCACGAGACCAGGCAGGGACTATGTGGCTTGGAGAGGGTTGGGAGATGTGATGTGGCTATTTGGGAAAGGTTTGGGCACTTCTTATCCTGGAGTTCGAGTTTCCTGACTTGCTGAAATGCTACTCAAACAGACTTGTACCCCCGTCCCCACCCCATGTCTGACTGGTGAGTAGAATGCTCAAGTCCCTGATCTTGGTCAGTGTGGCCTCTCTCTAGGACAGGGAACGCGCCTTCAGCATCCTCTGGACCTGGATGTGGCAAATGACAATTAAGGTTGCAGATGGAATGGAGGTTGGCAATCAGTTAGCTTTAAGGTGGAGAGATTAACCTGGAATGTCAAGGTGGGTCTAATGCATTCACAAGGGTTCTGGTAAGTGGGTCAGGGAGGGTGCCAGTGTCATGGGTGTGAGAAGAATGCGGTTCAACTTTACTGACTCTGAAGATGGAGGGTGGAGACATCTGGGGGGCCTCTAGAAGTTGGAAACCGCAAGGGGACAATTTTCCCCAAGCATCTGGCTGGCACGCAGCCCTGAGGAGACCTTGCCACTAGCCCGGTGAGACCCATGCTGGACGACCAACCTCCAGAACTGCACTCTGGAGCTTCTTTTTCCAGAACTGAAGGGAGCTCTATTTTTCTCATCTGAGGAGTGGATTTGATCATGCACTTAGCAAGCCCCTCAGCCAGCAGTACGTAGTCTTCCTTGTATGCGAAAGGTGGCATATACTGCCTGCCTACTGCCTGGACTCCGGACTAGGACTCGGGTAGACCTGGGTCCCAGCCTTGGTTCTGTCTCTTACCAATGGTCAGACGAGCTTGGACTGCTTCCCACCCTCCTCTGGGTCTCTCTACTGGGTGCAGAGTTCTAGTCATTCCACCAGCACGGACCTCCAGGGTGTTGGGAGGGTGGATTCTGAGCACTGTTTCTGTAAACCTGGCACCTGGTCTCAGCTTGATAGGTTCGAAGGACAGGACGCATCCCACTGGAGGTTACTTTGATAAGGTACCATCGAGTCGATTCTAACTCATAGAAAGTCTATGTGAAAGAGTAGGATTGCCCAGGTGGGGTTGTGGGCTGTGACTTTGTACAAAAACTGCAGGCCTGTCCTTTCTTCCTCAGAGCCAAGGGGTGGGCTTCAAGGGACAACCTTTCAGTTAGCTGCCAGTCACCTGTTTTCCCATGGAACCACCAGGGCGGCTTAGACTTAAGAGAAACTGTCATGGGGGTGGTAGATGCAGAAAGCTGAGCATAGGACCTAGCATGGGTGATGTGCTCAGACCGAAGGGAGAGAGGCAGGGAGGAGATGAGCTGGGGTTGTGGGGGACCGAGGACCGCTCCAAGCCCATGACTGAGCCTCATCTAGCCTGGTCCTCACTCCTCCTCTTTACTCACTCCTTCCTCCTGCCCCCCACCCCGACCCCATCACTACACGGAAACTCAGCCCAAGCCCTCCCCTCCATGCTGCCTGCCGGGGCGCCTAGCAGACACAGACAGACTAAGAGAAGGCGGAGAGCTGACTTGAAAACAGGGGCTTGAAGAAGATTGATGCCGACATCGCTGTCATGGCAACGGCAGGATGGGCTGGAGGCAGCGCTGCCAGCAGCGGCTGCTCCAGATCTTTCTGGATTCTGGTGGCTTTGAGGTAGTGGTGGTGGGCTGGGGTGGGCTGGGGGTGGGGACGAGACGCTCAGGAAGGCGCCTTGGGGTGACAGACAGTGAGTGGAGAGGCGGGAAAAATGGGAAACTGAGGCTTGAGGGGAGAGTGATAAGCACCGCTATTTTCTGGGCACCTGTGGGTACTGAATACTTCTCCCGACAGGGGGAGCTCCCGTGGCATAGTGGGCTAGGCACCAGGCAGGCTGCTATCTGCAAGGTCAATGATTCAAACCCACGAGTGGTTCCGTGGGCGAAAGATGAGGCTGTCTGCTCCCACACAGACGGACAGTCTCAGAACCCATCCGCAGTTCTGCTCTGTCTACAGGGTCTCTATGAGGCAGAATGACCTTGGTGGGAGAGAGCTTGGGATATCTTTCCCCATCACACAAGCTCCCGCCTTATGAAGGGGCTTTGTCCTGCGGGCTCCAGGGCGGGCCTGCTCTGACCTAAGTTGAATGCCTCTTTTTAAAAATTGTAAGTTTTTATTATTATTTCCTTTTGTGATCACCGTCTTTTTAGATCGTATCAGTGAGCTGAGTGTCTGCGAGTGAACACGTGAATGTGATCCCATCAGCTGCAATGAGGCATCTCCACTGGGGCTCAGTGTCAGAGGGACCTGGGTTCTCATCCCGGTTCAGCCAGTTACCAGCTGTGTGATGCGGGGTGTTTCTGCCCCTCTGTGAGGCAAACGTGCTGTAACCCACATAACCAACGACACCAGCCCACCCCAAGCCTCCTGCCTCCCAGTCCATCCCAACTCTGCACTCATGGCCAACAGGTCCACTCTGCTGGCCTCCCAAGACTGGAAGGCTGCATGGCGGCAGACCGCCTTGTCTTCCTCCTGAAGAGCAACCAGGCGGTTTGAGCCACCGGCGTTCTGATTGGCAGTCCAATGACTAACCCACAGCACTGCCAGATAGAAAACAGAGAGAGGTCCTAAGAGTGTCTGATGTGACTTGGACTTTAGTGAACAGGACACTACTTGCGCTTGTGTCGCTAGGGTGGGTCAACGGTAGAATTCCGGTCTTCCATGCGCCATAATGGGTTACACATTGGTACCAACAGCCAGGGCAGCAGTTCGAACTCCTCAGCACCTCTGTAGGAGAAAGATGAGGCTTCCTACTCCCGCCAAGAAACCCACAGGGGCCGTTCTGCCCTGTGCGGTCCTGTGGAGGTGCTCTGAGTCGGCACAGACTCGCTGGCCTGGGTGCGAGGGAGATCGGGGTTCGATGCCAGCCAATGCCCGTCAGGCACAGCCATCTTCCTTCTGCTAGTGGGGGCTCGTGTTGCCAGGATGCTGAAGAGGCTCCGGAGCCGGGATGGGAGGACTTCCAGACGAAGATTAGGAAGAAAGGCTTGGCGACCTACTTCTGAAAATCAGGA
>NW_022103926.1:1626917-1629712 GCF_000313985.2 Echinops telfairi
TGATGACAGTGAGATATATATGGATACACGTGTACATGTCTGTCTGTGTGCATTTATGTATGTGTCTCTATGCGTACGTACTTAAAGGAGCTCTGCTGGCCCAGTGGTTCCATGGCTGGCTGAAAGGCCCACCTTCCACAGGAGCGGGAGGGAGATGAAGTGGTCTGCTTCCATAAAGTTATAGTGCCTCATAGACCCTACCGAGCACTTCTGCCCACCCAGTGAGGTCTTATAGGTTGTAATGGACTTGACGGCAGTAGGAAGGTTGGATAAATGTTTTTCCATATGGACTGACATTTACGCATATACGTGCATAGGACCGGGCAATGTTTCATTATGTAGAGAGTCGCTCTGGGTTGGTACTGACTCAATGGCACCTTACAGCAACATGTACACACATATATGTGTATATCCATCCAGCTGCGGGCCTGGGCTTATTTAATTGTATAAATATCCATGCAACAAAACATTTGCCATCTCATTCATTCTTTGGGTTACAGCCCAGGGACATCAGTTATGTTCATCATGCTGTAACACACCACCATCCTCTGCATCCAAATCTCCCATCCCCTCCACTGAGACCCAGTGCTTCCTCCAACTTCCTTCCCACCCAACCCCGACCCCTGTCCCGCCACCTCCGTAAAGGTGGTCTTTATTACCTGGCCTCTTCTAGATAATTTTTGGAAGAAAGATAATAAAATATCCTTCCTTTTGTGTTTCCTTTACTACACATGATGTTTGGTGGTGTGGTAGGTTATGCATTGGGCTGTGAACCACAAGGTCAGCAGTTCAAAACCACTGGCCACTCTGGGAGGAAGATGAGGCTTTCTACTCCTGAAAAGCGCTGCAATCTCAGAAAGCCACAGGGACAGTTCTCCCCCGTGCTGCAGGGCCACTGTGAGTCGGGACCGTCTCAAGGATGGCCGTGAGTTTGGATTTGGAGTTTGGTGCATGTTTTGGATAAAGGGCCTTTCCTCTTGTTTCTGACCGGGAGACACCCAACCTCTCCCCTTTGCACACCGGGGCCCAGTCAACTGCTTTCTCTTCCTCCCAGGCTTCTTTTAGGGAGTCAGGGAGAGAGGATCGCAAGACCTGAGCGTGCTGCCTGCCACGGCTTGGAGCTGCACGCGTTCCGTCCAGCCCAGCCCCGACCCTGTAGATTGTGCCAAGATTTGCTCTGACCTAGGTTGTGCCCAAGCTACTTAGTCCCTGACCCAAGATGTGAGTTTCTTCAGGGAGAGTTTCTGCCGCGCTGCCGGCTGGGGCTCATGTGTACAGTGGACACTACCGACCGTAAAGCCCCTCACTCCTCGGCCAAGCCAAGGGCCGCATTCCCTGTGTTGACAAACGCCTCCAGAGACGGTCGCCCCGCCCCAGTGGTGCATGTAAATGCCTCTTTCAGGAGGGGATATGGCTTTGAAGTTTCCTATTTCCCTGGCTTTGATAATAATCTGCTTAATGTCTTGTGTCAAACTAATTACAGCGTAATTACCTTTTTTTAATAACAGGTACTTTTAATTGGTGCAGGGTTAAACAATTCCGTTGTAAAAACTGGTTGTTTTACATTCATGGCGGTTAGTTTACAAAAAACTGGGACAGCCTTGTACTATCAAGTACTCCTTAGAGGCAGGGCAGAGCCCTACCTCCTTCTTCATGACTTGGGACCCTTTCAGACCTGCCCCGTCCCATACTCGGAGGCCAAGAGGCAGGGTGCGAGTATGTCCCTCGCTCCATCCTGGCGGCGCACGCCCATGATGCCCAGGGAGGAGATTCTACCGTCCCCATCCTGTAGGGGGGGCACAGTACCCTCCTCCTGCTCATCACACATTGCACATGGACCCCGGGTCTTTTGCCCCCAGATCCCGATCTCTAGGCATAATTGAGTGGCGAGAGACTGGGGTGTGTGTGTGGCACATTGGGTTACACACTGATGGCTCCCTAGAGGTCCACAGCTCAAACCCCCACCCATGTGAGAGAAAAAGGGGGCTCTCTACGCCTGGGAAGAGTTACTGCCTCAGAAAGCCACAGGGACAGTTTTACCCTGCCCTATAGGTCGCTATGATTTGGGCATGGGGAGTCTGTACCCCAGGAGATCTCATTTGGACCCCAGCCCTTGGATTTCACTTCTGTGCCACGTAGGGCAATTTCGTACCCTCTCTGTGGCTCAGTAACCTGTGTGACAACCTCCTCTGTAGACATGTAGTGGTGGTACCTTGGGCTGTGATCGGCAAGGTCAGCAGTTCCAAACCACCAGCCACTCCCTGGGAGAGGGATGAGGCTTTGTGGTCCCAGAAAGGATCACCATCTCAGAAACCCACGGGGTGTTCTATCCTGTCCTATAGGGTCCCTCAAAGTGGGCATCGCCTCCTCACTGGCAGGAGTTTGGGCTTTGCAGGCCGGTGGGGTTGATGAGCCGCCATTCTGCGGGGCAGGACCCAGCTCCCAGCCGCATGCTCGCCCTGGGCAGTCCGTGCCCGTCTCCTCCGGGCAGTGTTCGAAGTCCCCTCTTCTCCTCAGGCCTTTTTCACTCTGAGGATCGCCAGCCCCCCACAGATGCATTTCCTCACGTCCTCCTTGGCTGAAAAAGCGCACACTCTCGTCTCATTACTGCGGCTTTTTGCATTTCATTAAAAAACCTGACAGTCCATTTCATAATAATTTATTAGCCCAGAGTCAATTTTTATTAATTACAATCATTAATTTATCAGTGTTCCCGTCATCTGAAGTTTGGTCAGAAATGAAAGGCGAGAAGTGCCGAGAGAAAAATGGGGTGAAGTGGCTGTGGAGGGAGTGCG
>NW_022103926.1:1630942-1633270 GCF_000313985.2 Echinops telfairi
GGGAGCTATTGAGACCGAGAGCCAGGTCGGCACCACGTGGGGCTGAGTAGACCTGTGCCATAGGCTGTCATCTACGTTCCTCTAGATGACCAGTCTTTTCTCCGTTGGAGCTGCCGGGAGGTTCAAACTGCTGACCTTCTGGCTAGCAGCCAAGCACGTCACCATTGTGCCACCAGAGCTCCTCGTCTCTCTCTCCATCTGAGGGCGAGACAAAGGCGCACATCTCATCTGTACTCCAGCTCTCCAAGCAGGATCCTGGGAGGGACCCAGCAAATGGAGAACATGATTTTTCTGGGAAGGGAAGCTCTCATGCTCACAATAGAGAGGACCTTTCATGTATTTATTTGTCAGGACAGTTTTACATTCTCCTACTTCCGAGTCTTTCATCCGGATGGCTCCCGTCTCTTCCCTGTTGCACTCACCTGGAACCTTATGCCTCTAATCCACGGTCCAGCCATCTGTGGCCTGGAAAAGTCTGTGGGGTTCTGTGTGTTTTACACCGACAACATGGGACTCAATTGACACAGTGCATTGGACAAAATCCAACACCCATGCTTGTTCAAAACTCTCCACAAACTGTAAACTTAGAACGGAAACTCCTCAACATAATAAAGGCCGTGTCTGCAAAACATTTCACGTAATGGGGGGACATGGAAAGTCTGGTCCCTTGCAAACCAGATTGCACAAGGCCTTTTTCAAAAACTCAAGAGCAAGGATGCTGCCTGAGGATTAAGGTGTGTCTACCCCAAGCCGCGGTATTTTCAATGGCCTCAGATGCAGGTAGAAGTTGAACATTGCATAAGGAAGACCAGGGAAGCATCGGTGCATTTGAATGATGGTGCTGGCGAAGAATATTGAAAGTAGCATGGAGTGCCAGAAGAAAAATAAGTCTGTCTTGGACGAAGTACAGCCAGCGTGCTCCTTCGAGGCAAGGATGGTGAGCCTTTGCATCACCTACTTGGGGCATGTTGTCGGGAGAGACCAGCCTTTGGATGAGGACCTAGTGCTTGATGAACTAGAGGGGCTGTGAATGAGAGGAAGCCCCTCGATGAGATGCAGTGATATGGGGGCTTCAACAGTGGGTTCAGGTGTAGGCACACCTGTGAAGCTGGCGCAGGACGGGGAGGGTCTTGCTCTGTTGTACATAGGAGTTCTATGAGCTGACTCAATGGCATCTGACATAACAGACAGAAATGGCTTCGGCATCCTTCTAGGCATCGCCCCATGCTCTATGTCTCGACCTGTGGCCTGTTTATTCTGAGAGCTGTGTAGCATTGCCTAGTCTGCTATCCGGATTGGAGGCAGGCCCATTAACAACCCGTGGTGTGTGGATGGCACCGCCTTGCTTGCTGAAAGCGAGGAGGACTTGAAGCACGTGCTGCTGAAGCTCAAGGATGGTAGCTTCAGTGCGGATTGCAACTCAATGTAAGGAAGACCCACATCCTCACAACTGGACCAAGAGATACCATGATCTATGGAGGAAAAGTTGAAGTTGTCAAGGGTGTTTTTGTCTCGCTTGGATCCACAGTCAATGCGCCGGGAGGCAGCAGTCGAGAGATCAGAAGACGTGCTACACGGGGGAAACCTGTCGCACAGGTTTAGGGCATCAAAAAGCAAGGCTTTTACTTTGAGGAATAAGGAACCCTTGACCCAAGCCATCACCTCGTGTTGCAGGATGAAAGTCGGACGTTGACTAAAGCGGGCTGGAGAGACATCGGTGCATTTGAAGTGTGGCACTGGGGGAGAACATCGAACGTGCCAAAGGACAGACCATCTGTGCTGGAAGGAATACGGCCAGAGTGCTCCTGAGAGGCAAGGATCACGAGACTTCATCCTACACACTCGGGGCATGTTCTCAGGAGAGCCCAGTCTCTGGAGGAGGCCATCCTGTTGGGTGGAGTAGAGGGGCACTGCAGGAGGGGATGGTTCTCAAGGAGATGGATTGACAGCGTGTGTGGCTGCAGCCATGGGCTCAGGCACGGGGACAATTGTGAGGGTGGTGCAGGACTGGGCAGGGTTTCCGTCTGTTGGGCATACATTTGGAACCAAATCACCTAAGGACAAAACCATAGGAAGCCACGTCTGACCAAAGTCTTTAAAAACGACCTTGTCTCGTCACGGTGATGCTGTGAGTAAGAGAGTCGACTGCAGGGCCAGCGGCTCAAACTCACCGCTGCTCCACGGGAGAAAGACAGGGCTATGTGCTCCTGCTCAGACACTAGAGAGGGTGGCTCTGTTTTGGAATGCACTTGATGGCCCTTGACCATCCGTGTAGCCATATGCTATTCTTGGCTTGGAGGAGGGATACTCCATGTGTGAGAACCTCTT
>NW_022103926.1:1633564-1656283 GCF_000313985.2 Echinops telfairi
GCAAAATGACAATAGAAGCCAGTGTCGATTTTACATAAACGGCACCCATTTGGGGTAATGACTCTGAGAATGTCAGCGCTAACAAGCGCATAATTGGCACCGGGGAGATAATTTTTGCCACCTTATCTCGGAGGGGAAACGGTTCTGCATAATGATTTTACCTAGGAATATTCTTTATTCAATAGACCCATTTGCATAACCCTCCCAACTTCCTCAAGTTAACACAAAATACTCCAGAGAGACTGCCAAGTGCCTCCCATCTATGCCTGCTCCTTGAAATTCCCCTGAGTTTCCAGGGCTGATCTTTGTAGTCAGTGCAGAGATGCCCTGAGTCATGTTCCCTGCATCCTCCACTTCATTTGCATCTGCAGACACACCTCCAAAGGCTGGCCACTCCCCAGGGCTATTCTCACCTCCATGTCCTTCATCCCATACACCTGTCTCTACCTGGAACCAGGGAGGGAGAGGAGCTCACCACTGCTCGAGGAGAATAGGGGTGAGTACCAGGCCAGCCATATGGGGTAGTCACTGTGATAACTCATCGCCACGGAGGCCACTTCAACTCGTACCACGGGACACCACTGCCCCTGTGGGCTTCCCAGGGTGTAACTCCTGACAGGAGCAGAAACCCTCATCTTTCTCCCACGGAGCGACTGGCGGTTATGAACCACTGACCTTGTAGTTAGCAGCCCAATGAGCAATCCACTATGTCCCCAGGGCTCCTGATCACTGTAAAGTGGGGGGCAATTGTCTGAAATAAGGGTAGTCTGACTCACACCTTGAAGAACAGAGTTACAGTCTCGGAAGCTCCCAGCGTCAGTTCTGTGGTCCTATCCGGTCGCCAGGAGTGTGAGAGGACTAGCTAGCAGTGAGCTTGGTTTTTCAGTTGGGATGGCACTGTGGTTTAGGCATTGGGCTGTCTCTGTGCATCTTCTCTTTTCGAAGAATAAAAGAGATCTTGAGGGGTGGTTCAAATCCATCAGCCATTCCTTGATAGAAAGATGAGGCAGTCTATACTCCTGAAGACTGATAGTCAAGGTCACCATGAGTTAGAATCCTCTCCATGGCAAGGAGCCACCCTGGTGGCATGGGGGGGGGGTGTTAGTTGTTAGACTACTAACCCCAAGGTTGGCTGATCAAACTCGCCAGCTGCTTCAAGGGAGAAAGCTGAGGCAGTCCGTACCCGTCAAGATGGACTGTCTCAGAAGCAATACGGAGCAATTCTACACTGTTCTCTGTGGCTGCTCTGAGGCAGAATCAGCTCAGTAGCAGTGGTTTTGTTTTGTTTCATGTGTTGGAATGGACTCGATGTTGGTGGGCGTTTGCCTCCTGTATTTATGTTACAAACTTAAAATATTACAGATTTATCTGGCAAACATATTTCATCTCCTTTTCAGAGAGTAGCGTGTCTGATGCTATTGTTTTGTCTAGAGCCATGCTGCTGAATATGGTGGCCACAGGTCACTGATGGCTCCTTGGTTATGCACTCAGCCACTAATCTACTCAAAGTGTCTGCGGAAGAAAGGTCTGGCCATCCTACAGACACCAGCCCAGAACACCCTGTGAGGAAGTTCTGCTCTCTGCCAAGGGGTGGCTGTGAGTCAGATCAGACCCCAAGCAACCCAGCAACAAAAGCTTCATGTCCCTATTTAAATTTAGGTTTATTCAAATTAACCCACAATGCAGTCACTTACCTTGCAGACCACAGTGCCAAAGCTTGGGTGGCCTGTGGCTGCCACATTGGATAATATAGTGCAAAACCATTTCTGTGGTGGCTGAACATTCTGCTGGGCTGTAGTGGGTTCCTGATTCCTCTCCAGTGTCAGGCAACGGGTCACAATGAGCCGCAGAGCTGGTACCCGGAGGCAAGCAGCAGGACACAGCGCTGACACTTGGACTTCCAAATCACCCAAACCTGGATGCGAGTTCTCATCCAGTCCCTGGTTTTCATGTGAACTGAGACCTCTGGCTTCCTCTTCTCTCCTATGGTGATAACGAAAGGCCTGACCAAGAGGGCTCTCTGTGTGACCATGGCAGCACTCAGCTAGCCCAGCCTCTGGCTGGGAACAGGAAAGGTAGCATCCTGCCCTAAGATGAGCGTGCTGCTATTTGGAGAGACTACTACAGGGCTGGGGCATCTTGTCCAGTAAGTCAGTACCTGAATGGTACAGGAACTCTCCGTTACTGCCAACCCGGCTCTTCTGTTAGCTACATGTGACCTTGGATGCCCTCTTTCCTCCTGGGGAAGATCTCGGGGTTCCTAGCTGGAGGTGGTTTAAAGCATACGGGGAGCAGCTGAAGGGATAGAAGACATGTTCATGGTAATGTGGCTCCCCACCCCACCAACAGACATCATGGAGCTGCACAAATACTGAAAGAGACCCCTTATTTAGAGCAAGGGTAAACAAAGACAACCTTCGCCAAACAACAGAGGGCCTTGACCTTTATGGAAGGTCAGGTGTGGTGAGAGAATGGGTACCTGAAGATCACCAGACGTTTTATCTGAGGAGCGAAGTGTGATGAGAGGTCTTCCACCTTTCAGTCCAAAGGCTCTTCATCAGCATCTCATGCCTCAGACCACCACCGCAAGAAAACACAAAGCAAAATCTGAGAAATGTGGCTCAAGATCAGGGCTATTTCAATCATAATACACTGAGGGAATCATTCAAGCTCTCAAGAGTTTCACTGAATTGAGACTCACAATCAATGTTCATGGGAGCGCTCAAGAAATCAGACCAAGTGCGACACGAGGCAAGCCTACCACACAAGACCTCTTTCTTTGAAGGGGCACAAAACAAAGACATGGCTTGCAGGACTAAGGTGTGCCTGACCCAAGCCTTCGTAGCTTCCGATGCCTCACATCCATGTGGAAGTTGCGTGGGGAATCAGGAAGACTGAGGAAGGATCCATGTGTTTGAATTCTGGGACTGGAGAAGAGTATCAGAAGGACCATGGACTTCCAGAGGAACAAACATCTCTCTTGGAGGAAGTGCAGCCAGAGGGCTCCTTGGAGGCAGGGATGATGAGACTTGATCTCACGTACTTTGGACATAGTATCAGGAGGGACTCATCCCTGAAAGAAAGCCCATCATGCATGGTCAAGTAGAGTGTCAGCAGAAGAGAAGACCCTCCATGAGATGGACGGACGACACGGTGGCTGCCAACGCGGACTCAAACAAAACCATTGTGGGGCTGGCACCGGACTAGGGCAGTATCTCGTCCTGCCAGGCCAAGGGCCATATGCATCAGAACACAACAATAACAAGGATCCCAAATGCAACTGTCTTCATCAAAAAAGAAAATCTCTTGTTAGACATGGATGACAAAGGTGACAGCTTCAGGTATGGCTGGCTCCAGGTGCTCAGCTGAGGTCACCAGCAATATCTTTCTTACTATGTCTTGGCTCTACTTTCCTCTGAGTTAGCTCCATTCTTGGGGCAGTCTCGCTAGGGCCAAGTTGACTTATAGGCACACCTTTATCTGATTTGTTCTCTCTCTGAGCAGAGGGGGGCTTCCTCTTGACCGTTGTAGCCCAAGTCACAGGACCGGTTCTCATTGGATCGCTTGGGTCATCTGCCCTTTCCTAAACCAATTGCTGTGCTCTGGAACTGGGCTCACCTCTCCAGCTAGGGGAAGGGGCTCGTGCACCTAGATTTGTATGGACTGAGAGGGACATAAACATTCAGTTCCAAAAGGCACAAGGAGGAATGTTCCAACCAAACCAAATGCACTACCATGAAGTCGATGCTGACCCAGTGACCCAATAGGACAGAGCAGAACTTCCCCTGTGAGATTCTCAGGCTGTACCTTTTTATTTTCTGAGTTTATATTTTTATTTGGTGCAACATTTTTAAAAAACCATTTTATTGGGGGCTTGTACAACTCTTATCACAATCCATACATCCATCGTGTGAAGCACATTTGTACATTTGTTGCCATCATCATTTTCAAAACATTTTCTTTCTACTTGAGCCCATGGTATCAGCTTCTCATTTTCCCACCTCCCTCTTCTGCCCTCCCTCCCTCATGAACCATTGATAATTTATAAATTATTATTATTTGTTCATGTCTTACACTGACCGATGTCTCCCTTCATCTACTTTTCTGTTGCCCATCCCCCTGGGAAAGGGTTATAGGTAGATCATTGTGATCGGTTCCCCCTATCTCCCTCCACCTTCCCCTTCCCCTCCTGGTATGGCTACTCTTAATATTGGTCCCGAGGAGTTTCTCTGTCCTGGATTCTCTGTGTTTCCAGCTCTTATCTGTATCTGTGTACATGCTCTGGTCTAGGTAGAATTAGGGTCATGATCGTGGTGGGGAGGAAGCATTAAAGAACTAGAGCAAAGTTGTATGTCTCATCAGTGCTATACTGCAGTCTGACTGGCTCATCTCCTCCCCATGACCCTTTGGTAATGTGATGTCCAGTTGCCTACATATTGGCTTTGGGTCTCCACTCCACAATCCCCCTCATTCACAATGATATGATTTTTTTGTTTTGAGTTTTTGATGCCTGATACCTGATCCTTTCAATACCTCGGTGGGGAGGGGGGAAAGGAAGTGGATGTTAATAAACCCAGGAACAAGGGAACAAGAAGCAATCTAAAATGGATGGTGAGGAGGGTGTAGGAGGTCTGGTAGGGTTTGATCAAGGGCAATGTAACCGAGAGGAATCACTGAAACCCAGATGAAGGCTGAACATGATAGTGGGACAAGAGGAAAGTAAAAGGAGATAGAGGAAAGAACTAGGAGGCAAAGGACATTTATAGAGGTCTAAATACAGGCATGTTCATATATAGAAATATTTATATATGACGATGGGGAAATAAATCTCTGTACATATATTTACAGGTTTAGTATTAAGGTAGCAGATGGACACTGGGCCTCTACTCAAGTACTCCCTCAATGCAAGAACACTTTGTTGTAATAACCTGGCATTCTGTGATGCTCCCCTTCCCGACATGATTGCTGACATGATTGCTGAAGACAAAGCGGGTGCATAAGCAAATGTGGTGAAGAAAATGTATGGTGCCCAGCTATCAAAATATACAGTGTCTGGGGCCTTAAAGACTTGAAGATAAACAAGCGGCCATCTAGCTGAGATACAACAAATCCCACACAGAAGAGAAGCACACCAGCCTGTGTGATCACGAGGGTGTAACTATTTCTGGGAGTAGAAAGCTCTGTCTTTCTCCTGCAGGAAGATCACAGGCCATTGGGTAGAAGGTCTTGCAGTAGTTTCAAACTGCTGACCTTTAGGATCACAGCCCAATGAATAACCACTACACCACCAGGGCTCTCAAGAGATGTTCAGTGAGAAGCATAACAGATGCTCGCTGCACCATGCTCATGCTGTTCACAGGCCTGAAAAAGTGCTTGAACTGCTACCACGATGACCTTCATGAACACCAAGCAGCTAAAGAATAATCAAAAGAAAACATTAAGTCCTTTGCATCCATGATTATCAGGAAATACTCAGGGAAACTGGACAGCCCTGAACCCAGAGGGATGTGGGTGCCTTCAGAGGGGCCATGGACCCCGTTAGCAAAGCGGGTGTCACTATTGAGCTCGAGGTAGGCTCAGCTTTGGGATTCGATGATTGCTCAACAGAAATCATGAGCTCCCTGTGGGACCTCTGCACATCCAGGAAGGCTTCCGGGAGGGGGCCGTAACTGATCTGGGTCTTAAAGTGTTGATAGGGTGGGCATGGCCTGAGAGAGGAGGGAATACACGCAGAGGGGAGACTGTACTGATGACGTGATGAAGGGGAGCCTCCAGCCAGGTGCGAGGCAGAAGGACAACAGACATGAACACTTCTTTCTTCCCTTCCCCCACTCACTGCTTCCCCACTCCTCTCCTCTCCTCTCCTCTCCTCTCCTCTCCTCTCCTCTCCTCTCCTCTCCTCTCCTCTCCTCTCCTCTCCTTTCTCCACTCCTTCTTTCTTGAACTGTGGCCAGCCCCTTTGGCCTCTGTATGGAAGGGGCACAGTGGGTTATGCTTTGGGCTGCTCACCACAAGGTCAGCAGTTTGAAACCGCCAGCCAGGAGGCTTTCTATTCCTGCAAAGAGTGACAATCATGAGGCTGCTGCAGGACCGAGCACTGTTTTGTTTCATTGAGTAAGGGGTGACTAGGCATTGGAACGGGCTTGACAGCAGCTAGCAGCAGCAGCAGCAGCAGCAGCAACAACAAGCGTTACTGTGGCAGTTACAGGATCTCCTGTCAACTTGAGCAAAGGGGTGGAGTCGAGCCTGTCAATCAGGTCGCAGCGGATGACCTCATTTGGAGGCCCGATGGAAATAAATACCTCACTGGAGGCCAGGCCCAGGCTCCCTGCCTTTCCTTTCCTGCTGTGAAGATACTCAGAGAGCGGGAGGAGACACGTGGAGACTTGTGCCAGCGTCGAGATGCTTCCACTGCCACTCGAACCACAAGACCTTGTACCCAATGGCCTGTGAGCTTCCTGCATTCGACATCATTGCATGTGCTGCGTGAGTCACAAGAGGAATTTGTAGACTAGTATCAGACATAGGGGCTAATATTGGACGTAGAGACTTGATCTGGACTGGGCTGGGATGTTTTTCAATATACAATTCTACTCGGTTCTGTTGGGTGGCTATGAGTCGGAGTGGACTTGATGGCAGTGAGTTTGGTTTGATCTCTGGCAGGAACTCCTCCTGCCCAGAAAGGGCAGCCTGAATTAGATTGTGGTCTCTAATGTCCCCATTGATTAAGCATCTTTGAGCGGTTCGTAATGTGGACAACTGCACATGGGAAGACCTCTGCTTTTCACCCACCTTCCTCTTGCTTTCCCTCCCTTCCCTCCTTGCTCTTTTCGTTCTCTCCTCCCACCTTGCTTTTTTTTTTTTTTGTGCCTACAAATCAGCCCTCATTCTTAGCTTATCCAGGCAGCTCTCTCCTGCACCAGCAAAGGCACCTTACCAGTCATGGCATGGCAGGGCACCCTGGGCCTCCTTTCCCTTCTTCTGAAATCTCACATCCCCAGGCTGCCCACAGATCCCACTGCTGGCCGTTCCCACTTCCACTTCTTCTCTGGTGGCAGGGCTTTAACTCACAGCCCTCCCCCTCTTTGACAAGCTTGATTTGGCTCCCTGCACATCTGGGTCTTCCATCTGGCCCCTGCACATTGCCCGTACAGGTTGCTTTATGGATATAATAAATATTACTTCCTTAATATGATTTCACTTAAGATCCCAGTGACTCACTCCAGCACATTGAGCACATGACTTTCTCTTCAGAGGGAGAGAGGAAGTACTGTTCTTGGAAGAGGCGGATCTGTGAGCGGCCAGGGTGGAGGGTGTCCACCCAATCTTGAAGTTTCTGCTGCTCACAGGACCAGCTCTGATAAGAATTCATGTGGCCCAGGGGTGGGCCCAACTGGTGGCAAGGCCATTTCAAGACACATGCTAGCTAGGCTCAGTGGGGTATTCACAACAAAACTTGAAATGTCAGACGCATCCTGGCACCATCTTGCCTCTCCCTTCAAGTATGTAGTGTGTGCAAGGGGTCTAAGTTCATTCTATTGTTCACCTGGACAATAGAGAGGGCCAGGCTTGACACCTACAGTCTGCTTGCTATAAGTATATGCAAATAGTCCTTTTAGCTGACATTTAAAAAAATACAAATTAAACAGAGGCTACCCCCAACCCCCTTTTGTTCAGTGCTTAAAGCGTGAATGAACCAGAGTAGGCAAACTGGAAGATGACATATTTTCTTCTAGCGACACCTACTGGTTGAATGAAATATAGCAACCTAGCTCTATTTAATCATCTTTATTGGGGCAGAAAGGAGTCTCTGATGGCTTTATGCAGCGGTTCTCAACATTCCTAATGCCGCGACCCTTTAATACAATTCCTCATGCTGTGGTGACCCCCGACCATAAAATTATTTTTGTTGCTACTTCATAACTGTAAGTTTGCTACTGTTATGAATCGTAATGTAAATATCTGATATGCAGGATGTATTAGGCAGCCCCTGTGAAAGGGTCGTTCAACCCCCAAAGGGATAGAAACCCACAGGTTGAGAACCGCTAGCTTAATGGGTTATGCATTGGGTTGCTAACCACAAGGTAAGAAGTTCAATTTCACTAGGTGCTCATAGGAAAAAGGTGAGGCTTTCCACTCCTGTATAAGATTTATTACCTCACAAGGGCAGTTCTACTCTGTCCTACAGGGTTATGAGGAGGCAAAGTTGATCAACTGGCTCTGATTTTTAATTTAATTTTTTTTTTTAGTGAGTGGGGCAGAATGAAGCAACATTTATGAAGTGGCTACTATATTAATTATGTACATCAAATATGTATTAAAGCTTCACATTAGTCTTTTATTTTTCATGTCAGGTTTATTAAGGTATTATTTAGTGGTAGCACAATGCACCCATTTTAAAGGTAGAGTTTTGATAAAATCATGCAGGTAATAACTATCAAGCATAGAACATTTAAAAATCTCTCCCAAAGCTCTCTCTTTACATAGTGACTATCTCCCTACCTTAATACCAACTTTCAACCACGACTGATTGTCTCCGTCTCTCCCCAGTTTTGCATTTTCTAGACTGCTCTATCATGCAGACATACACTATGCAGCCTTTTTGTGCTTGGCATCTTTCATGTTACCTAATGCTTTGGTAATTCTTCTATAGTCTTGAGTGCATCGATAGCTCATTCTCTTGATGAGTTTTCATGAACTTTGACATTGACAACTTAATGTAAAGAAACAAAAGTCCTCACAAGGGGACTCATAGGTAACACCATGATAAGCGGAGAAAAGATCGAAGCTGTCAAGGATTTCATCTTGCTGCGATCCATTATCAATGCTCACGGAAGCACCAGTCAAGAGATCAAATAAGGCATCACATTGGGCGAATCTGTTGCACACAATCTCTTTAGAGCGTTGAAAAGCAAGGAGGTTACTTTGAGGATTAAGGTGCGCCTGACCCAAGCGGTGGTATTTCCAGTGGCCGCATGTGCATGTGAAGTCGGACATGGAATAAGGAAGACTGAAGAACCGATGCGTTTGAGGACAGTGTTGGTGAAGCATTTTGGAAGTGCCATGGTTTGCCAACAGAACCAACAAATCTGACTTGGGAGAAGTGCAGCCAGATGCTCCTTAGAAGTGAACACTTCTAATGAAGACAAAGCCAAACTTCATCTCTCTTACTTGGGACATGTTATCCGGAGCGACAGAAAGACATTATGCTTGGCAAGGAGTGGGGCGTCGCAAAAGTGGCAGACCCTCAGCAGCAAGCTACAGTGATGGGCTCGGAGAGAACAACACCGGGGAGGGCGGCACAGGCCTGGGCAGGGTTTCCTTCTGTTGCCCGTGGCGTTGCTGTGAGTTGCAACCAACTCAGTGGGACCTAACGACAACCTTGCTGAGTGATGCTCCATCGCACGGACGGACACAGAGTTTGCATCTGTCCTCCAGTTGCCATAGCAATCATCTTCTGAGGCCATCTACAGAGTATTCTCACTGGGGGGAGAAGGGACGTGAGACTCAAAGAAATAAAGCAAGACTCGGGTCACTCCGCTTAAAAGGGGCCATCACAAGTTTCCACAGAGCTGACCCTAAATTCTGTTTGCTCCTCCTATTCAGCTAAGTGACTTCTCTTTTTAATTTTAAGAAATCATTTTATTGGGTGCTTTTACAGCTCTTATAACAATCCCTACATCAGTTGTATCAAACACATTTGTACATATGTTGACATCATCGTTTCACCATATTTTCTTTCTGTTTGAGCCCTGGGTATCAGTTCCTCTTTTTTCCCTCCCACCCCTACCCTCCCACCCTTATGGATTTCTGATAAGTTATAAATTATGATTATTTTCATATATTTAAAAAATTATTTTATTGGGGGCTCGTACAATTCTTATCACAATCTCAGCTAAGTGAGATCTGATTACACCTCTACATCTTCCTCCAAACTTCATTTCCTCTTTCTCTCGCAATAGTTCCTGATCACTGAGTGGGTAAGGAACCCCAAGGCTGGAGAGCGGTCCTGTGCTCAGGGGTCTGAGCACTCGGCTGAGAAGCGCGTCAGCAGAAGTATATGGATGCTTAGCAGCAAGGTGACTGGTCACTGAGCTTGCTCGGCGAGGTGAGGTGCCGGAACCCTCCTGTCCTTGTTCTCCCTGAGGTGCTGCTCTCTAGAGAAAGAGGATCTGGGGGCGGGCATTGTTGTGTTGCAGCATTGTTATTTCTTGAACTCCAGTCTCCCCATCGGCACACTGGCCCACTGGGACCCTTGGAGGACTAGCGTAGTATCAAGTTCACAGGCAGGCCTCATCCCGTGTTGCTCCCAATGGGCTGGGGAAGGCCAGGGTGAAAATGTCTCTCAGCGTTGGCTTTTCCACCGGAGTGGCTCCTTCCTCCCTGGGAAGCGGTCCATGCCCTCGACTGCCTGAGAACTCGGAGAGTGCCGGGAACCCATCCCCACACCCTGCTTCCTCCCGCACACGCAGAGGAACTACAAATCAAAGTTCCGTGTCTTAATTCTTCAAAGACATTTACATTGGCTGGGCACCGTATTTCATGGCCAGAGTATGGCACCATTCCTGGTTTATGACAGCCACCTGGACTTATGAATGTAGTGCGGCTCTGTCTAGCCCCTCCTCCCCTCGAACGCCCCACCTGGCTGTCTCAGAGATCAGTTCATCTTGCCAGCCCAGAGCTTGGTTGGTTGAGGACCAGCTGACCAGGGAACCCACCTCCTTTCCCTCTCCCTCCCAACCCTTGTGCTATGTGGAAGCCCCTCCTGCCTCTGGCAGCTGGAGCTCAGGGGAGAGGGCCTGGAGGCACCCAGCAGCCAGATGGTCTGCTGAGCAGGGGATTCCAGCACATTACATTCCTGAATCTCCCTGAAAGGCCCCTAGAGAGCCACTATGCTCATCCCTAGTTTTCAGGTGAAGACACTGGTGCTCAGAGGGGTGATTCCACTTCCCCAAGGTCACACAGCTGGCCCATCATAGAGCTGAGGGTCAAGCTCAGCTAGTCTGCCCCTGCCCCCCAGAAGTGCATGCTGCTCGAGTCATGTGAATGTTGGATCTGGGCCAGGCCCCCTGCCAGGCAAGGCAGCAAAGAGAGTGGACAAGTGCTCTCAAGGAGACGAGCCAACAGCTCTGTGGAGAAGGGCAGGGCAGGGAAGGCAGGGCCAATCTGGTCCCGGGAGGAAGGATCCCTGGTACGAACAAACCCTCCTTGAATTTGAAGTTCGCTGTCCTCCCTCTGGGTTCTTGGCCCCCTTTAATACCCTTTTCCCTCTATTGTCCAAGGTCTTTTTATTCCTGCCACTCTGTTTATAGGCTCCCCACTGTCGAGGCTGGAGCCGGAGTTTAATAATCGTTTTATTAATAAATCAAGGGAAGGGTGACAGTGCTGGGGGGGAAAGATGGAAAGGAAGATTGAATGGAAGTGGAATGCGTGGGTGGAGGGAGGAGGGGGAGTCCCCAGGCTCACAGAAACCTGGCAAGGGGCTCTTTTGACCTTTGCCGAGAGTCCCTGGCAGGGTGACGGTGGGCTGGGGAGCTGGGTGTGGCCCAACAAGGTCCACTCGGGTGGTAGCCTTCTCCACCATGGCATCCCTCTTTGTCCAAATGAAACATTACCTGAGATCGTAGACCTGCTGTGAGTTTCCATAGAGGAAAGGGGCACTTGGAGGACGCAAAGGCCACCACGAAGAGTACAGAGCGTGATGAGTCGAGCCTCCAGCTTGCCCCATGCAGACATCGGTGAGCTCTGGGATCTCTGTGCTCACCTGCTTAAGCGGCTCTCAGCTGCAGATGCCAACGGTTGGAGCAGAACCAGCCCAGGAAGCTCCCTGGAGCAGGGGGGCGTGTGACTCCGGGGAAGAGCAGACCTTGGTGCTGTCTCAGGTTTGTCATACATGATCGCGGGTCAACGCTTTCCCTTTAGAAACCCGCTCTGGGCCCCTGTGGCACTCGGTTTGAATCCGCAGGCCGCTGTTTGGTCCATCGTCTCAGCTGCAGTGCCCTTCCACCCATGAAGCTCAATCCTTCACCTTGGTTCCTGCCTCTGAGCCTCTGCACCTGCGCTCCCGTTTGTCCAGCACTCCGTATGGTTCCCTGATGCTCTTCCTGGGCCCAAAAGGTCACCCCAACACTATCTCTGCACCCCTGCGGGTAAAGGTGCTCAGACCTCAACTCTCAAGGACACGACTTGCTTGTTCACCCCTTAACACTCTCTCCAGGAAGACAGGGACTGTGCCTTCCTCATTCACAGCTGCATCCCCAAGGCTGAGAAAAGACCACACTGGATTAATTATCTGGCGGGTTACTTAATGAATGAACCCTCTTCCTCTCTTGGCCTTGAACCTCCACCCCCTGCCCCCCCCCCGCCCCCCTCACCCCACCAATCTACCAAACCAAGGGGAGGAGAATCTGCTGTCTTGGAAGGTGTCCCTGCGCCTCTTTCCCCATCACCCCGAGAGGCGGGCAGGTGGTGGGCAGTAATGGGCCTTGGGTGGCCCAGAGTCTCCTGACGAATGAGGCTGATCCTGATGTAGGGCTGTTATTGATCTGAGCAGGTTGTCAGCGGAGAGGAAGTTGTAATTGCTGCTGTAGTTTCATTGTAACCACCAGCCCCGAAGGGAAATTAAACTTTGTAGCTAATGGGGCTATATGATCCTTCAACCTTTGATGTATTGAATGCAGCGTGGTCCCTGGAATACTGAGTGGCTCAGAGCATCATTTTTAAGCAGAGCCTGCCTCAATAAGCCCAGGGAGGGGTGAAGCGGGGAGACTACTCCATTCTTAGATTCCTCTCATTTGCCAGAGGACAGAGCATCTGTAAGCATGACATCAGGAGGGGGGTGAGGCCTGAGGAACTACAAGGCTCAAACACCCACCTCTAGCCTCACTCCTCCACCCCAGAGCCACCAGAGTTCTTTGAGGCCTGGTCCAATTTGTCAACCCCCTCTTGTATCATCCATCTGTGGACGCCCATTGCCCAGGACCTCAGCTGCAGAGAGGCCAGCCACGTCGGCCATCCCTGGGAGATGCTTAGAAATGCAGAATTAGGAATTGACATCCTGTGCGCGGTGAAGGTTTGAGAAGCATGGGGCTAGAGGAGGCTGTTTGGAGCATGTAAGTGTCACGGGTTCAGGATCTCAAGTCAATGAGGCTGTGGGTTAAATTCTGACCAAGCTGCTCACCAGCTGTGCGGCTTTGTGTGTTCCTCACAGCGTTGATGGTGATGGTCAAATGGATTTTTTTTTTCATGCAAGGTGCTTGGAAGAGTGCCCCATACCCAGTAAACCCTCAACAGATGTTGATTCCCTGACATTCCTACCAAATGAGCCTGCTCTTAGGCCCTTCTTTCATACTAAAGTGTAAATGACTGATAGAATGAACTGATAGTCAAGATGTGGATGATTACATATATGCCGGACCCATTTGCCAAGGACTGGTTGGAGGGGGTGTTTGACCACAAAGCTCTCTGACCCCAGAATCTCGGCGCAAACACTCCCCAGATGGGCTGCTATGAGTTGAAATGGGTTCATTGGAGGAGATTTTTGCTTTTTTTCAGTAGAGTCATTATGTGCCAGAATCCACCCTGTGGCGATGGGTAGCTCTCTCTCCCCTCCAAGTTATCCGTTCATCAAAGCAGCTTTTATTGAGCATGCATATTGCACCAGGCACTATTTCCAGCTTGGAGTGTACCCAGATAGACCCATCCCCACATCCCAGAACCTAGCATGCATATCACAAGCAGTCTGTATTTCACATCCCAGGAGCCCTCTCATCCCTCCCACGTGTTCTGCTGCCTGCCCTGCACCCACCTTCCTTCTCCCCCGAGTCCCTCCACCCAGTCCCAGCCCACCGCCTCTTCTGGGCTTGTGTCCAAGCTGATGGGACATATTTCATCCCGGCACCATTTCTCATTCCGTCGTTGGCTTACCGGAAATGACCATGTTTCCCCAGTCGTCTTTCTTCTCTTGTCATGTCTCCTGGGTGAGGGGCTGTGGGTGGGTGCTCCAGGGGCCCCCAGGGATCTGACTTGGGTGCTGATCCCTCCCTGGTTGGCTGCTGACAGCATGTAAGGAGCTGGGGCTGCAGAGAAGATGGAGAGAGAGAGCAAGTCAGCCATAATTTCACAGGACGCTGGGCCAGGAGGCAAGACCCGTGGGCTTGCGTTTCTCCTCTGCCCTGTTAGGATCCTGTGTTGTTAGGATCTTCCACCTGCACCTCTGAAAGGATGTTCACCTGCACATGTTGCAGATGCCACGACTCCAGGGCTCTCTTTTCCACACAAAGCTCCAGGGTGCCAGCACCTTCATAGGCATGTGCTCTGCAGCTCAGGGTTCATGAGGGGCTCAGGGAAGGGAGCAGGCATGCTGTGCGGCAGCACTCAGGACTTCTCCTGGACAGAGATGGTGCCTGAGCTAGCAGCGCTTGCCTCCTATTCCACTGGAGGGCCAGGGCCATGCGTGGGCCTTCTGCCTTCAAACACCCACGGTGTCCCCTGACCTCACTGCCATTGAGTAGATTCTGACTCAGAGTGTCCTGGGGATAGCTGCTGTAGCAAATTACTGCAACTGCAGTAGCTGCAAAAGAAATAAGTCTACGGCCTCACACGGTGGGTGATCATCCATCTAACACCCAGGGCTGAATTCCTTCCGGATGCAGCAGGAGAGGATCTTCCTCCTGCCCTTTCTGCTCCCATGAAGCTTTGTCACTCACTCCCAGCCATCACTCTGATGCCAACTCAGAGGGACCCTATAGGAACATATAGCACTTCCCCCATAAGTTTCTGAAACTAACTCTTTAAGAAAGCCTCGTCTTTATCCAGTGGAGTGGTTGGCGGTTTTGAACTGCTGACCTTGAGGTTAGTAGCCCCACATGTAGCCACTATGCCACCAGGGCTCCAGAGATCTTCTAAAGCAGCGGTTCTCAACCTGTGGGTCGAGGCCCCTTTGGGGGTTGAACAATCCTTTCACAGGGGTTGCCTGATTCATAACAGTAGCCAAATTACAGTTATGCAGTAGCAATGAAAATAATTGTATGGTTGGGGGGTCACCACCACATGAGGAACTGTATTAAAGGATTGCAGCATGAAGAAGGTTGAGAATCACTGCTCTAAAGGGTGGCAAGGAGCTGGAATTGTTTTGAAGGCAATGGGATTTGGGGCTTCACACATTGAGTATACCACAGACTGCCCAAAGAATGCAAGCCTCGATCTTGGAAGCAAACACAGTCAGAAGGTGTCTAAAGAGTGAGGAGGGTGAGACTTGACCTTGGCGACTTCAGACAGGCCAGCCGGAAAGACCAATTGACAGGGAAAGGCACCGTGTTAGGCTGGGTTCTCCAGAGAAGCAAGTGCTGGAGCTGCTTGCCTGTGTACGGTGATAGAGAGAGATGTACATCGAGAAATGGCGCACGCAGTTGTTGAAGTGGCCGAGTCCAGTATGAGTGGAGCCTGTGGGATAAGTATAAGACGGAGGCCTCTCCTGACGCCTGTAGCTGCAGAGGCTGGTGAACAGGAAGTGGAAAAATGAAGCAGACAGACTGCTGGGTACCAAGCTGCATGCATCCGAGGTTGGCCGAATGACTCTCAGGTCATCCATCGGTCCACTGATGGTTCCTAGGATCGACAGGCAAGATGCCAGGGAGTCTAGGAACCAGAGCCAGGATCCAGAGTCAGCAAAGTCAGCGGGCTTCTCTGTACAAGGGCACTCTACACTACTTGCCAGCCACCTCCCACAGAAAACCCCCCTCAACAGTTATCTAGACTCTGACCACACCAAGAAGGTGCATTCCACCCTGTTCTTCCTACAGTGGCTCAGCCGCTTCACTGAAGATCCCCTCATGGAGTTGACCACACTGTTAGATCACATGCACTGTGGGAGGATCCTGGCCCAGCCAAGTAGATATGTCGCTTAACAATCCTGGATATCATGTGGGGGGAAGTCGAGGCTCCAGGGAAGATGAGAGAGACAGACCCTCGATGAGGTGGATGGACACAACAGCAGGGCAACGGACTCGCACGGCCCAGCGACCATGGAGACGGTGGATCAGTCAATGTTTCATTCCATTATGCAGAAGTTGCCCTGACTTCAGACAATTCAATGGCAGCTAACAACAACAACAACAGCTGGAGACTTCTTGCATTCCTTGATCAGTGCCCCCTTCCTGGAATCACCTAATGGCTTGCTTCCATGGGCACATCTCCTACAACTCCCTTTTACAGCACTGTGGTGAGTACCTTGGCTCTCTTGGATACTCCAGGATGGTCTTACTGTCTCAAGGTCTGCCACTTTACTGCATCTGCAACATCCATTTGTCATGAAAAATGACCTGCTTATAGGTACCAGGGATTATGGCGTGGCTAGATTTGGGGAGCCATTATCCAGCCGACCACATGCAGACCTGTTCTCATCATTGGAAACAAAAGTTCTGGGAGAGAAGTGATGGTAACAAGGGCACCCCCATCATAAACAACCAGAGCATCAAGATGGCTTTGTGGAGAGGCTTGGGTGGGGTGGGGATTAGGGACCATAGGATAAAGGCTAGCTCCAGACTCAAGGAGAGTAAAGCCTCTCCCCTTGTTTATGAGCATCTTTTGAATGACACTCCCTTAGAGTGGCTGGTACATCACACTGCAGCACAAAACTTGGCAGCACCAGGGCTCTTGGGTGGCTTCACAACACTTGTTGACACCTGAGGCATTCGAATAGTGACATGGAAAATGCCACCGGGGGTCAGATTGGGAAGTGCATGACATGACAGGAGCAGGAGGGCCAATGCCACGGTGAAGATTGTGAAGGGCCATTGGTGACATCCACTAGTAAGCATTTGGTCTTGCAGGAAGCTGCGCCTGGCATTATTTTGCCAGAGTTGAGAGAAATGTGGGGCAATGTGGGGATATGCTTGGTCTGTGGACACTTAGCACAGTGAAGACTTTTAAAGGGGGCTCTCCCTGGACTATACAAAGAGTTCATACACATGGCTACCAACCAAATGGTTATACGTTCAAGTTTACTCAAAGGCACCTTGGAAGAAAGGTCTGGTGATCTGTTTCTGAAACATCAGGCCTTGGAAGCCCTAGCAGGTGCCGCTACACTCTGGCCCACCAGGCTCACTGTACGTCGGCATTGACCATGACCACTTGTCCCTGGTAATAGCAGACCTACAGCTGGACTGGGGGAAAAAGAATTATAATGTGACTACTATGTTACCAAGAGTGTCTACTTCCGAAGGAAGAACACGATTCTTGGTGAAGTGGAGGGTCAGCGCAAAAGAGGAAGACCCACTAGAAGCTGGATTGACTGAGGGACTGCAACAACGGGCTCACATATAACAACCGTTTGAGGAGGGGGCAGGACTGGGCCATGTTTCACGTGGATTTGCTATGGATTGGAACCACGTGCTATCAGCTGAGCAGGCAGCCTTTCATCGATACACTCTTAAAAATCCTCATTTTGTGGATGATACCACCGAGGCTCTCAGCACTGAGAGGTCACCACGGTGATGCAGCCGGGGAGCGGCTGAGCCAGCATGCAAACTCGGGTCCCTCCACAGCCAGCCTGGCACTTTCTTCTGCGGCATTCTGGGGGCTTCAGGTGAGGCTCTCTAAGAGCTAAGATGACCCCACTCTGGTGGGCAGGATGGGTCCGGACTGGGCAGTGACCCGCTCTGTTGTACACGGGGTCGCTGTGGGTTGGAGCAGACTTGATGGCACCTCCCACACAGTGGGCATCTGTGAGTGGAAGGTGCAGGGTGAGAGGGGAAGGATAGACCCAAGGTCAAGGACGTGGGACTGAGCCTTGCTGTCCCGGGGGAGCCCAAGAAGGGCCAAAGCAGGAGACCATTTGGGGCTGTCGGTGTGTCTGGCCTGGGTGTGAGAGCAGTAATGGAGGGAGATACAGCTCCGGGACTTGTCATGACACTCTGGGGCTCCTGCCTTACCCCAGGGCCTTGCCCTTGCCCTTGTGGGTTGACCTAGCTAACTTCAGCCACCTGTGGGCTTTTCTGTTGGCTGCACCTGCTCTACTTCTACACATGTAAACTAGACGTGCCTGAGGATGAACAGGCTTGAGCAGCACCCCCCAACATGATAGGAAGGAGTTGGGGTGCTAAGACCCATAGACCTCTGGCTCCTTGGATGGGAGAACTCTGAGGAGCATGGCCTCGTGGCTGCTTCGCAGAGCTTTCCAGGGGATTATGCTCCAGGTGTCCAAAGTGGTAACTGGCTTGGTTATATGCCTTTGGTTGCCTGTCTTCCTTCCCCATTTCCCCTCCCGTGGTCTGCTTTCTGGGTTTCCTGGAGCCACTCAATCCACAGCTGGCATTCCAAATCTTGGCTCAGTGCCTCTGCTAATGAGGGAACCCAAATCATATCAGAGATCCCCCTCCCCTAGCCCCCCAGGAACTTCTCCGGGAAGCTGGGGCTGGAGGCAGGAGAGGAACAGACGGAAGTCACCACTAAATGTGTGGGTGCGGACACACGAAACACGTGGACTAAAGAGCGAGGCTCCGAGGTGAGAGAACACAGGACAGCAGAGGGCTTGGGAGCCAAGGAGAAGAGGGACCGAGGAGTGCTGGCCGTTCTCCAAAGAAAGGAGCCCGGGTTCTTTAGGAAAGTGGCCGGTGGACTTCCGGCTGGGGCAGGGTTGGACTAGAGAGAGAGAAGAGGAGTGTTGCTCCCAAGTGGTAAGGCACCCATGAGGGCAAGGAAGAAGAGAAGTGGAATACCTTCTCAGGTGTATCAAGTTGGGCATTGTTAATTGGGAGGCGATTTAGGAAAGAGTGAAGGAAGCAGACCAGATCGGCAGCCAGTGGCAGGGGTGCACACTCGCTGCATCCAGTGGGTGCTGACTCACAGCCACGCTCCAGGACAGGGGAGAACGGCCCTTTCTGAGACTGTAGATCTTGATGGGAGTAGACAGCCCCATCTTTCTTCCTCAGAGCAACTGGTGGTTTTGAACTGCTGACCCTGAAGATCACAGCCAAACTTGCAATCACTGTACCACCAGGGCTCCAAAAGGGTGTCGCAAACAGAGTTGTTGTTGGAAGGCCCTGCTGACTTGGCTGTGACTGACAGCCACCCCATGGATAGATAGCAGGAAGAACCAGGGCTCAGTGTGTCCTGTGCCATCCACACCGGCATGACCTGAGCCCCTGGTCGCACCACGGAGAGGGTCTGACCCTTGACTTTACTAAGCACCATACTCTTTTCTAGTGACACGTCTCTTCTGACAGCATGTCCAGAGTATGTGAGACAGAGTCTCACCATCATTTCTTCTAAGGAGCATTCCGGCTGCTCTCCTTTCGAAGCAGATTTGTTTCATTTTTGGCAGGCTACGGTCTACTCGCTGTTCTTTCCAACACCACGACTCAAAAGCGTCCATTCTCCTCTGGTCGTCCCTTTGCAATGCCCATCTTTCACACGCACAGAAAGTGCTTGCACGTGCCACGGGCTACGTGAGGAGCGCCTTCGTGGGCAGTCGCCCTGCCAGGGCACCCATGCCAACTCACAGCCAGCAGGGAGAGCTGGCCCCACAGGTTTCCAAGACGCTCAGTGGGGGTAGAAAGCCTCACCCCTCCTGCAGAGCAGCTGGTGCTGACCTGCGGTTAGTAGCTTTGCAGTAAAACACCCCGAAGAAGACTTCGGAAGGAAAGTGGCCCCATGCGATATCTTATTCCATTTCCTGACTGTTGCTTCCATGAACACTGAGTGTGGATACAAGTAAAATGGAATCCTCCACAGCGTCAATCTTTGCTTCATTGATCATGGTATTGCTTATCGATCCCGCTGTGAAGAAGTAAGTTTTGGTTAAGGTGACATTCATAATTAAGGCTGTAGTCTCTCTGATCTGTGGGCAGGAAGCAGGAGAAAGCCTGACGAAGAAGCGAAGGTGCGCTGACTTCCATGAACCCTCTCTCACAGCAGCACAGAGAATGATGCGGACGTGCAGGGCCCAGGTAGCATGGCAGCCAGCGGGAAGGGCCAGGAAGGCTTCCTGGAGGAGGTGGTGTCTGAGAGGAGGAGTAAGAGTATCTACAACCAAAACTTAAAGAGGAATTTGAGAAGGGACTCTCAGTCAGAAAAGAAGCATGTTAGAGGTGTGGAGGTACAGACAGAAAAGCACAGCTGAGACACCACATGCTAGGGCAGTGTGTATGTGCTTCAGCAAGCATGAGACACAACGAAAATGTAAGCAAAGGTCTGCTGGTCACATCCAAGGGGTTGACTGTAATCTCAAGGAATGCTCTGAGGACTTTGAACCAGGAGAAGGAGTTGGTCAGGGGGCATCATGTGGTTGCAGGGTGGGCCTTCACTTGGGGGGAGGAGACTAACCTCAAGGAGCGCTGGTGGCATGGCGGGTGTTGGGCTGCCAACCACGAGTTCAAAACCACTGGTGGCTCCATGGGAGAAAGATGAGGCTTTCTGCTCCTATAAGGGTTTGCAGTCTTGGAAACCCACAAGAGCAGCTCTACTCTGTCCTACCGGGTCAGTATGAGGCAGACTCACCTTGATGCAGTGGGTTATGGTTTGGGGCTAAGATTAGCCTTAGAGAGAACAGGAGGGATACAGCTTGTTGGGATTCAGGGGCAAGGGATTGGTGACCAGGACCAGGGTAGCGCCAAAGGGATGGGCAAAGAGGATAAAGAGCAAGAGACCTCTACAGGTTCTCCAGGTGGTGTGAATGTTTAGATCTCCATTACCCACCTCATGGTGGGACTTGGCATCCACTCAGCAGTGCCCCAGAAGAAAGGTCTGGCTACCTGCTTCTGAAAAAGACCACAGGCAAGGGAATGCTATGGGGCCAGCCTACCCTATAGCCATGTAGGGCTTCGGTCTCAAGGAGTTGGAATTGATGGCAAGCAGCTTGAGGCTTTGGGTGGCTGCACTGAGCGCAGACAGGAAGAGCCAAGTAAAGCATGCCTGCACTGTAGACTGGCATTGGGATCGGGTAGACTGGGCTGCGTAAGCTGGGCCCGGGCGGGACGTCCTGTGCGAGGTACGTGGACTTCACAGAGCCATAACGGTCCCCGAGGAAGATCGAAACTCCTGGAGCTCAGAGAGTGGGGCCTGGTGGAAGGCAGACAGCGTTGAGATGCAGATGGCTCTGACTTCCTCTCCTTCCCCTTCACTCCCCACAGAATCCTTGCCTTCCCGGACTCTTGGAGCTTGTTGGTGCCACACAATTAGGCACTTAATTGCTTTCTAATTGATATGTGCCTTTGCCTGTCTCAACAGAGAATGGCAAGCACTTGGAGGTCACCGGTTTCTTATAATGCCCCTTCCCCACTGGGCATGGCGGGAGATTCATTGCCTGATGGGGAAGGGGAGGGCTGGCCAGTCCTTGGTGGCCACTCAACACCTCAGTTCCCCTATTCATGGCATGAGCATCACTGGACTCCTTCCAAATCTCTTACGGCTTCTAGCTTTCTCCATTCCCCCTTCCCCCTTCAAATGGAGGGGATTTCACACAGGGCAAGGGGTGGGGGGAGGTTGGCAAGACAGAAGCCAGTTCATTGGGCCGCAAAGGAGTGCCCCTCTACCTGGGATAGGTCAGGATCTTCCGGTAGGACCAAGAACCTCAGAAACCAAACCAAAGCCCCAAACCCAACAAAGGGAGAGGGGCAAAGCCGATAGCTTCTTTGCCGTAGCAGGCACTCAACAAAACACACAAGTCTCTCCGAATGCTTTGGCGATTATACAGACAAACAAATCACTTTGCCCAAGTGCTTCTTGGGGGAATTACGGCTCCTGGAAATGAAACACAAACAGATTATTAAAAAAGAGCTCCCCGTTGGGAGAGAAACAGTATTTACAAGAGAAGATGTGCCTAGCCGGACCTCTAATTGCCGTTCATTATCTCATATTGATTTAATTAGCTGCTGTACTCGGGAATGAATTGCCTGCTGCCCGCAGCAGGGGACCTGCAGGGGGAGAGAGAGAGAGAGAGAGAGAGAGAGAGAGAGAGAGAGAGAAGGTGGGGTTCAGATTGACCAAGGAGGCTCCCGCCATCCCTCACTCTCCTCCCCCCTTTCCCCCGAAACACAGGGTCAACTTGTGGGGTGACACTGCTGTGGCGAAGGTAAGGCTGCGGCCGGAAGTGGCCAGCCATGTCCGAGACCTTGCAGTCTGTTCAGTCTGCTGCTTGCCCCAACTGGGGGCTGTGAGGAGCTAATTAGCTGCAGTCATTAGAGAGAGTGTCTTCATAATGTGGAATTTGAGTGTCTTGGTGGAAGCATGCAGAGATATATGGCCTGGCTGGCTGTGGTAACGAGGAGGGAGCCGGCAGGGTGAGGAGGTGGCAGCGGCCACTCAGAGTGCCCTTTGGTCCCCCCTAGGTAGCTTCTCTGCCCCCTTTCTCCTCCAGGGTCTCCACTCCCAGGTCAGCCCACTCAGCCATGTGCCGTCCCGATGTGACCTGGAGATGCTCACAGAGCAGAGATTTCTAAATGAAGAGGAAGGGAGGTTATTAGCGTATCTCTCTAGTGGGCGTCTGGGAGCAATTGTTTTGAAGATTTGGGCTTTATAATTGCAAGTGATTAATGGGGGAGTTGGCAATCAGGCTTCAAAGGTTGCTAATTGCGCTTTTCACATAATTGTGTCCGAGTGAGAACAGGATGTGTGCACAGGCTGTACAGGCCGGATGCACAGCTTGGGGCAACAACTGGTGCCTCATCTTCCTCTATCCATCCACCCACCCACCCACCCATCTACCCATCCAGTCACCCA
>NW_022103926.1:1656383-1668137 GCF_000313985.2 Echinops telfairi
CCATCCATCCATCCATCCATCCATCCATCCATGCATCCATCCATCCATCATGGAGAGGCTGAGGATCTTGAACCAGGGCTGGGGACTCACTACTGTGAATGAGACCGAGTCCCTGTCCACAAAGAACTTTGCTAGGCTTGGCATTCCTTCATCCATTCCATAAGGATCCCCAATTGCACTCTTGGGTAAGCATTGGCAGCTAACCAAAGGCCAGTGGTTTAAGCCCACCAGCCCCTCTCAGGGGGAAAGATGAGGCTGCCTGCCCCCATAAAGACTGATGGTCTTAGAAACACTGAGGAGCATCTCTACAGGGTGCAATAGGGTAATCATGAGTTGAAAGCAACTCAGCTGCAGTGAATTTGAAGCTACTCTGTAAGTCGCCTTGGTTATTCAGTTGGTTAAGCATTTGGCTGCTAACCAGGAGCTTGGGAGTTCAAACCCACCAACTGCTCCGTGGGAGAAAGATGAGGCAGTCTACCTCCATGAACATTTTTTTTTAAGCTTCAGAAAACTTAAGGGGCAATTCAAATCTGTCCTATGGAGTCCATGGGAGTTGGAATTGACTCTGTGACAGTGGGGGTTCCATCTTACTTGTGCCAAGGAGATCACTACAACCCATACTTTCAGAGAACTCTGAGATGTTGAATGGGGAGTCTGTGCCGTGAACACACTTGCCTGTCAACCAAAGGGCCGGAGGTTTGAGTCCACCCACAGATGCCTAGGGAGAAAGGCCTGGCAATCTAATGTTGGGGGGAAAAAATCCGTATTGTCAACTCTATGAGCACAGGTGCACTCTGGTACACCTGGGCTGACCAGGAGTCTATTCTGTTCAATGACAGCTGGCTGGGTTTCATTTGTTTGTTTGTTTGTTTGTTTGTTTTCAGGGGCTTATTGAAGAGAGAGTTGTTGTTTATTTTTCATATCTTTTATTTCATGTTTTGTTGTTTTGAGGAATATATGCAGCACAAAATGACTCCAATTCAAGTTCCTACTTGTACCATTCAGTGACACGGTTTCCCTTTCACCCTCCTTTTTCACAGATGATCCTTCTCCAGGAGCATAAACTCACTGTCCCCTAAGCTTCCCACCTAATCTGGGTGAGGGCCTCTTGCTAATTTCACACCACCACAATGGATCTTCTGGTGGTCTCAATCCATGCCTCTGAGTGAATCCATGCAGCAGAAGAGACCTGCCCCGAGAGGCAGTGGAAAAAGAAGACCTTCACCCGGACGGGTTGGCACCATGCCTGCACCAGTGCACTCCCACATGACAACTGTGAGGCTGGCGCCAGGACCAGGTGGCTCTATTGTACACTGGGGAGCGATGGGTGGGGATTGGCTTGATGGTCCCTCATCGGAGACGTTTCTGGGCTGTGATCTTTCCAGTAGCAGGCTTTCAGGTCTTCCTCTCATGGAGTTTCTGGGTGGGTTTGAAATACCAGCCTTTTGATTAACAGCAGAGCCCTTGACCATATACCAGCAGGCCCCTTCAAGGGATTGCTGGAGACGGTTAGGAAAGATTAGCTGTACTTGAATGTGTCCCATGGGACAGCTACAGTCCAGTCAAGAGGCAGGAAGAATGCAAGCATGGTCTTGAATTCAAACCAGACCAAACTCACTGCCATCAATCAGCTCTGACTCCTAGCAACCATATAGGAAAGGGTAGAACTGCTCCTGCGGGTTTCCTAGATTTTAACGCCTTACCGGAATTGAAAGCCATGTCTGTCTCCATCAGAGCAGTTTGGTGGTTTTGAACCTTGCACTTAGTAGCCCAATGTATAACCACTACCAGAGCTCTCTGGTCTTGAATGGGTAGACAAAATATCCCAAACCACTGCATTAAGTTCCTGATGACTATCACTCAGAGAGAGTAACTTCTTATTTACATATGATTGTAATGGCCTTGGTAATCTGGTTTTCCTTTGCACAGCTAGCGAAACAAAGGTTTGTTGCCTTGATCTTTTGGTGTTGACCTCTCTTTCCTGTTGTCTCTGCCTTTCCCCAAGACAGCCCACGCCCACCTCTACAGTACGTGGTTTCCCTCCCACTCCAAGCAGCCTTCAGAGAATGGTTTACTGGGTGCACTCCTTTTCATGACCTGTGACAGTAGTGGTCTCATTTGGCATGTGCCCTTTGGGGATCGACTCATTTCACTCAGCACCATGGCCTCTCCATTCATCCATGTCATGAAGTGTTTTGCAGATCCGTCATTATGCTTTAACATTGGGAAGTTGTCCATTGTGTGCAGGTATCTTGCTTGTTGAACCGTTTACCCATGGAATGGCACTTAGGTGGTCTCCATCTTTTTTGCTACTGTGAACAGTGCTGTGATGGACATGGGCGTGTGTGTATCTAGGGTGTTAGGGCTCTTATACATGCTTCATTGTGGGCTGCTGGATCATAGGGTATTTCGAGTTCCAGCTTTGAGAAGGGGCCATACTCTTTTCTACAGTGGTTGCACCATTGTAATTTCACCACCAGTGAGTAGCTGAGGGTTCTGGTCTCTCAACAAGCCAAAGGAAGGCACTGGAAGAAGCACAAGTTACAGCAGCAAAGGTAGATAGGATTAAATATATAATCCTGCAATATCAATAATAACAATCAATGAGTGGATATACAGACAGATATTAAAGCTGAACAGGAGTGGGAAGGCAATATATCCAGGCACACGGAAAATAAACCAAATTCACTGCCATTAATTTGATGCCAACTCATAGTGACCCTTTAGCACAGGGTAGAACTGCCTCTGTGAGTTTCTGAGACTGTAACACTTTATGGAAAGTCCCATCCGTCCCCCTCCCCCACGTATTGAGGAATATAAGGGGGCAAAATTATGGAAACTTCTTAGCCATAGTCAAACACCTAGAGAGAATAAGTCTCTGATTCTGGGGCTCAGGACCATAGTCTGGGGACACATCAATGCCAATTAGCATCACCCAGCCCACAAAGACAATGCGCTCTATCAATCTCTGGAGAGTAGGAACTGGAATCTTAAAAGCTCATGAGTGGTCACCTAAAGCATAACTATTGGTCAGTGCCTTCCCAAGTAAATAAGAGTGAAGGAAAATTAGTCTACAAGACTAATGGGCCATGTGAACGCCAACATCCACCACCGCGAGACCAGAAGAACTAGATGGTGCCCAGCTGCAACATTTGATGACTCTGAAAGGGATCACGCTAGGAGGTCCTCAACAACAGAACGGGAGGAAAAATGTGGACTATACCTAAGAATCATAAAAAATAAGACCAGGCTTACTGATCTGTGAAAGACTTGGACCCCTAACTACTGTAGCCCTTAGACACCCTGGAAGTCTAGAACTGAACTCACCTTCTTGGCTCAACTTTCAGCCAAACACTAAGTGGGTCTACAAGGTGAACAGTAACTCCAAGGTGGTACACATTCCTTAGAACACTCAACCACATGGGATCCAAAGGGTGTCATTTGCCTAGGGATGAAACTTAGAAGGCAGGAAGGGATGGGAGAGGAGGATGCCTAGAAATGGCAAGCACAGAGAAGAGGTAAGACTGCTGTTACAATGTCATGAAACAAAATGTGTACAAATTATTCAATGGAAGACCAGTTTTCTTTGTAAACTTTCACTCACTCAAATGTCAGGAAAAATGTAAACAAAAACAAAGAAGTGGTCTCTATAAAGTTCACATCTTATATGTACCACACGACAGAGGAGGACTTTGGGGCTTGTGACAGTTGGACTCACTCATGTTTGCCTAATTTGTAAATTAGAACTCTGTCTCCTAACCTTATACTCTTTGTACGAGGTTAGGGTAAACTCCCTCAAGGCCAGATCAGTGGATAGCTGTTGCTTGAGTTGGCGGTGGTCCCACTCATGGTGGGTGACTCCATGCACAATGGGATGGAACCACTGGGATCCATAAGGTTTCCATTGACAGATTTTCTTTCATGCTAGTTCATCTTAGTCTGGAAGGTCCACTGAAATTAGTTCATCATCAAAGCAACACCTAAGCATCTACTACTCACACCCTGTGAAAATCAAACCTGGGTCTCCCTCATGGATGGTGAGAATTCTACCACTGAACTACCATAGTTGACCCTTATATATGTATGCATGATGGTTAGGTTTTGTGCCAACTTGGCTGGGCTAGCATTCTCAGTGGTTTGGCAGTTAGTAGTAATTCCCCATGATCTGACCTAATTTAATGTAACCACAGTCAATCAGTTGTAAAAAGAGGAGGGTGGGATGAAACACTCTTATTCAAGTCACAGTTTCATCAGTGGTGTGGCCTGCTTCCAAAATAAGTGGATAATGCTGTGGAAAAGCTTGCTTGCTTGTTGCTTGGTGTTGATCCTACATCTTGTTCATTGATCTCTGGTTCTTTGGGCTTGAGCCAATGGCCTGCCATATTGCCTGCTGATCCTGGGAGTCATCAGTGGTCTGCCATGTGACCTGCTGACTTTGGATTAACTTACCTCAGCAGCCACCAGACTGTGGTTTTATTGCACTTCTTGGCTTCATCAGCCTCCACAGGAGAAGATTCCAGCCTAATATCTGACCCAAGGGGTTGGAACCCTCCTGGACTTGAACTTGCCTGCTTCTGCAACTGTGTGGGACATTTTATTGATATAAATCTCTCTCATATATATGTATATGAATATGAAATGTTCACATGAGTATGTATATGAAATATATATATATATTTCACTGGTTTTGCTTTACTAGTTACCCCAGCCTATGATAGTGTATGTGCATCTGTGTATAATGAATACGTTAAGAATGTGTGGTCTAGGTGGTAGTGGTGGGGCCTGTATTGACTGGCCTTTCTCAGAATGAGTGGTCTAGACTTCCTGGTTAGGATTCCAGGAGACGTGGGTATATTTATTCTTTCCCTAACACACACCAGCTATGTGACTTTAGACGAAGCACTTTACCTCTCTGATCCTCCGTGTCATCTGCAGTGCAGGGTGTTGTACAGAGAGGAGAAACACGATATGAAAGAGCACAAACATCTGCCTCCACAACCCTGAGACCAGAAGAACTAGATAGTGCCCAGCTACCACTGCCATGACCATTTGAAAATGATCACACTCGAAGGTCATGATTAGCGTGGGAGGACAGAATGAAGCAGAACTCAGAATCTCAAAAAGAAGTCAGGCTTATGATGGAACTCCCATGAGCATGGCCCTTTGTCAGCCTCAGGTCTGAAACGGAACTCATCCCCTTGTTTAGAAAAATACAGCATTTACTCAAGGACAGAGGGTGGGAAAGAAGAAGGAATGGAAACAGGGTCCCCAGGGAGGAAGGAGGATCAGCGCTGGGACTTAGAGGGATTGCAAGGTATGAGCTGAAACAAAATGTGTACCAAGTGTTGGATGCAAAGCTAATGGCCTGCTCTGTAAGCCTTCACCGGAGTCACAACAAAAAGTCCAAAACAAAACAGCAATGAACTCAAAGTCTGGTGCCTAGACTGCACAATGTTAGACTTTTATTAATATTATTGCCAGCCCTTTTAAACAGCGGATCGGGCTTCCTGTCGGGGTGGGGTGGGGAGGAGGTGGGTACATGTCCCCTCTGAGTGGACATGGGAGATGATCCTCGACCACCTGACTGGGAGCAAGAGCTCAAGGTCTGCCCTGGAACACCATCTGCTCCTGCCTGTCAGGGCCCCTCCCTCGTCCCAGGCTATAAAGAAGTCTGCCCCACGGAGCCCTGATTTAATTAGCTCGGTGATATTGCCCAATCGATCACTCATTTCAAGTCCTCCAATTAGGGGCAGTGCCGCTTGCCCATCACCCTCTCCCTTATCGGAAGCAAACGCTGCCATCGACTTGTTTATTCAAACCCAGTTGGAGAGCACCCCCAGCGCCACCCCTCCCCCACCCCCATCTTTGAGTTGGGATAAATCTCTCCTTTGGGCTCATCAGCAAGCCTTCCATCTCTTCCCTGGGCTTCCCAGGCAAAGCCTTTCCCGAGCTCCTCTTTTCCAATTGAATTAGCTTTAATATTTTTTGATGGGGAAAAAAATGTTTGCTTTATCTCTGGTTCTAAAGGTCCTAATTGTTTCCTGTATCTAGGGGAATACCTCATTAAGTTAGGGCTTGCCTGCCTCCTGCAGAAATTCAGAGTGTTTAAAAAAATTTTTTTCTTGCACTTGATGATGCTGGGCTGCTGCTCATGGTCTCTTGGGAACCTACAGCTTACTTGCTTGTCTCTCCCAATCTGCACTCTTTGTGTCTCTCTGTTTCTCTCCCTTCTTCCCGCTTGCTTCCATCCGGCCACACAACCTTTCCTTTTGTTGGGGGAAGGGAGTTCAGAACCGCAGAAAGTGGGAATCTGTCAGGAAAGGAGCATTTCTTTCTAACTCAGAAGGACCAGTGGGGTGGTCTAACTGTCCTCTGCTTATACCTACCCGTGAGTTTTTAGCATCTTCACCTTGAGACACCAGGAGTCATGAGTGTGGGTGCCTCCTAATGTGTGATACCCAAGTCGAGACCCAGGATCCATGGTGGGGAGAGGACAGGACTGCGGTGAGAGAAGTAGAGGAATGTTACATATTATGTAGGGAATACTTACGAAAAATCGTCCATCTATTGCCGTTGAATTGATTTCAACTCAGAGAGACCGTGTCGGATGGAACAGAACTGTTCCTTTGGGTTTCCAAGGCTATACCTCTTGATTGGAGAAGACAGCTGCAGAACAGCTGGTGGGTTTTTGTAGAGACATCTAACAAGGAAGAGTCACCCAACAAAGTCCTATTCAAAGTTCTGAGACGGTCTAAACACAGGAAACCTGCTAAACGTTGGCTCAGCCAAAGATTTCTGAACTTAGCCCCCTTTCCAAGTCAGCCCCTAAAACCCACAGTGTGTCCCAATGATCCAGCCCCCAAGCCATCATGAGAATAGTGCAGGGACAGAGAGCCTCTGTACAGAGTTTCCCTTGTACATGGGGGTCCCATAAGTTGGGGCTGACTCAGGGGCAGTTAATGACAAATGAGTTCCCATCCACTCTTTCTTCTTTGTTGATCAAAACTCTACTGAATACTTCTTTAAAAACATCATTTCTCTTTTCTGTATCCTCAGATGCACCAACTTGCCATTGCTAAAGCCACACACAGTGCTGTCAGGTTGGTTTCGACTCATGAGCCCCCCCAAGACTCCACTGATAGGGTTTGAACTCTCAAATTTTCAGTCAGTAGTTTAAGCATGAAATAGCACTGAACTTGAAGGCCTATCAACTCCCCAGGGTACTTTAAATCTACCCACAGGGGATTGGTGATAGCTTTTCTGGCCAGAAGAGATGCATCTGAGACTCTGCTAGTGCATCACCACAGTTGAGCCGGTGTCCTTTAGCCAGAGTTGGTCTCTGCATCTTCATCCTTAAGGCTAGGTGTGTTAGTCTGGGTACTTTAGAGAAACAAATCCACAGAAACTCACGAATAAGAGAGTTTTATATAAAGGTTAAGGGCACATCAAGAAAACATCCCAACCCAGTGCTACCCAAGGCCACAAGTCCAACATTAACCCATTAACCCATATGTCCAACACCAATCCACAAAGTCCTCCTCCATCTCACAAAACACACGCAGTGATGCCAACTGCAGGAGGAAAGCCGAGTCAGTGAATGTGTAAGCATCTCAGCGCTGGCAGGAGTCTCTACACAGGTGCTCCAGCACCCAGGGCTGCATCAGGGTAGGTCCATATGGCTTCTCCTCAGGGATGTCCTGCAGGAAGTGAGCCTTGCAAGCTAAAGCAGGGAACTGGCTAAGGCAGCTGCACCCTCGTCCGACCATCAGAAAGCAAGAGACACAAGAACTAGAAAGGCAAGGCTCCCCGAGCTATTTATCCCTCCGCCCTTCAATTAACCCCACGTGTTTATCGGCCAGGTTGGCACAATAAACTTTAACTATGTCACTAGGTAATGAGAGAGAAGACGGGGTGGTCGTCTATGCTTTTCAGGCAAAAAGACACCAGTGTGAATGGAAGCCATGCCCTTGGTGGCTGAATGCTCCTGAGCATGTCTCTAAACACCCCCTGACTCCTTCTGCTCACCTGTTGGAGGACCATGAGCATGAACAGGAATTGCTGGAGATAGTGCACATGGAATGATTGATTGTCATTCCGTACATCCTTCAATGAGATAATCGAGGTCCCTCTTGATACTCCTTTGGGGAAAGGGTACAGGTCGGCTCAACTGGATCTGCCTGAGCAGCCAGCCACCACAGACCCAGAAGGAACAAGTACTAGGAGACCAAGGGCTTTGGCGGACGGTGTTCTGAACCAGAAGTCCGGAGTCCTGAGCTCTGCTTTTGGCTTTGCTGTGTCGCCTAGGGACACGGTGCCCCTCTCTAGCTTTCCATGCTCCCGTCTATAAAGCAAGGAGGTTGCACAAAGCGGTTCCTCACTTCCCACCACAATCCGAGAGCTCCCCGACCTTCAGGACATCAAATGACCATTTTATCCGAGTCCCCACGTAGGAATCAGGCTGTCAAAGGCGAGGAACGTGTTGAACGAGCATCCTGCTTCTGTGCGCTGCACACCGACTACAATGGAGTTCGCATTTCTGCTGCTCGCCCTGGCCAGCGCTCTAATGGGGCTGGGATTAGTCACACTTGATTTACAAAACCAACATTCCTGAGTTGGACCCATCTGCCAGCAACCTGGTCAGTCAGTGGCTCTTGGAATGAACGGTTCCATTGAGCTCCCACTCGAGTGGTTGCTGTGGGTGCCCAACATTGGGGGTTTCCTCTGAGCAGCTCTTCATCGAGACGGACTGTGACCCATCAGGAGTGTCTGCATGGATGTCTGTTAAGACGGAACCTGGGTGAACAAAACATCATTGGGAATTAGTGCAAACCTACAGGCTGTCTCTGGTGCTGTCAACTGAAAGGTTGGTGTTGCCTAGAGTCATCTTGGAAGAAACAATTTGGGCTCTGCTTCCCCAGAGTCCCAGGCATGAGAACCATATGGAGTGCAGATCCACTCTGCGCGGATTTGTCGTGAGTCAGAACCGACTTGGCCACAGCTCTTTCTAACCTGGGAGCCCCACCCCACCCCACCCCCCTTGCTGCCAAGCCTGTGGTTGTGAAACATATGGTGTAAATAGAAGTTGAGAGAAGAACTGAACCTCTATAGATGTCTGCACTGCTCTCCCTCAGAGTTCCGGGAGCTGGTCTAAGGGTGGAGACCCAAGAACTAGGACAAATGGAAGATGGCAATGGTCTAGGTTATCTAAGGGGAAATCATACATTTCCTGGGTACCACATGCATGTGAGAGAGGGACCATGAATAAGGAAGACGGGAGAGTTCATGCATCCGCATGATGATTTAGGTGAAGAGTGTTGAAATTACAACAAACCACCAGGAGAACAAGAGTGTGGTGGTGTCGTGGAGTTGCATGCTGGGTTGCTAACTACAACCCACCTGGTCTTGGTAGAAAGACGTGACTTTCTACTCCCGTAAAGCTTTACTTTAGAAACCCCACAGGGGCAGTTCTGCTCTGCCCTACACAGGCTCACTGTGAGTCAGAAGAGGCTGGCTAGTAGTGAGCTTTTGTGGTTTTGTTTGCCGGAAGAACAAAGAGATCTGTCAAACAAAGAAGAAATACAGCCAGAATGCTCTTTAGAAGCGAGGATGGTGAGTGAGGTAGTTTATTGTGCCAACCTGGCCGATAAACACATGTGGGGTTAATTGAAGGGCGGAGGGATAAATGACTCATCTTTCGAGTTCTCAGTCTCTTGATCTGTGATGGTCGGACCAGGGTGAAGATACCTCAGCCAGTTCCCTGCTTTTGCTTGCAAGGCTCGCTTCCTGCAAGACATCCCTGAGGAGAAGCCACATGGACCTACCCCGATCCAGCGCATAGAAATGTGACAGGAGAAAGACCTGGTGACCTGCTCCTGGGAAGATTGCACCCTAGGAAAACTGTACCGGAAGGTTCTACTCTGTCACATGAGATTGTAGTGTAGTCCCTAGTAACAGAAAACTGAAGCTTAATTCAACACCTGCTAAGGTTTGACACATGGAAACCTCTGGGGACACTCGGCAACAACATGGGCTGGTGAATGGTCAAGTTATGAAAGGCAGCATGAGGCTGTAAGTTTTGTGAGGGCAAGAACTGTGCTGTTTTGCTCCATGTTCTCTCTCCAAGACAAGCAATGGACAAGACAATGATCAGTCACTATTTGCAACTTGCTTTGAAACCATGAGATTTGACCCCAGGTTAACTTAGACTAGAGACATTGATGATTCATAGGTAGAATTCTCACATCAGTTTAGGGGGGTCCTGGTTTAATTCCCACCAATGCACCTCCTACCAGTTTTCATGGTATTGTGACAGGTTTCGGCAGCTTTCCAAGATTAAGACAGAGCAGGAAGAAAGGCCTACAACATCCTTCTGAAAAATCAGCCAATGAAAGCTCTGTGGCTCAAAATGGTTCACGCTAGAACCCATCATGAAGAGAGCGTGGGTCAGGGCAGAGTTTGGTTCTGTTGCACATGGGATGACGAGGGATGAGGGGCTGATCTGAGGGCAGCAAACAGCCACCACCTCCTTCGAGCTGAAGGCCTAGGCTGCCCTTCCAGTGCCCTCTCTGCGTTCAGCATGTGACACATGGTGCTGCAGCGGTCTGCTCACTGGTTGATCCCTTATGGCTGCTTCCACACCACAGAATGCATGTCAGGAGGCGCTGAGAGTTGCATCATTATTCTTTAACATTTCATAAGTAGTCCATTGTGCGGGTACACCAAAGTTTACTTAGCTAATCTCCTCTGATAGGCGTTTCGGTTGTGCCTCTATCTACACATGCTATGGTTCCTATTTCTTCAGGCTCTAGACCAAATAGAAGGATTGCTGGGCCATGTGGTATTTCTATTTCCAATTGTTTGAGGAAGCGCCGTACCATTTTCCGGAGTGACTACTGCTTACAGTTCTACCAGCAGGCAATGTTTCAGGGTTGTGACTCTCTACACCCTCAGCAGCATTTGTTATTTGATGTTACTTTTGGTTATTGGTTTTTTTTAACTTTGCGATCAATGCTGGGGTGAGGTGGTATGCCATCATTGTTTTGATTTGCAGTTTTGAATGTTTAGTGATCATGAGCACTTCTTCACATATTTGTTGGCCACCTGGATGTCTTCATGGGTGAATTGTCTTTTCATGTCATGTGCCCATTTGGAAAAGTTTACTGTTACCTTTAGCCATAAATGCCTGCGTGTGGATCAACTCTGTATGGCTTTTAGAGTACCAGCTGCCAGGCAACCAATTACTAATTACCCAAAACCAAAATCCCGTGTGCTTCATGACAGAGCTGTGCTCTATAGGGATTTCAGGGCTGTGATCTTTCTTCTGAGGATCGCCAAGCTTTTCTTCTTCGGTGGGTTTGAATGGCCAACCTTTTGGTTAACAGTCCAGTGCGCAACCATCAGTGCCACCCCAGGACTGACCTCTGAGAAGTAGACCAACTGGAAAGTGGAAAGTCAGACTCCTGAACTCCACAGAGAGGGAGGGGCTGGCAGGCTGCCTGAAGTCCAACAGCCTCTGCATGACAGTATTGAGCTGAGAATTGCTCCCAGTGCATTCTTTCCAATAAAAAGGCAACAGGGCTCATATTTCTAGAAGCTGAACAAGGGCATACAAATCTGGAAGTTTTAAACCCAGGGACAAGGGAACAACAAGTGATCCAAATTGGTGCGGAGGTGGGTGTGGGAGACCTGGTAGAGCATGATCAAGGGGAATGTAACAAAGAGGAAGTGCTGAAATCCTGGTGGGGACTGAGCATG
>NW_022103926.1:1669408-1670810 GCF_000313985.2 Echinops telfairi
GCTTTACACAATTGATGTGTGTATGGATTGTGATAAGAGTTGTATGAGCCCCTAATAAAATGATTAAAAAACAAAAACAAATCTGGAAGTTTTAAGGCCAGTTAAGTTAAGCCCAGTTGTTTGGTTGGATATGTGTAGATCTATTGGTCCTTGGAAAGCCAACCCTGGTGGGACGTTGGCCTTCTCATGCCTGAGTCCTCTCTGTGTGCAGCAGGGCCACGCTGGTCTGTTTCTGGGCCATTCTCTGTACTTCTCATAAGCAGCTCTGCAGGAGGTCTTGACATCCAAGTCGCCATCCTAGGCAAGAGTTTCTCCCACTTGTGACTGGGTCAGCCCATCTCTCTTTGATCAAGCCCCAAGGACCCAATGTCACCCCTTCCCCCTGTACCTTAATATGCTGCCTCTGATAGGCAGGAAGTAGAAAGGGCCCAGGTATTATCTGTCCAAAGTAGGAGGTTCAATTGTGATCCCCCAAGTTTAGACTTCACATTCCAAGCAAACCCAAAGTGTTAACTTTTGTGAAGGGAAAATCATATTCTACAAGAAAGAGAAGAGATGAGAAAGATATGGGAGAGACAGAGAGACAGACAGAGAGAGAGAGAGAGAGAGCTAAGTGTTGGGAGAGAGAGAAAAGTATGTTCAGGGGGGGGCGGCAGGGCAAGCTATTAAGTGGTTTGATAAGTTATTTAAATTGTTGCATACAAAAGTGGTGATCTGAAATGTACCTACATACACACCTCATTCACAATAAAAGTTAAAAAACAATACAAGAACATCCAAGGCAAAAACTAAATACGCTGCCTTCACAACTCACAGGGACCCTACAGAGGGTTTCTGAAACTGACACACTACTGGACGAGGCAGCCTCATCCTTCTCTTTTGGAGTGTATGGTGGTTTGAACCACTGACCTGAAGTCAGCAACCCAACACCTAACCCACAGTGCCACCAAGTCTCCTTCAGATAATAAGGTTGGATCAGTGGTTCTCACAAGTGGGACAGTCTGCGGAAGCCTCACTAGCTCAGACCTGTTACCCTAATGATTCCAAGAGATTGTTGATTTGTGCTACTTTCCTTCTCTCACCGGGGTAGGGCGGGCTTTTCTAGTAGCTGTGAGGGATGTCTGAAGACTACGTTTGTTGGATACAGCATAGAATGTGGGTGTGTGCATATACGTGTGTGTAAAAAGTTTCTTGGTTCCAATGTTGCATAGGGCAAAATACCTCTTAGATACAACTAACATGGACCGACATGCCTTGGGTCTTGTCACCACGTTTAAGTGTGCCAGAGTCCCATGGAGCGGGGAGGGAGGGAAAAAATGAGGACCTATTGTTGGGGGTTTAAGTGGAGAGAAAATGTTTTGAGAATGATGTACAAATGCGCTTTACACAATTGATGTGTGTA
>NW_022103926.1:1670982-1672051 GCF_000313985.2 Echinops telfairi
CTGAAATGGACTGGTATTGTTCATTTTGAATCAGAAAAACATATGATTTACCATATGTACTCATGTATAAGTCGAATTTTCCAGCAAATTTTTAATGCAGTTTTTATGGTAAAATGAGGTGCCTTGGCTGATATTCGGGTTAGCTTATATTTGAGTATATATGGTACTCTGTTGGGAATAATACAATCAAGTGGAATGGCATGACAATCGTTGTCAGAAAGGATCTTGCTAAATTCATCATGAAGTACAATACTGTCCATGATTGGAATGTATCTAGCCACCTTCAAGTAAATCCAATCAATGCAACTATTATTCAAATTTATGTACCAACCACAAAAGCTAGTGAGGAAGAAATTGAAGAATTCTTCCAACGACTGCAGTCAGAAATTGATTAAACATGTAATCAAGATGCATGGACAGTTATTGGTAGTTGGAATGCAAAGATAAGAAACAAAGAGGAAGGAATACTAGTTGGAAAATATGGAATTGGTGATAGAAATGAAGATGGAGATCGCATGACAAACATTTTGGAAGACCAACAACTTGTTCATAGCAATTGTCTTTGTTCCATCACACAAAAGGTGACTAGACACATAGACTTCCCCCGATGGAACACACGGAAATAATTCGGACTACATTTGTGGGAAGACAAGATGGAGAAGCTCAATATCAGCAGCTAAAACCAGACTTGGGGCCAATTATGGAACAGACCATCAATTTCTCATGTGTAAATTCTGGATAAAGCTGAAGACAATTCAAACAAATCCCCGAGTCAAAATATGACCTGGAGAGTATCCCACCTGAATTTGGAGAACGGCTCAAGAAGAGATTTGATTCATTGAACACTAATGACAGAAAACCCGATGAGGTGCAGGATGTCAAGACCTTCATTCACGAAGAAAGCACAGGTCATTAGGAAGAAAGAAAGGATCAAATTGGATCTCAGAAGAGACTCTGAGACTTGCTCTTCATGCCAGAGAAGCTAAAGCAAATGGAAAAAGGGCATGAAACCGAGGAGCTGAGTAGAAAGCTTCAAAGGGGACAAAGCCAAATGTTATAACAAAATGTT
>NW_022103926.1:1673382-1675017 GCF_000313985.2 Echinops telfairi
GATCAAGAGGCAGTTGGGCAAACAGAGCAAGGGAATACTCTACTCCATGGATTAAAATCAGCGTTGTATCCGCTCACCATATTTCTTCAATCTGTGGACTGAACCAATCATCAGAGAAGCTGTATTATGTGAATAACAGTGTGGCATCATGATTGGGGGCAGGCTTATTAACAAACCGTGGCATGCAAGTGACACAATTTTGCTTGAAGTAGCTGCAACAATGTGCTTAGTGTTGTACGAGGGGGACGTCCCCCAAACATGCTCATTTGTTTTTTTGGTGTGAGGGGAATAGTACATTTGGACTTCATTCCACCAGGTCAGACTGTTAATCAAGCTTTCTATTTAGAGGTTCTGAAAAGATGTGTAACAGTGACAGAAGAGGCCTGATTTGTGGCAGATGGGGGAATGATTTTGCTACCGTGACAATGCACCTGCTCACGCAGCCATCTGTGTGCCAGTTTTTGGCCCCAAACAGCATGCCTCTCTTGCCCCATGCACCTTACTCACCTGACCTCATTCTGTGACCTTTTATTGCTTCTGTGAATGAAGAGAGACATGAAAAGACAGTGACTTGATGACATGGAAGAGGTGAAAACAAACAAACAAACAAAACCCAAACAAAAACAAAAGAGGGAGGTGCTGAAAGCCATCCAAACAGATAAGTTTGAAAAATGTTTCTAAGCCTGGAGTCACAAATTTGACAAAGGCATTAAGTGTAATGGAAAGTACTTTGAAGGTGATAAAGTTGTTTTGTAAACAGAAATAGCTTGGGGGAAAAAAATCCAAGTTTTATTTTTGGGTACACCTTATAATTAAATATGGTCATGTCAACTTGAAGATATAGAAGTGAAGGGGTGGTGTTTACCTGTCAATCAGGTACCAGCTTGATGGTAGCTCCTGGTGGGCATGACCTTCTCACAGGGAGGATCCTGGGAACTCCCCCTCTCTCTTTGCTTCACCTTCCTATTGGCGAGCCACACGGCTGAGACCTGCCAGAGCTCTGACAGATCCACTCCCACTGGATCCACAAGACTTTGCACCCACTGGTGGTCTGTGACCTTCCTGCACTTTGCATCATTGTATGTAGCTGTATGAGTCTGAAGAGGGGTTTATGGACTAGTATTGGACTTATGGACTTGATCTGGACTGGGCTGGGATGTTTGCTTGATGATTACTTCTTGATATAAAGCTCTCTCTTCTACATATATGAGCGTGTCTGGGTTTGCTTCTTACACAGTCAGGCATGGGAACAATTATGAAGAGGACACAGGACCAGGACGTGTTTTGTTTTGTTGTGCCTAGGTTCATTGTGGGTCAGAGCACCTAACAGCAAAAACAACAACAACCTCTAAAAATGACAATTATACACCATCCTTCCATGGGTGTGATTTAGAAACAAGTACAGGCATTAATCTTTTATCATGGGGTCTCTCCTTCAGAGAAAAGCTCTCCCTGTGTTTCAGAAAGCAGTTCTGCTGTTGCTGAGGGGAAAGCATTGGGCTGCCTACTGCAAGGTTGGAGGTTCAAAGTCACCAGTTGCTCTGAGGGAGAAAGAAGAGGCTGTCTGCTCCAGGAAAGTCTGAAATTCTCAGACCTCAGAAATTCTATGCAGGGTTGCTATGAATTGTAATAAAG
>NW_022103926.1:1675680-1677484 GCF_000313985.2 Echinops telfairi
TTTAAAAAATAAGAAGGGATTAAGTGTTGGGTTGCTAACTGCAAAGTCACAAGTTCAATCCTGCCAGCCAGTCCTCAGGAGGAAAATGAGACTATCTGCTTCTGTACAGATTTTGAGCCTCAGAAACCCACAAGGGCAACGCTCTTCTGTCCTAGAGTGCTGCTCTGTGTTGGAATCCACTCAGTGGCAGTGGGGTTGGCCTTGGTTGGTTTTGTGTTTCAGAGCTCAGAGCCCTGCCACCTCCTTCAGGTTGTCTTCTCAAACCCCCTCAGTGTTGCACAGCCCTCCTTCAGAGCATGACTCTGACACTCACCTGTCTGATTCTTTGGATGATGGTGCCTGGCCTTCCCCCTACTCTTATTAGCTCTGTAAGTGCCAGGGCGACCTGGGAGTTTGTTCGCCAGTAGACTCTCACGCATTTGAGACAGGTATTTACAGAGAGCACTGTTCCTGGCCACTGACCAACAAAACCTGCAGTTTCTAGATAATAGCACCGAGGCTCTGCAAAAGGCTAGAAAGAGTGTGTCTGGAGTCCATATACTTTCCTTTCAGCATATTTTATGCAGCTCTCCAGGGAGGTGGGGTGAAGCCTAGAAGACTTCTAAGAGGTGGTGACTTTTCAATTAGCCTGAACTCACAAGCATCCTACTGCGCATGACTCTCCTTGTCCCAACTCTGCCTTCGTCTGCTCATTCCATGGTCTTTTCCAGGCCTGGGGCTGGGGTTGCAGAGAGGAGCATCAGACTCCCAGGAACCGTGAGATGAAAGAGCACGCAAACACAGGGACGCCTCTCTGATGTGACTCGGCAGCATGGTAGGGACCATAACGGACAGAGAGGTTGCTAATGAGCAAAACCGAAGCCAGTTTGGAAGGGAGCGGGAGCGTCAATCAGCGGTAGACATTCTCACATAGACGACTCCTTTATCCCATCCTCGGGATAGGGAAAGTCCTGTGCTGGGGTGGGAGGCGGGGGGTGGGGGGCGTAGAGGATGGTATTCAGAGAGCATTGAAAGCCCCATTTCTTTATGAAGCGTGAACGGTCACATCCTCGTATTCAATGCTGCCGTCTCTCTCCTGGGATGTTAGTGGTCACCACCACCTGATGCCATTATTTTCTGTGTGCCAAAAGCTTTTGAATACAGAGAGTGACCCTCAATGGTTAGTGTTGAGCTGCAGTGAAGTCCAAGGCCATGTGTTCACTGTCCTCCAGGTTTACACCACCACGACTTGCCCCGTCTCCTAGCTGGAGGTGGCTGGTCCATGCCCACCCCCTCCCAAGGGTGTCTGCATGTGGATGGGTGAGTGATAGTGGGTGATCACTACATTCATACCCCCGGTGCTCAAGAATTCTTTGGGTGCTTCCTGTGTGGTGATCCTTTGAGTAGATTCCAACTCATGGGGAGCCCATGTAACCAAGTAAACTTGTCCCAAGGATATTCAAGGACATTGTGCTCTTTAAGGGAGCAGCCTACGGGAGTTTGTTCCCCTGGAGTCTCGGGGTGGGTTGGAACCCATCAAACTCACTCCGCAGATGAGCGCTGAACTGTGGCCTCCCCAGGGCTCGTGGTGATCCTGTGTGTAACAGAATGAACTGTTACCAGGGCCTCTGCGTTCTCGCAAGCCTGGCGAAACTTGAACTCTTTGCAGCTGCTGTTGCGTTGATCCATTTCCTAGGGAGTCTTCCTCTTTCTTGCTGACCCTCTGCTTTATCACTGGGGCCCTGCTGGTGTAGTGGTTACACGTTGTGATCCCCGGGGTTGGCAGTTCAAAACCACCAGCAGCTCTGCAGGAGAAAGACTGGGC
>NW_022103926.1:1678185-1680430 GCF_000313985.2 Echinops telfairi
TCCAGAAGCCATTAATCACTGTCTGTAATTAAATAACACAGTAACCTATAATTAGGGAATGGATTGGTTGGTTTGGTTGTTTACTTCTCTAAGAACTCTGCACCCTGTGAGCTCCATGAAGGCCAGAATGGTTTCCTTTGTTGGGTACAGCTGGGTCCCTAATACTGTCTCTAGTGTCTGCCACATAGAAGATTCTCTACACAGGTTGGTTGAATAGAGGAATGTATGGATACATGATGTCATGGCCAAATTTCTCCCAGATAGTTTATTAAGTGTGAAAGAGAGGTTGGCAGTTTTCAAGGAGATGTGTCCTACTGATCAGTCTTTGCATCCAGACGGTGCCTGCTCTCTTAGGCAGCACGAGTTACTGTTGGGCATCGTTATTATTAGTTACCATCGAGTCGGCTTCCACCCACAGCGACCGTTTGCAAAATAGAATGAAACACTGCACGGCCCTGCACCTTCCTCGCAATTGTTCCTTGACTTGAGCCCATGGGTGCAGCCATGGTGTCCGTCCAATTCTGACAGCCCTTCCTCTTTTCCGTCAGTCCTCCATGATATCCATGATGTCCTTCTCCCGGGACTGGTCCCTCCCGACAATATGTCCGAAGTATGTCGGATAAAGTCTTGCCATCCTGGTCTTCAGGGCCCTCTGGCTTTACTTCTTCCAATCCAGATGGGTTTGACCACCGAGGAGGGGTCATGGCAAAAAAATTGAGTTGTTGAAAATGATGGTGGTAGTGACAATGATAATGGGGATGATTTCTTTTTTAATTTGATTGAGATTTGCTTGGAATTTTAGAGAGCACCTTGGTTTTCCATACAACCAGTCATACACATTGATGGTAGTCCACGTCTGTTCCCACTTGCTCCCCAAGTTTCCTGTGTCCCTTGACCCTTCTTTCCTATCCTTGCCTGCCTTTGCAGTGTTATCCCTGGGCAAACGTCTGCCCCCTTGACCTCAGAAGGTTTGGTGTTCTAAGGACTGTGTAGTGCCATGGTGGTGGTGTTCACTTTAAAGGCCTGTCGAATGTTTGACTGCAGGTTGTGTCACAGGGGTGAGTTCAGTTCTAAGCTTCAAGGGTGTCAAGGGCCACGGTATCCAAGGTTCCACTAGTCTCTCGCAGACCAGTATGCCTGGTCCTTTTTTATGTTTTTGAGTTTTGTTCCCTATAGTTTTCCTGCTCTATTCATTAGGACCTTCTTTTATGTCCCCTATCAGCAGTGGTAGCTGGGCACCATCTAGTTCTTCTGGTCTCAGGGTCATGGAGGTTGGCCTTCATGTGGTCCTTTGCACCTTCTGATGGATTGATTCCTCGTGTCTTTGAGTTTCTCTACTCTTCTTTGCTCAGGCTGGGCAAAGACCTTAAATCAGTGGTTCTCAACCTGTGGGAGGTGACCCCTTTGGGGGTCGAACGACCCTTTCACAGGGGTCGCCTGATTTGTAACAGTAGCAACATTACAGTGATGAAGTAGCAACGAAAATAATTTTCTGGTTGGGGGAGTCACCACAACATGAGGAACTGTATGAAAGGGTTCCCAGCATGAGGAAGGTTGAGAGCCACTGCCCTAGATGGTCACTCATGAGCCCGTAAAATCCTGGCCAGTGCTCACCAAAGTAGAATGTTGAAGTCTGTCTTTGTGGACTCTGCTAGTCCAGCTGGCTTGATGTCTCCCAAGACTATAGTGTGAGAGACAAATTGTTTCATTTTCTGTAAAGTGATCTACAGATATGTCATAATCCCTATCTAGATCTTATCAACATTCTCGAAGGAGATGGAAGAATGAATCCTAGACCTTCTATGGAAAGGAAACAGACCCTGCATAAGCAAGCCACGACTGAAGAAGAGCAAAGTAGGAAGTCTCACATTTTCTGACCGCAAACCCCACTAAACACGCATGGTGGTAAAATTGCCTGGTGTTGAAACCATGACACATAGACTAATGGAACAGAATTGAGATCCCAGAAGTGCTTCCACACACCTTTTGCTCTTCCCTTTAAAATAAATAAATAAATCATTTTCCTGGGGGCTCATACAGCTCTTATCACAATCCATACACACATACATTGTGTCCAGCACTTTTGTACATTTGTTGCCATCATTATTTTCTTTCTTTCTTTCTTTTTTATTAAATACTTTTATTCAGGGCTCTTACATCTCTTATCACAAGCCATACATTCATCCAGTGTGTCAAGCACATTTGCACATATGCCGCCATCATCATTTTCAAAGCATTCTCTTCC
>NW_022103926.1:1680932-1685603 GCF_000313985.2 Echinops telfairi
CAGCTATTGAAAGGTATAGTCTGGGGTCTTAAACGTTTGAAGATAAACAAGTGGCCATCTAGCTCAGAAGCAACAAAGCCCACATGGAAGAAGCACACCAATCTGTGTGATCATGAGGCGTCGATGGGATCAGGTACCAGGCATCTAAGACCCAGAACAAAATCATAGCCAAGGTGAATGGGAGGGGGCATGGAATGGAGACCCAATGCCCATCTGTAGACAATTGGACATCCCCCTACAGAGGGGTCACAGGGAAGAAACGAGCCAGTCAGGGTGCAGTATAGCACTGACGAAACACACAACTTTCCTGTAGTTCTTTGGTGCTTCCTTCTCCCCATTATCATGACCTCAATTCTGTCTTCCCCCTTTTTAAAAATTTTCTTGAAATACCACTCTTCATAGCATTCCATTATCTTAGTGATTTTAGTCAGTTCTGCTGTGGCATCACCTATTTTATTTCTTATTTACATCTCTCCTTTTTTCCCTTTGTTAGATTTGCCAGTGGTTTGTCAATTATATTAATCCTTTCCAAGAACCTCTTGATTGTGTTGGTTTTAAAGACCTTTTTATAGTGAAATAGGTGAAGGTTTCTGCTTTAATCATATTTTTATCTATTTTCTTATTATAATAATAGCTCTTTTTTTGGGGTTGCTATTCCTTTTCTAATTAATGGAGAACTTAGGTAAAGTTGTTAATTCCAGTACTTTTTTCTCTCTTTCTCCCCCCCACCCCCCAACCAAATTTGTGCATTGACTGCTGCAAAATTGTCCTCCAAACAGGGATTTTGCTGTGTCTCAAATATTTTTGTTAGCTTGTGTTTTCCTTCTCTTTCAAGCTAGGAGAGTGTAAATTTTCTTCCATTACCTAGTAGTTTTAAGGTGGGTGTTATTCAATTTTCATGTATTTGATTTCAGTCTTATTGATTTCTAATTTTATAGCCTGTGTTCTTAGAAGAAGGGAAGCCCTGGTGGAATCATGGTTATGCATTGAGCTTGGCTCCAGAGAATCTTATTCTTTGGGCCAAGGATGGATTGTGGATATGAGCATTTTTGGTGTATCTCTGGCTCCTGTTGAGTCCTAGTGATGCAGTTGGACTGCTAACCATAAGGTCAGCAGTTCAAAACCACCAGTCACTCCACTGGAGAAAGATGAGGCTTTCAACTCTCATAAAAAGTTACTGTCTGCGAAACCCACAGGGACAGTTCCATACAGTCCTATAAGGTCAACATGAGTCAGAATCAACTCAATGGCAGCGAGTTTGGTTCTTAGAAGATGCTTTGTAGAATTTCTTTGGGAAGCCCACCTCTTAGTCTTTTATCAGTGGCTTGGGTTGATTTTAACCGCCAACCTTTCAGTTAGCAGCACAGCCGGTCACCCAGGGACCCAATAAAGGGCGCCTCGTTCACTACGCTTCCATCATCCGGGTCATCTTTCTGTCCAGCAAATGTTCAACATGCAGATCTATCTCAGGGGTTTGCTGGTGTGGCTTCATCTACTGGGAACACTCTAGAGCTTTTTGTGTTGCTTCCTGGTCCCCTCAGGCTCAGAAAGTCTGCCTGCCCACCACTAGCTACAGAAGTGGCACCCACATCACCCCACAGCACCCTTGTCTCCCTGCACATTGCTTTTTGTCTTCTTATGTTGACTGAACCAGCTGAAATGGTGTGGTTGGTTCCTCTGTTATTTGTCTCGAGGACTAAATTTTACACCCCACAAGAGCTGCACTAGAATCCTCAATGTCCGGATACATATCTATGACTGGCAAAAAAGCAAAGCAAAGCAAACAAACAAACAAAAAGCCTCAAATAAATATTAGTGGAGTGAAGCTCTCCACTAATGGATTCCACCCCATCTCAGACAAGGGATGCCACATCCCATCTCCACACCCCTGAGTCACCAAGTGTCATCCCTGATAAATGGTCATCATGGTGGGAAAACACCAGACCTGATTTCTCGGCTGGAGCTGACACCAGAGCCTCTTGCCAAATGCAGGCCAGGGACCCGAGTCCCTACTCAGTAGGGCCTTGAGGAGATGGGCATCTGGGCTCGTGCCTTTTCCAGCAAAACAGTCCGAGTTTTCGTGTCCCTCCCCACCCCTCCCCTTGTAAAATCTGCTGTCAACCTTTTTTAAAAGACATCCAAGAAAGTGTAAAACCATGCTTCCCGGATTCAGGGATGCAATCGTTTGTGCAATTATAACCCAACACATCACAAAAGTCAGCTTGGTTGGTGCTTGCTGCTTGCATAATTCATCACTCATTTCCTGTCAGGGACCAGGACCTTTCATATCTGGTAGACCAAAAAAAAAATTAAGTTTACATTGCTCGATTAAAAATTCAGAAGTTTAAGGGCAAGAAAAACAAGATGTGAGTTGTATCATCATTAAATAGACAGAAGATAAATAAAGCTTCAGAAGAGGAAACATGAAGAAATAAGAGTGAGGACAGTGGAGGGAAATACATACCTTGCTGAGAGCTTGTTCTTTCTCAGATTTAAGGCTCCCAGTATCAGCTTCAATAGTTCCTTCTTCCTAATGGTCAAAATTCAGGAGATAGACGAGGTTTTCTACTACCCCTCTGAAGAGTTAAAGTCTCAGGACGCACTGGGGCAGTTCTACCCTGCCCTAGAAGGTCTCTATGAGTCATAATTGACTGGTTGGCAGCGAGTATAAATTAAAAATTCAGATCAAAATCCAGGGACTGAAAGTAGGAAGCGAGGTTAAGAGACTTAGGGGTTCAGAGGGTGTTCACCTCCCTCCTTCCTATCTCTTCCTCATCTTCCCTTCCTTCCTCCCTTCCCGCCTTCCATCTTGCTCTCCTTCTCCCTCCCTAATTCTCTTTCTCTCTCACTCTCTTTTCTTCCCTCCCTCCCTTCCTCCCTCCTTCCCCCATCCCTCTCTCCCTCCTTCCCTCCCTCCCTCCCTCCTTCCCTCCCTCCCTCCCTCCTTCCCTCCCTCCATTCTTCCCTCCTTCCCTTCCTGCCTTTCTCTCTCCTTCTCTTCCCTCCTTTCCTTTCCATCATCGTCATTTTCTTCCTCCTTCCCTCTCCATTCCTACCTTCTGTCCCTTTTACAAGATTTTATTAATTCTCCAATCTGTTCTATCAGGTGTGTAGGAGTTGGAATTGACTTGAAAGCTAACCATAACAACTCTTTACAAGTGATGCTGTGAGATGCTCCTGATGTGATGTTAATAAACCAGAGTTCTATGTGGATGAGGGACCTACAGCCTAGTTGGAGGAAAGACAATGATAGCCCAGAGGGATCAAAGATGTTTGAGTAAACACAGAGGGGGCTGTCAGAGCCCAGAAAGGACACCTGATCCAACCTTGGTGCTTCTAAGAGAAAATAATGCTCAAATTGGCTTTTCAAGGAGGTATACACACTGGCCAGATGATGACCAGAGGATGCGATGCGGAATGGCAGTTCATGAGTGAGTGAATAGCATGTGTAAAGGCTCAGGGGCATGGTGGAACATGGTGTGTTCAAGGAAGCCGATGTAATGCGCTCTTGCTTATAGAATGGGTGCAAATTGGGTTAAGTGGGGCTGTGTTTAGAATATAGATCACCAAAGACTTTGTGGTATTCAACTTCCACTAGATTTAAAAGAAAGTCTCTTAGCGGTGCCGTGGTCAAGCACTCTGTTGCCGTCTGAAAGGCTGTCACTGTGGCTCGGTGATATCAGGACCTGGTGAACTGTCATTATGCAGAGGATAGCCTAGGAAACCCAATGGGGTCATTCTGCTCTTCACACGCATTGGCCTTGAGTCAGAATCCACTTGACAATGACCCCCCCCAAAACAACCGATTGGAATTTCCTTGAAAGCAGGGAATCTGTCCTTTTCGTTTCTCTCATCTTTTGAAGTCCCATTTCCTATCACACTGTCTGGCACACAACACGCATTCGCTGACTAACTTTCTGATCCTAGAAGTCACTGGGGGCACCATTGAAGAATCTTGTAACAACATGATCATATTTTCTCTCTAGAAAGATCCTTCTGGGTGGACAATGGCTGAGCCATGGCTTGGAGTGGCAGCAATGGAGCTAGCTAGCACCGCTGTCACAGAGTTTATGGTCAAGACTGCTAATGGTGCCCCATTTTTAAATCTCCTCTTCCTTTTGGTAACAGAATCCTTTCAGTATCCACAGGGCATATGACTGCCTGGCTACAGACTACATTTCCCAGGCACCCTTGTGACTCAGCCCACAGTATAACCATGTGACTAGGTTCTGGTCAGTGAGTAGATGGGATGATCGAACTCCTGCCCCATTCCTTAAACGGAATCGACTTGTCCTACTCAACTTACCTCTTTCCCTTCTCCCCCTCACTCTTGGATGTAATCGTTGTATTGGGGAGACAGTTTCTACTACAGGGACAAGGATCACTCTCTTGGGCAGTGGTTGACAAACCATATCCCACAAATAAAGTCCGATTGCAACACAGCCATGTTACTTCATGTACCTAATGCCTATGCCTGCTTTCTCATTGCAATAAGGAAGTGAAGTGGTTTGACAGAGATTCATAAAGTTCAGCGCCTGCTGTTTTGACTTTCCAGGCTTTTGTGGAAAATCTTAGCAATCTCTTCTTAGTGGATAGCAGAGGAACAAGACAGAAAGGACTTGGATGCTCGAATGAGAAACACCTCCCCATTTGGGCAACCCAGCCACCTTG
>NW_022103926.1:1686701-1688112 GCF_000313985.2 Echinops telfairi
TGATAGCTGATTTAAGAGAACAGCATGTGGCTGTGAAAGTTTGTTTCCTGCTTGGGAAAAATGCCACAGAAACTGTTGTGATGTTGAACACCGCTTCCAAGACAGTGCCATGGGAAAAACAAGTGTACTAGTGGGTTCCTCATTTCAAAAACAGTGAAATTTCAATAGATGATGAACCTTGTTCTGCATGTCCATCAACTTCCCAAACAGATGAAAATGTCAACTAATAGTGCATTTGGAATTTGTTAAGCAAGCTTTCTATTTAGAGGTTCTGAAAAGATTGAGTAACAGTATGCAACAAAAAAGGCCCGATTTATGGCAGATGGGGGACTGATTTTGCCACCACAAAAATGCACCTATTCACGCATCCATCTCAGCGCACCAGTTTTTGGCAAAAAACAGCATGCCTTTCTTGCCCCATGCACCTTACTTACCTGACCTCAAGTTTTGTGCAACTTCTTTTTGTTTCCATGAATGCAGAGGGACATGAAAGGACTATGTACAAGAAGTGAAGGAAAAAAATGAGGGGGTTGCTGTCAGCCATCCAAACAGGTGAGTTTGAAAAATGTTTCCAAGAATGGAATTGCAGATTTGACAAATGTGTTAAGTGTAATGGAGAGTATTGTGAAGGTGATAAGGCTGTTTTGTGAAAACATTTAAATACCTAGCTTGAGGGGAAATTACAGGTTTTTTGGAGTACCCCCTCATGTAGTTTGTTGTTAGGTGCCATCAAATTGATTTTGACTCCGTGTGATCTCATGTGATCGAGTAGAACTGCTGTGTCGGTGGTCTTGGCAGTAGTTTTTATGGGAGCAGGTCACCACGTCTTTTCTCCCAAGGAGCCCCTGGGTTGGGTTCTAACTGCCCACTCTTTGGGTTGCAGGTGAGCGAGCGCTTAACTGTTGCATCACGAGGGGTCCTGTATACACACTCCGTTGGGTGATTACCTGGAAGCGAACTTGTTGAGTCACGGGGCATTCATACGGAGGGATTTACCAGCTGCTAACACCCCCAGCAGAGTGCAAAATAGATCTTCACCAATAGTCTTTTGTCCCTCTCCTTCCATTATTTCTATTGGCTTGTCTACCTTTTTCATGGGAATCCCTGGGTAAAGCATATGGTAAGTGCTTGGCTGTTAACCCGAAGGCTAGTTCCAGTCTCCTCAGAGATACCTCCGAAGAAAGGCCTTCTGAGAAATCATCTGTTGGCCACCCTCAGGAGCAGAGTGCTACTCTGCCACACGCTGGTTGAAAGGAGTTGAAGTCAACTTGTGGGGGATACTTTGCTTACTTTGCCAGGTGTTCGGTGTAGATACCTGGATACAAGTCCTTGGTCAGAGGTAGTATTACAAATCCCCCCATCCCCCAACCAGCGCTCTGGGTTTCCTTCCCATCGTTTCAGGTTTCAGTGG
>NW_022103926.1:1689889-1691562 GCF_000313985.2 Echinops telfairi
AAAGCAGTGTTTTTTGAGGGCTGACAGGGGTCTGAGCAGAGGTCAGAGGTGTGAGGCCAGGGCTTTGGAGGGGACCTGGAGGAGTTGTTGGGGCCATGCTTCCACGTCTGCACTTCCTGAAGGCCCCAAAGGGCTGATGCTTTGAGCAAGCATTGCCAAGACCCAAGTTCGTGTTAGGAATATTAATGTAGCAGCAAATGGTGGAGGTTGGTTCTGGATGGGGGTGTGTGTGTGTGTGAGGGGTCCGTGAGATAAGCTGATGTCTGCTGTGTGAGGGTGGGGGCTGAGAGTGTGGGTTCAGTTATATGGACAGGATTTGGCATTTCTTCTCCCCAGAGTGAGGGTTGACAGAAGACAGACGAGGCTGATGATGCTCCCAGAGATGCCATATCCTTAAGAAGAACGTCACAGCCGCTCTGGTTGTCGGACAGACTCCTGGGTCTGACTCAGCCTGGTGCTCTCGGCCCCGTTCTTACCTAAAAGCTTGGAAACAAGCTGACGAGTCAGAGAGTGGTGGGCCAGTCCTTCATCTGTCAGCTCCTTGAGAGCTTGGAAGGAGACAGGCAACGCTGCCTGTTCTGTGCCCCGGAGCAGCCCAGGTCCCCTGAAGTGGTAGGCAGGCTGGAGGCCTGGGGAGAGAGAGGGTGAGAGGAAGAGACTGGATATAGGTCTTGCTCTATGTCAACTCAGCTATGTGGCCTGGGGGGTGAGGATTCCTTCCTCTCTCTGGGCCTCAGTTTCCATATCTTCCTTATATGGCTTCTAGATGATATTTCATAACTGTAACAAATCACTAGGGTGCACTGTCAACAGGGAGTCAGTGAACTTGGCATTTATCCTGCCCCAGGAGTGGGCAGCCTAGGGGCCAAATTTGTATGGCAAGCGTCCATCACTCTTACGCCCTTGTTCTTCCCATGTTACCAGCCCTTGATGACCAATGCCAAGCTCCCGTCTCTGAAGCCTGAACATCTTAAATCCCAGAGAGGGACACTGAAATCACATATTGTCATGTATGATGAATCATCTCCTTCTGTGGAAAAAACACGTAAGGTGGGTTATGAAGCAACAACAATAGCATCTCCTTCACTCATCCGAGTGTGGACATCAAGCTGGCTGCCCTGGGAGGGTGTGGGGTTGGAGATGTAGCCAAAGGGATGGTGTGAGCAGAGGCACGGGGTGGAAAGTGGTATGGGAAGCTCAAGGAGCCCCAAGCAAGGATTTAAGGTCAATGTCAGAAGGGAGAAGGGAGGATGAAGGCTGACTCTCTGGCCTCAGCAATGTCCATTCCACCCCTTACTCCTCTGCTTTGCCCACATAGACCTTGCTAGTTCTCAGAGGTGCCATGCATGCGATAGCTGTTGATCCTTGGAACGTCCTGCTTCCTACACCTGGGAAATCTTCCTCTAGCGACCTATGTGGTCTCAGATCCCTTTCCCTGCAGGTCTTCTGCTTGGAGAAGCCTCAGATGGCTCTACTCTTCGATTTCCGCTCCCACACATCCCTCTCATTTCTTTTTCTTCCCAATGATGATCCCAGCTAGCTATATCATCTACATCTAGCTCTGTATCATCTATGTCTACATCTATATCTGGAATTGTCTGTCTCATCTACTGGATTCCTGGTGACGCAGTGGCTTCAACACTGGGCTGCTAACCAGAAGCCATGCTGTGGGG
>NW_022103926.1:1691662-1693030 GCF_000313985.2 Echinops telfairi
AAGGAGCCCCAAGCAAGGATTTAAGGTCAATGTCAGAAGGGAGAAGGGAGGATGAAGGCTGACTCTCTGGCCTCAGCAATGTCCATTCCACCCCTTACTCCTCTGCTTTGCCCACATAGACCTTGCTAGTTCTCAGAGGTGCCATGCATGCGATAGCTGTTGATCCTTGGAACGTCCTGCTTCCTACACCTGGGAAATCTTCCTCTAGCGACCTATGTGGTCTCAGATCCCTTTCCCTGCAGGTCTTCTGCTTGGAGAAGCCTCAGATGGCTCTACTCTTCGATTTCCGCTCCCACACATCCCTCTCATTTCTTTTTCTTCCCAATGATGATCCCAGCTAGCTATATCATCTACATCTAGCTCTGTATCATCTATGTCTACATCTATATCTGGAATTGTCTGTCTCATCTACTGGATTCCTGGTGACGCAGTGGCTTCAACACTGGGCTGCTAACCAGAAGCCATGCTGTGGGGAAGAGGGGAGGCCATCTGTTCCCTCATAGCTTTACAGCCCTGGGAGCCCCGGGGAGCAGTCCGACTGTAGCCTGTGTGTTGTTATGAACTGACATAGACTGGACCGCAGTGGTTTTGTTTGGTGTTTGATTTTGTCCGCTTAAGAGGGGTTCAATGAGAGCAGAGACATTGCATTTTCCTCTCTGATTGGTTCCATGGTGGTAAACCATGTGGTGGCTGTTTGATCCACTCCAATTCAGAGTGACCCAGTGCACAGGAGCCAAACCATGTGGGGCCCTTGGTGTCCTCTCAACTGTTGTTATGTTTTAATTCATTGCTGTGGCCAATGGGTCAGTCCAGCTCCTTGACAGACGGCTTCTCTTTGGCTTTACCAAACATGACAGCCTTTTTCATGGGCGGGTCCTGCCTGATGACATGTCGGGTGTCTTGAGATGGAGTTCCACTGTCCTTGATTTTTGGTTGTACTTTGTCGAAGGCAGATTTATTGGATCTTCCGGCAGTTCTCCGTTCTGTCAGTATTCGTTCTGTCAGTATTCGTTGCCAGCCCCACAGTACCAGTGCATCATCCAGTCTCTGGCAGCCCTTGTCCAGCTCTCGCTTGACAACCCCAGGGAGCACATGTGTAGATGTGCTTCACACATGGGTGCATGTATGGCTTGTGATAGGAGCTGTAAAAGCCCCCAGCAAAGTGATAGAAAAGAAAACGAAGCCCCACGGAGCACCGTGTTACCCTACTCTGAACACAGGCAGTCGCCTCGGGTCATGATGGGCTTGAAGGGGACTCACAGCAACTCTCATTCGATGGTTAACTTTTGAGGGGCTGCTAATCCACTTGAGGTAGTTAGTTTATTGTGCCAACCTGGCCGATAAACACATGGGGGTTAATTGAAGGGT
>NW_022103926.1:1693130-1694765 GCF_000313985.2 Echinops telfairi
TCCGTCTGTTTTATGAGATGGAGGGGGACTTTGTGGATTGGTGTCAGACATATGGGTTAATGGGTTAATGTTGGACTTGTGGGCTTGGGCAGCACTGGGTTGGGATGTTTTCTTGATGCGCACTTACCCGTTATATAAAACTCTGTCTTATACATGAGTTTCTGTGGTTTTGTTTCTATAATGTACCCAGACTAACACACCACTTTTCCCAATGGCTGCACCAGTTAGCATTCCCACCATCAACAGCCAAGACTTCTAATTTTCCCTCCTTCATCTCTGTGGTTGTTGTTAGATGCCATGTCGTTGGTTTCCACTCAATGGAACACGCCTGGTCTGGAACCAGAGCAGAAAAGTCTCATGACACTTGTGATGCGTAGGCTGATGGCTGCAGCTGTTGCATCCATTCATCTTGTTGCCTGCACCATCCTCACAATTGTTGGGTTTGAGCCATTGCTGCAACGGCTGTGTCCATTCATCCCCTGGAGCACGTTCCTCTTTGTTGCCGATCCTCTACTTTCCCAAGCAGAATTCCTGCTTGTTAGATGCCCTTGAGGCAGCTTCTCCTCACAGAGACCCCAGTGCATAACAGAACACACAGCACCCCGTTCTGCCCCATCCTCACACTAGGTCTGAGGCGGGGCCCGTTGTTGCAGCTGCTGTGTCAGTTCATCTCGTTGAGGGCCTTCCTCCTTTCCATGATCTTTCTCCTGGATCAAGCAAACAGCCTTCTCCAGGGACTGGTCTCTCCTGACAACATGTCCAAAAGATGCAAGACCAAGTCTCACCATCCTCGCCTCTCAGGAGCACTCTGGCCTTCCTTCTTCTGAGACACATTTGGCTGTCCCTTCGGCAGGCCATAAATGCTTTCAGCATTCTTTCCCCAGCACCACAATTCAAAGGCATCGATTCTTCTCCCGTCTTCCTTATTCGATGTCCAACTCTCACGTGCATCCGAGGTGACTGGCAATCCCCCGGCTTGGATCCGGTGACATCCTTGCTTTTCAAGACTCTCAGGAGGCCCTGCGAGTCACCCTAGGCAATAGCAGATTTGCCCCATTCTTTGATCTCTTGCCTGCTGCTTCCATGAGCATTGATCGTGGGTCCAAACAGGATGAAATCCGGATCGCTTCAATCTCTTCTCCTTTATCATGAGGTTTCCTACTGGTCCAGCTGTGAGGCTTTCGATCTTCTTTACGTGGAGCTGTAATTCATACTGCAGCTGCACACCTTGCTCTTCACCAGCAAGTGCCTCAAGTCCTCCTCCCTCTCAGCAAGCAACGTTGTGTCATCTGCATATCACAGGTTGTTAATAAGCCTGCCTCCAATCCCGGAACCACATCCTTCTTCATGTAGGTCAGCTTCTCTGATGATTTGCTTGGCATGCGGATTGAATCAGTATCAGGAGAGGCTACAACCCTGTCGCACGCCATTCCTGATTTTAAACCATGCTGTATGCCCTTGTTGTGTTTGCACTGTTACAGTATATGTTGTTAGACTTAAATTTCTTTTATCCCTATCTAACTCTGTTTTCCCCTTACAGCCATTTTAGTTCTCTTTCCACTGAGTTTTGCAGGTCAGAATGACTTGGCAAAATAATTGTGCACATAAGTTGTTAAACTGTTACCAGAGGAACAA
>NW_022103926.1:1695155-1697618 GCF_000313985.2 Echinops telfairi
GACTCCATCAACTAACTGACCCCCAGCAGCCTGAGTTCCCAGCAAACACGCCATGGGGGAAACGCCCAAAGTCGTGCCAGCAAGACACGGCTCAGGTTCTCAAGAGAGGTGCCCTTTCCTCAGGTCCCCACAGTGTGGCCCATTGTTCACCGGAGGACGTCTCAGGATGAGTCTTGGATCACGAGCCACCAGCTCGCCATCACTCGGCACATTTTGGAAGGAGAAACATCTCAAAACGAAGAGAGCTCAACGCGATGATGCAGGAGATCAGAACCGTCATGCTTTACAGCAACATAGACGATGGCATTTGGGAAACAGCGCTTGCACCCACGAAGATAGACGGGCAGTTTTGACATGTCTTTCCAGAGTAGGATCACCCATCCCACCCAGAGTCCCTCCACCCTCCATGGGCTGATCACGGGAATGACAGCATTACAAACAAATCAATCAAGTGGAGAGAAGACGCAGGGCTCCTGTGGAGCCGGGGGAGGTGGGGCCGGGGTAGCCCTTTCCCAGGTGCGCACAGGTGGGAGGCTGACCAGCAGGGGGAGCTCAGCGGGTCCTGGGAGGCTCACTTGCCTCCAGGATGGCCTGGCTGGGTTGCCCCAGTGGGGAGCGCTGCCTTGGAGCAAAAGTAGTCCCAGCGGAAGGGGACTGGCAGCACCTCTGGAGGAAGAGTGACGTTCCTGTGGCCTGGAGGAACTGCCGTGGGTCCGGAGACCCTGGCCTTGCAGACACGTAAGTGTCCAACGAACAATGACAGAAAGGAGTTGCAGTACAACAGAGATTGGCAGGGGACTGTGGGTAACTAGAGAGCCCATGCCCCAGCTCAATAGCACAGCTTTCATGGGGTCTCTCTGTTTCGGCTATCCGAGACAAGGAGGAACTATAAGCCTGAACTCACTGGCGTTGACTCAATGCTGACCCATGGTGACCCTCCAGGGCAGGGCGGAGCTGCCCTGTGACTTTTGGAGACAGTAACTCCTTATGTGAGTAGGCAGCTCCATCTTTCTCCTGTGGAGCAGCTGGTGGCTCCAAATGGTGAAGCTTGTGGATAGCAGCCCAATTCGTAACTACTATGCCACCAGGGCTCCTGGACACAGGGCCAGCGGGGGTCCCAAACCAAATGTGTAAGAGGAACCATCCACCCGGACTATTGTGTAGAATCTCCTGGTTTCTCAATGTGGACAATGGGCTCAGACTATTTTGAACATTGGGTGATGTGGCCAAAAGTTGCGGACCTGGGTCAGCCGAGGGACTGGCCATTTGAGGAACTGACTGCTTCTTCTGGCCTTCACTTTTTTAGAGGGAAAAATTCAGGTGCAGAGAGGGCAAGGGGCTTGCTTATGGAAGCTCAGGGAGTGAGCAGCCTGGTAAGGCCTGGCTCCTATCCAGTGATCCTTCCCCTTCACTCCAGCTTGTTGTCCTCTCCTACTGGGGAGCTTACTCCTCTCTGAGCCTTGGGCCCAGGAAAGGGGAGAGAAGTTGGAGGAAGGTGATTGAGCCAACCAGTGTGGCAAGTGCACACTACAGTCACCATGATCCCCGCACACCCATTAGGCTGCAGGGCTGGTTCTGGGCAAAGGAGATCTCAGGGGTGGAGGGTGCAGCACTCCTTCACAGAGTGACCTCTGTGAAGCTCTCCCTCTCCTGGGCTATCACAGACATTTAGGGCATCTCATGGGGAGCACCTTAAGGCTCCGAACCAGCTGTTCTACTCCTTCCTTTCCAGCTAGCCCAGCCCCACACGATCCCCGCAGCAGCAATGGTCTCTGTGGGAGCTCTCTCTCTGCACCTGGAGAACCAGGCAGGCCACAGGGGAAACAGTCTGCTATGTCTCTGGTCTGTCCCAAAGCCCCAGCTCATTCGACCCAGCCCCAGCCCCCTCCCACTCCTGGGCATGGAGCCCGTGTTCCCTTAGCCCACCAAAGCTAGGGGGATCTCTCCTTAGTCTCTCTCTGTCTCTCCGATTCTGGGGACACAGGCTGCACTAGGCGAATCAACAAGGCCATCTCAGAAGCGACCAAATAGGAAATAAGAGGCCCCATTGCCTAATGGGACTTATCAATTATGATCTAGGGCCATATTTCTTTGAGGGTGATTGTTTCACGGAGTCTGACATCTCATATCGCTTTAAATTACTCACAACCGGGCGGCTTACAAGATAGCAGTAAAATCAGGAGAGGATTGGGCAATGTAATTATAGTATGGAAATGATGTTGATCACTCAAGCAGGGAGCAGACCTTGAATCGAAAGCCCTTCTCGGTCTCCCCACCCCCTTCCTCTCCTTCTCCCCACTCAGAACTATAGCCACAACACCTGGGAAGCATGGACATAGCCATGGGCCTGCTAGAAGGTGGCCAGGTCAGTGTGGAGGTTGGAGCGAGCAAAGGACTTGACATGGGTCAAAGAATCAGCACCAGGGCCAGATCTCACGGCATCCCAGAATTAGGGGAGGTAGG
>NW_022103926.1:1698064-1700827 GCF_000313985.2 Echinops telfairi
CCACATGACCTAGAGTCCTAGCCAATAGGATGTCAACAGATGCCATGTGGCTCACTCCTCGACCTGACCTATAAAGTCGTCCTACAAGTGATCTCCCATGCTTTTTACCAACTGGCCGCTGTGTGCCAGCACCCAGGGTGATCCTATAAGCCCACTAATTGAAACCAATGGAGCCATGGGCACCTGAATCCCAACCACCCATCCTTTACTGACGCGAACCTGTGTGACATTGTCAGGTGAGCAAGAAAAACCCATCTGTGGAATCACAGAAATGGGGTGTTATGTCTTAGAGTAGTTAACTAGACTTTAGACAAGTTTCAGGAGGCATGCAAACTTCCTTCGGGCCCCTCTTGGGACTTTCTAGTGCTCCAGGGAGTATCCCGAGTACCAGAAGTGGGGAACACACCTCCTTTATCCAGATGCCACCATGTGAGGCACTTGGGAAATGGTGAGGAATTAATCAATTATTTCCAAAACAATCATTAGGTACTAGGCATTTTTGATACCTCCACTTCAGCATCCAGCTTTGGGGACCAGAATACCTCATTCATTCAAATGTGGGTATCCATTCCACCACGTGCTGGATACTGAGGTAGGCATTCGGGGATAAAAGAGGAATGTTTGCCCTATTCCAGAGGGGCTCCCCATCTAGTGGGAGAGTCGGGATGTGGTGATGCAGCATGGCAGATGGTAAAGTACAGCGGGTTGTTGTTGGAACTGTGCTGTTAGGTGTTGTTGAATTGGCTCCAATAGTGACTCTGTGTACAAAAGAACGTAGTCCTGTGCCAGCCTCACAATTGCTCTTAGGTTCTTAGGTTTGAGCCCCTAGTGGCAGTGACTGTGATGCTCCATCTTCTTGAGGGTCTTCGTGGTTTTCCTTGCCCCTCTACTTTAACAAGCACAATGTCCTTCTCCAGGAACCAGTATCTCCTGATAGCATGTCCAAAGTATGTAAGATGCAGTGTCACCTTGCTTTTAAGGAACATTCTGGCTTTACTTCTTCCAAGAAAGCATGTTTTGTTCTTTGGGCACTCTGTGGTACTTTCCATATTTGTCGCCAGCACCACAGTTCAAAGGCATCGGCTCTTCTTCGGTCCTCCTTAGTCCGTGTCTGCCTTTCACATGCATAGGAGGCGACTGAAAATCCCATGGCATGCATCAGGTGCACCGTCGTCCTCAGAGTAACCTCCTTGCTTTTCAACACTTCAAAGAGTTATTGTGCAGCGGATTGATCCAATGGAATGAGCCACTGGATCGCTTGCTTGTAGGGTCCAGGAGCACTGATTGGGAGACCAAGCAAGATGAAACCCATGACAATTCCAAACATTTCTCCATTTACCAGGATGGCACCTTAGGGTTCAGCTGTGCGGATTGTGTTTACATTGAGTTGTAAACCACATTGGAGGCCACAGGCCTTGATCTTGAAAATATGCACACAAAGTACACAGCAGTCCCACTGTTTCTCCATGATGCGGCATGCATCCGTTCTTACACTCCTTCTCTGCAGTGTTCCTCCCCCGGTGTATACACTAGCCCTCCCTACCTCACTTAGGGGGTGGCTGTGGCCAATTGGATACTGTCTGGATTGTTAGTTTAAAAAGGGCAGATGCTTGTCAGTAATTAAACTAAAATCTCTTGATTAGTCTAAAAAAGACTTCAGGGGTTATTTGTAACTTCAGGTTAAAAGATCATTTCATTGGTTTATTCAGCATCCATGAATCCAGAAACTCTGGATGCCATGAGAATTAGAAGTTCTCTTCTGGATGAAATACTACTTCCAGCAGGGGCATTGGTGATTAACTTCTCTGGCCTAGTGAGAGCAGAGAGGGAGCAGGAAAGACATCCAACAAGTGGCGGTTTTAGATGTGGGCTTTGAGGGATGAGTAGGAGTTTTCTGAGTAGAGGGCACCATTTGTGCAAAGCCAGCATGTCTTAGGATTGAGGAGAAGGCTGGTGTGATAGAAGCTGCAAAACCAAACCAAACTCACTGCCATCAAGTTGACCCTGACTCATAGGGACCTTATAGGACAGGGTAGAAATACCCCTGTCAGTTTCTGAGATTGTAACTCGTTATGGGAGAAGAAAGGACTGGCTTTGTCCCAAGATGGTTTCTTACCTGACCTTGCAGTTAGCTGCTCAATGCATAACCACTGTGCCATCGGGCTCCTGCCAACAGAAGCTCAGGGATCTGTGAAAAGATTAAGTGTGGGTGACCAGGATGCAGCCTGTTGAAGGCATTCCCCACCCACCTTCTTTATACCTGCAGTGTGTGTGTGTGTGTGTGTGTGTGTGTGTTAGGGGTGGGGAGAAAAGAAACCATTGGGGCTAGCAGGGAGCCGGGGACTAGATTAACCCCAGCTTGGACTGAGGAGGGAGTTGAACACTCTTCTGCTTCTCTCACTTCCATAGGTGGGGCCGGCTCCAAATGACACACTTCACGCAGGTGCGACCTTACATTATGCCTGGCGGAGTCAGCTCCAGCTACATAGGACCCGGCATGTGGAGAGTAGAACCAGGCTCCAGGGGGTTTCCAAAGGCTGGCTTTGCAGAAGGAGATCCCCAGGCCGTTTTCTGAGGTGCCTTTGAGTGGAAGTTACATGAGCAGTCAATTCTGTTACCCACTTGCTTCCTCCAAGGACATTCTGCCCACACTGTGGTAAGGAAACAATCCCCCACTGAAGTCACACAGCCGCCGGCATGGCCGATGCTGAACCCCTTCTATCCCTAGAGCTGGTGGCAGAGCAGGAAATGGGGTCCAGACCC
>NW_022103926.1:1702231-1706089 GCF_000313985.2 Echinops telfairi
TAGACAACTGCCCTACAGATAGGGGGGGTGATTGGTTGGAGGTCACATGGCAAGCAAATGGCGTACTAGGACCATCAGATCCCGAAGGTGATAAATGAGGAGAATGGGTTTTCTGGCCCAATGTTCTGGACCTGTGGTAAAAGAAGGAGGAGGTGGAGGAGGAGGGGGAGAGGAGGAAGAGGAGGAGGTTTGGATTCCCAAGTATGAAAGGAGACCCCACCTCGCTGGACATAGCTTCTATGGGCATTTGACCAAGATGAGGAGGACCAGCTCACACAGTGGGCACTAGGAATAGTTGTGTCCTAGAGAAAGAGCCAAAGGTCACCCTGACCTGCCTAGGAGCCAAGCTTGGGGATGGATAACAGATAAGATCAAATGGACCCATGGGGAGCCAATGCCTCGGGCCAACAGAACTGAGAAGGCACCAGGATAGGCCCAGCTTAGGGGGCTGAGAAGCTGCTTTGAATTTCCACTTATCACAAAAACACCTCAGTATAACTTCAAAATACACAATGATTTTTTCTGACAAAAATCCTAGGTTGGGATGAGGCAAGCAAGACACCAGAGCACAAGATTTGAGGAGGCATCTTGAACGGATAAGAATCTGGGAGCATCGTTGTGGTTAGATGCTGTTGGCTTGGTTCTGACTCATAGCGACCCCTGTGCTACAGGCAGGAGCACCGCCGCGTCCTGCCCCATCCTGTTGCTATGCTTGAGACCGTTGGTGTGACCAGCGTGTCCATCCATCTCACGGAGGCCCTCTGATTCACCATACATGATGTCCTTTTCAATAATGTTCTTCCTGATAGCCTTTTTAAAGCGGATGAGATGAAGTTTCACCATGCCATCCGTTCTCCTAAGAAGAATTTGCAGTGTACTTCTCCCAAGACAGATTTGTTGGTTCCTCTGGAAGTCTATGGTACTTGGCATATTCATCGCCAACACCGTAATTCGAATGCATCCATTCTTCTCCTCTCATCCTAATTCATTGTCCAGCTTTCCCGATAGGTGAAGCAATTGGAAATACCTTGGCTCAGGTCATGGTGGGTCTTCTTAAAGTTTGCATCCTGGGTACCACTTTGCTTTCCCTTCTGTTCTGGCTGTAGTCCGGATCTTGGGTTCTCCTTCCAGTGAACACCAGCCAAGAGGGTGCCGCTACTCCAATCCATCTACAGAAGGAGAACTGAAGTCAGCCAGTTTTAAATATTTACCCAAGGTCCTAAGCTTGTAATGATAGATCTCAGGCACAATCTTGATTTGAAATAAAATATGTATGAGTGCTTTTTTTTCCTAAGGCCTTATTGCCTTCAGGGGTGATATGCCTCGTTATCTTCGTAGCAGAATCTTAAAGGAGTCAATTGAGACAAGGAAGTCCAGGTTCTAGAGGAGACCCCCAGTTCCACTATTGCAACCCCCGACTTTAGGCATTTAAGGCATCTGACAGACAGGACAACTGAGATGCAGTGGCTAAAATTCCACACCTCAGCCATCCTGAGAACTTAACTCTCTCTTCCAAAGCTACCCAACGGGTGAGGGACGGACTCAGGATCTGAAAGCTGGAGTCTCTGTTTTTGACAGCTTGAGACATTTCTTGAATTCGGATGGAGATTTGGGAGGCAGCAGGTGGTGGGTGGTGGAGCAAGATGGACCATACATGCTGCTTGGCAGTGTCCACCAGAGGCAAACTTCCATTCTGAATCCATTGAGAGAGATGGGGCTGCCCTTCTCTATTTATGAACCTGGGAAGGTAAGGCTTTGAGGTAAGATGGGGCTTCATTTTTTCCCCTAGAACTTACCCATGACTTCATCAACATTCAAGTCTCAAGGGAAACTATCCCGCCTTCTTCCTCTCCTTGTTGGCTTTGATATTGTTTGTCCCCCAGGAGCATTGATTTCACCAGTATAAAGGTGACAAGGACATTCTCTCCTTTTCTAGCTTAGCTTCTGCATGGATTCACCCTTTAAGCCCATCTTGGAATGATTAACATTTAAACGGAAAGCCATGGCCCGTGGAATAGAAGGTAATGTGGGTTGGGAGGGAGGATGCCTGGGTCTGGGTGGGCCTGAGCACGTTGGATCCCAGACTGGGGTGAAGCTCCGCCTTCGCGAGTTTTGGGCAGAGGACTGTGCATTTTGAGTGACTTCCAAGCTAAGAGACTGTTCTGCCGGGCCCGCTGTGGGCCATGCCCCATGGTGCTGCATAGGATGTCCGCTGTGAATCAGCGAGTTTGGGGAGAATGTTCAGAGGAGGGTCACCAAGCTTCTTTCTTGTCTGCCTTAGTACAGCTAGTTCCGCTGAAATGTGTTCAGCATTATGGCTACGCCCGACCAGCCCTCAGTGGTAGATGGGTGCTGGCTGTTCATGAAGCACATGGACCAGGAGTCAAACTCAGGTGTCTTGTAGGGAAACTGAGGATTCCACCAGCGTCCCCCACTGGTAGTTTAGGAGGGCTTCCATAACAAGACACCACCAGCTGAGTGGCTTATGATAAAGCCATTTCTCATCCTACAGTCTGGAGACTTGAGGCCTGAATTCAAGGCGATGGCAGGCACGCGTTCTCTTTCAAGGATCCCAAAGACCCTTCTGTCTCTTTCAGCCTCTGACCACCCAGACAGTCCTTGACGTAAAACGCCATTTTCACAAGGCACAGTGAATGCAGCTTCGGCCCGTTAACCAAGGTTGGTGGTTGAAGCACACCAGCCACTTCCATGGGAGGAAGATGAGGCTGTCTGCTTTCTTAAATATTTACAGCCTCAAAATCCCTAGGTAGCAGATTTATTCTGTCCTATAGGGTCACTGTGAGTTGGAATTGAATGGATGGCACCAGAGGACAAAGGTGCTCCTTCCTCGTCTCTCAGCTTGATTCGTCTCCTTTTTTGTAGGGCACTCTTCCTATAGGTTTAGGACACCCTCCCCCCAGTTCATGTTAACTCAACCGATTAGAGCTTCAATGACCCTATTACGAAACAAAGAATTTATAGGGACTGGGGGTTAGGACTTCAGCCTGTCTTTTTTTTTTTTCCGGTGGGGGGGTGGGGTGTGACACAATTCAGTCCACGTCATTCTCCGGTTTTCACTTTCCTGTAAATCACGTGGGGCGTGCAGAGCTTGTTTGGTGATGATCGGAAAGCCAGCCGCCCTCTCTAAGCTCAGTTTTCCCCGTCTGTCCAATCAGCACGCTGAAAGCACGCAGGTCTTGAAGCATTCTGTGCTGTGCTGTCTGCTGTGTCTTCCCCAGCGCACGTGGGAGAGAAGAGCTCGGAAAACCTCCACCGGTGAATGTATCACTTGCTCTTTAGGATTCTTTCTGGACATCCTCACCGTTTCCCCGCACTATTCCAGCCCTCCGGTCCCCAGCGCCTGCTGGTGCTGACAAATTGTTGCTCAAAGTTCATGGTCCCAGTGGTCCTCTTAGAATGTCCAGGAATGTAGGCATGGAGGGTGAGGAGGGAAGTTGAGGGTGTGTTGGCCGGGAGCCAAAAGCCACAGCAGGCGGAGGAGGGTGCAGGAGTGGGGTGCAGAGGGTGGGGCCCAGGCACCCCTAGATGGCTTCAGCTGCATGGCGGCCAATGGTTCCCTGACTTTGAAAGAAAGCCAAAACAAGGTCTGCATCCCAGTCTGCCATGATGTCACAGCTAATCATTAGCCTGGTAATTACACTGAAAGCCTTCTGCGATCTTATCCTCAGCAGGGTCATTAATGCAAGGCAGCCACACCAGTAAATGTCTCATTAGTCTTATTTTAGACTTATGTATTTTTCAGGACTACAGAATTTTAATAGTCTGCCCTCCCCCACGCGCCCCCATCTGCAACATTAATATCTATTCCACATGCCAGACTCTTCTAACGGCAACCCC
>NW_022103926.1:1706823-1716327 GCF_000313985.2 Echinops telfairi
CCCCCCTTCTACTTCACCAAGTCTGATGTCCTTCTGCCGGGATTGGTCTCTCCTGATGACATGTTCAGAGTACAGGGGATGAAATTCTGCCCACTTTCCTTCCCAGAATCCTCAGAGATGTATTTCATCATCCTTAAGTGTATACAGGTGACATTAAATTAATGTATGTCCAGGCGGCATCTTCAGGAAGTCAGAGATCTCTCTTATATGGTCCATCAACTGTCTTAGGCTGGGTTCTCTACAGTAGCAATACAAATGAAACTCAAGTTAGGGATATATAGAAAGTTTTATTAAGAAAATGGCTCACACAGCTTTACAAGTGAGTAAGTTCAAATATGAACAGGTTCCAAGTGTGTGGATCAGATGTCAGGCTGGAGGTGTCTCCTGACTTGTGTAGCTCTGGAGGCTGAGAAGACCACAGGCTGATGGCTGTAGAAGGAGGTGAATCCTAAGTCATCAGGTTAGGCTTGTGACTGCAGAGGTGATGAATCCAAAGTGAGGAGGTGAGATGGCAGGTTTCAGATGATGCCCAGAAACAGCAGGCAATATGGCAGGCACTCATAAAGGAAGCAGGCCATGCTGGTTAGGCAATTAATTTCACTGGGACTGTGACCTGAGTAAGGGTGCTGCCTTTCACACTAATCTTACCACATACAGAGGTTTACAATGGACTAGCTGTGATTATATTGTGCTAGGTCAGTTGATGGGGGTTTAGTAGGCATTACCTGCCAATATACTGACAATTCTGTCCCAACCGAGTTGACACAAGACCCTAACTATCACATTGGCCATTTAGCGGTCATCCCTGGGGATGGCATGAGTAAGCACCAATGAAGACTTTAGTGTGTGTGCTTTTGTGTGTGTTTTTGTGGTGGTTTGGGGGGGGGGTGTATGGAGGGAAGAATTAGTGGAAGGATGGTAAAAGTAAGAAAATTTGGATAAAAGAATGGATGAATCATGTATGCATAGATATATGGATGAATATATAGATGGTTGAGTATATGGATGGAAGAAGGGAAGGGTAGATAAGTGGATCAATGGATGGATGGATAAATGGATTGATTGATTTTGGAATATTTCCCTCTTTGTTTTTAATTAGGGTTGATCTTCTATGACATGTAATTTTGCAGCCCACCTTTTTGCATCACATCCTTCTGTACGCAAACTCTATTTTGCACGCCATGTAGCCTCTATAGAATGGTCACATCTAATTCACACAGTTAATGTTTGCTGGTATGCATTTGGGAATGCAATATCCCCTGGAAGTTGGAGGCATTGGGTTCCAGCAGTCAAACCTCTCTGTCCAGCTCCTCTGGTGCCACCATCTCAGGAAGTGGCTGCATGTCTAGGGACAAGTTATGCCAATGTTCCTTCCCTCCATTTCCATGTCTGTAAATCCAGGGAGGTCATTTACAGGGCTGGTGTTGGAATGAAACTCAGACAAGTCAAGGATGTAGAATAGAGCCTGGACCCCAGTGATTGTTAATTATTTATCGTTAGCACACACACGTGATGTGGTGAGGGTATGGGCGCTCTTTGAAGCCTGTATGTGTGTATTTTCCTGCACAGTGGTAAAGGAACTAAAACAATCCAAGAATCAGAAACTTCCATGGCTGGAAAGAGGCCGAGAGAGCTGGTGACCTTACTCCTGCCCAGTGCACACTATCCTGCATGGTCCTGCCTGGCGCCTTCTCCACTAGTGCTTATGAATTCATAAATGAAGACCACTCTCTTCTCTTTCTGGTTCCTACCTCTGAGGGCTTTCCTCCCCAGCCTGACCCTCCTAGTCCCCACTCTGTGTCCAGCAGGTTGGTGACATACCCAGGAGTGTGCCTGGATAAGGGGTGCAATGGGGGGGGGGTGTTTCTCCAGAGACTAGCAGGGTGCCAGTCACAGGCATGCACAGAAACCCAAGAAACATCCCTGGAATGAATGACTGCCTTTTCACCCAGCTGCTACCCTGGAGGACCCAGCCGACAAGCTTCTCCCCTGGAGCCTGTGATGTTTAATTAACGCGAGCCAAGCACAGTCCACTCTGTGGAGCTGGCCCAGGGCCACTCGTAATTGAGAAATGATAGCTGGCGCCTGCGACGTGACCTTGGCTGATGATGGATAGGCCATGTGGAGATCAGGAGGCACCCACCCACGGCTGCAGCCTCTGTCCGGAGAGCCCAGGTGGAAGGAAGAGGAAGAGGCTGTCTGCCGGCAGCCTGAGGTCCCAGAAGGCAGAGGATGCTCCAGAAAAGCCACTTGAGGACACCCCCCTGGGGAAGCTGGAGGAGGCGTGGAGAGTGAGCCTCAGGCCGGGTCTTGGCTGAGCACTTGTTGAAGTCTCGGAATGCCTGTAGGTGGATGCTCAGTACAGGTCGTGTAAGTGACTGAATACCTGAAAAAGCTGAGGGGGTCCTTGGGGGTGGGGGTGCAGAGGGAAAGGAATAGGGTGGACAGTGGAGCGGGGGATGACCTTCTGGCTGGCAGCCCTCCCCAGGACTCGCCTCCATCCTCTGGTGACCATTTCCGAGTGCAGAGAGCTCTCGGCATGCCTTGGTTGGTTCAGGTTTTCCTTTCTTCCCTCTACCTGCCTGCCGTTCGGTGGTGGAGCCTGGCATGTTGCCACGATGCTGGAAGCTGTACCACTAGCATTTCAGATACCAGCAGGCTCGCCCACGGTAGACAGATTTCAGCAGAGCTTCGAGACTGGCAGAGATGAAGAAGAAAGGCCTGGTCATTGTCTTGTAAGCTTTTGTCAATGCAGGCCCCACAGATTGCAACAGAATACCGTGTGATCCTGTGCTGGGAGAGGAGCCGCCAGGGTGGAAGGTACCACCCAATATTCACAGCTGAGAAAGAAGATCCGGACCAATGGTTCTGGATCCTTATTGAGGCATCAGCCAGGAGTTCCCTGCTAATATCCTGCGGTCACTGCCCCAGGCAAAGGGAGTCTTGGTGGTGCAGGGGATTAAGCATTGGGCTATTAAACACAAGGTCAGCAGTTCAATCTCACCAGCCGCTCCTAGAGGGCAAGCTAAGGTTGTCTGTTCCTGTCAACAGCAGCTCTCCCCTTTCCTATAGGGCTGGTTTTGGGAGTCTATTAAATAAGTAGCCCTGGTAGCACTGTGGGTGAAGCAGCAGGCTGCAAACCCGAAGGTCAGCAGTTGGAAACCACCAGCCACTCTTAGGGAGACAGATGAGACTGTCTGCTCCCATACAGCCTGACAGCCTCGGGAACGCTGGGTCCCTGGTGTGGCTCTGAGTCAGCAGTGGATTTGTTTGGAGTATTCTTCTCTGGGGCTAGTCAGAGACTGCCAAATCTCTAAGTAAATAAAGTTTTATGGGCCTGTAATTCACACATTACACAATTTAATCATTCACTCATATTAAGAGGAGTTGTGCAATCGGCACCACAATCCATTTCAGAACATTTTCTTCTCGTCCTCATTGTTGTTAGCTTTCTATCTAATACCCCACCCCCCACCCCCCTGCCATGCCCTCAGGTTGGGGGGTCAGCCAATCCTTGGACAAAAGAGCCAATCCCGTCCCTCATAACAATGAAAACATTATTCGAGAGTCATAAATATGTTTTTTACAAACACCTGAAATCACCATTGTCTGCAGAATATCCTTTAAGAGTTTGCAATGATCGCTTTACTTCATTCTCAATGTTTTTTCAGAGTCATCCGTGTGTACGTTCAGGCGCTGCAGCTTGCCGCCCCCTGGCCTAGGTCCACTTGCTGTCTCTGTAGATACACCCATCCTGCATTTCACATCGAGCAGAGCATACCAAACACAAACAGGAAGCAAACAAACAAACAAAACTCAATAGCGATGACAAGGCAACCTATAGAAAAAACTCAATAGAAAACAGAGCCCCAAGTATTAAAAGCTGAAACTCAAATGGGTCTGAAGGGAGAGGAAATGATAAGGTGTTACCTTTTAACCTAACCGCATCCGCCACGATCTACTTCACAGTGCGCTCTGTCCGAGAGCAAGCTGAGGCCCCGCCCCTCATGGACCGTGCGCAGAGGGAATCGCAGGAGGGTCCCTCCGTGTGTGGATCCTGCAAGGACTTTGGCCTTCATCTGTCTGCTGTGAGCCTTGGGCTGCACAGACTGGTGTGCGTTTCAGTGGGATATGGAGGGCAGAGCCCGGGTTGTTTAGGAGTCTAAAAGGCCCCAGCCGGCCCAGTCATGACCACTCCTCTAACTGCTTCCCTGCGCGACTTCAGGCAAAGGACGTCACCTCTCTGGGCTTCCACCTGTTTGTGTTTGGCTTGGAGACCACTCACACCCACGGGCCCGCGATGAGGATGTGAAGAAGGCTTTCAGGTTTCTAATCCAAGCTAGTGTCCTCAGCTGGCTTTCAATCACCTCCCAACCATGCTTGTACCTGAGAAAAGGCTCCCCAGCCCTGCCCCGTCCGCCCGTCCCCAGGATCCGCTGCAGATGGGACTCTGGGGACCCACCATGTTTCATCGGGACGAGACCACCAGGCTTTTCTTCCTCCTCTCTGTTAGCCTGGACGTGCCGCTGAGACCTATTCCGCTTCACAGCAGCACACGAGCCTTCCCTGAAAGCAACCGACCAGGCCACTCCTGCCCTCTGTGGCTCCAGGTGCAAGCCCCTTCAGAATCAGCTGTTCTCCCTTGCTGCCTCCCTCTAGGCTGGGGGCGGGGTGGGGTACTTCTCCATCCTGCAGCCCCAGTGTTGCCGCCCCACCCCCGTCCTACATCTGGGAGGTGATGGAAAGGAGTCAGTCAGGAAAAGACCGATGGAGCGCCTCCGTGGCCCTGGTATTTCCCCCCAGATCTCTGGCTTTCCATATATTTGAAAACCTAATATAAACAACAGAGAAGAGATTTGCATTTCGGGCAGCCAGGAATGAAAAATTGAGGTGGTGTAATGTATTGCCGCGCGGGGAAGAGGGATGGCCGTGGTGAGACCAACCTCTTACGACAGGCCCGGTAGGCTGGTGGCAAACTCATTTCCTGGCAGAATACAGGGTTCATCTGCTGGAACATTTAACAGGCAGCAGAGAAAGATCCCTTGCAGCCCTCCCTACCAGCCGCCACCCTGGGCTCCGGTCTCTCTTTCTCTCCCTCTCTTTTGCCATTTTATTAAACTCCTTTATGCAGCTTTAATACAATATGCATGATCCACGCGGAGACAAATAAATTCTTATGTACTCTTCAGGATCCGAAGAATTCTAATGGTTATGTATGCTTTATTTATATTTTCTAAGAGACAGTAAAAGGACAATGTGTGGAAATATGCAGGATGAGCCAATGGAGATTTATGGCCGAGGTGCTGGGAGTCTTGGCAATGCAGAAAGTTATGAGGTTAATTTCCAGATGTGGGGAGGGGACCCAAGGTGAAGGCCAGGAGAGTTTTGATCAGGGTCAAGGTGGTGACAGGGATACTGGGCGTCTGGGATTTCTTACAATGTCTTAGGAGGGGTGAGGGGGCTGCAGGGATGTTAGGAGTATTTCATCTGGTGTTGAGGATGGGGAAGTGAGGTTGCCCAGAGAGGTTAAGTCGGTCTTCCCAGGTCACACAGCAAACAAGTGGCAGTCTGCATGGACAGCCCTCTGTGGCGGCTGTTCCTTGTGTTGTTGTTGTTCTGTGCCCTCAAGTGGGCCCTGACTCCCGCTGACCTCATGTGACAGAGTGGACCTACCTCCTCGGGTTTCTTGGGGTGTAGTCCTTACAGGAGCCACTGGCCAGGCCTTTCTGCAGCATAGCCGCTGGGTGGGCTCGCACCAGCAACATTTCAGCTAGCAGCTGTGCCCCTAACCAAAGTCCCCCACAAGGCTATTTAGTTCAGGCGATCACAAGGCATTTCAGGACCCAATACAGGTGTCGCAGGGGAGACTTGGAGTATGTCCTGAAAGATGGGGAGTGGGGGGAGGCTCCTGGGTCCCCACTGCAGGCAGGGACCAGAGCAGAGCACTGAAAGCCCACCGGTGCTGGGATTGAAGGGAGACTCTGGGATTCCACTCATGCATGCACAAGGAGTCTGGAGGCAGGCAGAGCCTCCTGCTCTGTGGACCAAAGGCATGGTTTTAAGAGTGACACAGGACTGGGCTGGGGCTCATGAGGACCCTGGAGGAGGGGAGAATCCAGTGGCAGCCCAAGGACTCACATGCTGTCGGCTACACTGGCTTCACCTGCTAGAGACCCTCCCAGCCTGTGCCCCTCACCTGACGCCCATTCCAAGCTGAATTTCAGTCAGAGACCACGGGGAAGAAATAGAGCTCAGTGTGAGAACAGGTCACAATATCCCAGGCCTAAGCAAAGGCAACTCTCACGCATCTGTCTCACCTTGACCAATTCTTTTTATAGAGAGACAGATGTAATACATTTTCTCTGTCGTTTAAATATCCTCTTTGTTTTATTGTGGTTAAAATAGACATAATGAAGTATATGCCAATGCACACCCATTTTCACCTGGTCCGCTGGGTGACGTTGATGATTTTCTTCAAGTTGGGCCTGGATCATCCTCATTATCCATTTCTGAATCATTCCACACCCAGGAACGTGAGCTCGCTGCTCCCTCTCCCCTCGCTCTCTGGGTATGGGGGTGCACCCAGTTAAGCACTCAGCCAGGAACCACAAGATTGTCAATCTAAACCCATCTAGCAGCTCTGCTCTGACTCACGATGACCTTCCAGGACAAGGTCCAACTGCGCCTGTGGGTTTCCGAGACTAACTCTTGATGGGGCTAGAAAGCCCTGCCTTCCTCCTGCAGCGCGGCTGGTGTTCGAATTGCTGACCTCGTGGGTAGCAGCCCAGTGCATCCGAATGGGCTGACTGGCACTGAGCTCGGGTTTCGTTGGTCTAGCAGCTCTGCAGGAGAAAGAGGAGCTATCTGTTCCTGGACACCAGCCGTTCTCCACCTTTCTCAAGGTGCGACCCTGTCATCCAGGTCCTCATGTGGTGCTGACACCCAACCATAACATGATCTAGAACCACTGCTGTAGAGATTTGAAAAACAAAAAATGTCACTGTCATTGAGTGGATTCCAAGTCATAAGCAATCCTCTAGGACCGGGTCCAACTGCCCCTGTGGGTTTCCGAGACTGTATCTCTTGCTGGGAGTAGACAGCCTCATCTTTCTCGCCTGGGGCGGCTGGTGGTTCCGCACCCCTGACCTTGTGGTGAGCAGCCCAATGCATCACCCTCTCTGCTACCAGGGCCCCTTTTCCCTGTAGCGATTACAGCAAGACAAGCCCTCAGGGTAGTCCTGCTCTGTCACATGGGCTGCCTGGAGTGGAAAGCCGGCTTGATGGCACCCAACAAGAACAAGATACCATAAGGGAACTCCAAATAGATGATCTTAAAGTATTCCGATCACGCCCTGCATTTTAAGGTGGGAGATCTCTCAATCTGGCAGCCCCAACAAGCAGTAGTGCTGGTGGGATGATATTTATAAGGGACTGTAGTACCTTTGGGGAGTCCTCTGTATCAAAGGTTACAACAATGTTGATTTTTCTCTGGCTCAGCACCTTTTCCGTTGCAGCCTTTACCTTTGGGGATTAATCATGGACCTGGGCAAAGCACCGACTACCAAGGCCTTCGTTTTTGGTGGTGTTTGAAGTCGAGAAGGATTTGGAAGAGACTCAAATGCAAACAATAGGGGAGATCAACTGTGATCTAGCAGTCGAGGCTCTGCAGTTAATTGAGCACTTACTGTGTGCCCAGCCCTAGGATGAGCACTTGATACTTTGTATCACATTTAATCCTCCAATCGCCCTGTTAGGTTGCAATTAGTTCCTCTAGTTTGGCTGCGAGGAAACCAAGCTTAGAGAGGCTAATTATATGCCCAAACTAGCACAGCTGGCAGATGGCAGAGCTGGGAGTCAACCTGGCGGTCTGACATCAAACCTGGCAATGTTTCACCACAGCAAACTGCAGGAAGGTACTCAGAGGAGAGGGGTGCATTGAGGACTGGCATGCATGAATGTTTGCCCGTGAGACGGTGGCCTGGAGACTGGAATCATGGCTGCACTGAATTTGCTGTGGAGTCACCAGCCGTGACTTGATTAAACCCCTTTCATGGCATGTTTCTGAGTTTGCCCTGGAAAACCTGGCGCTGGTTACTCACTTTTTTGGGGGGGTGGGGGGGACGGTGTCATCTTTTATTTGTTCCAATATCAACTTCTCGGCTCCCAGAATTCCAGTTTTTTCTTTCACTTCATCTATCTATATCTATCTATCGATCGATCAATCATCTATCTATATCTATGTATCATCTATCTATCTACCAACTCACCCATATTTCCACTTTTGATCTATTTTGTCATCCACCCACACCCCCACTTAAATACTCATCCATCCATCCGTCCATTCTGTCCATTTGTTAATATATCCACTGACTCATCACCCATTTACTGTCTATCCACCATCCATTACTCTATCTACCATCCATCCATCCATCCATTCGCTTACTCATCCCTGCTAATTCATCCACCCATGCATGATCTATCACCCATCCTTCCATCCATCTTCCATCCATTGTTTAACCCACAACTCATTGTTCAGCCCCCCATCCTTTCATCCTTCCATCTATTGGTCCTTGTATTCACCATCCACTCATCCACCCTCTTACTCATCTATATACCCATTAACCCATCCACTTACCCATCCATCCATCATCCATCCAACTATCTAACATCCATACATTCATTTTCCAGCCACTATCCATCCATCCATCCATCCATCCATCCATCCATCCATCCATCCATCCATCCACCTACCCACCCCTCCACTTTCTTGTCTACCTATCCATTCACACATTCATCCATTTATTAATCCATATATATATAAATTGCCTGTTGCCAATGTAACCAGTGACCACACATTCAGTGGCTTATAAAGTTATTCTTTTGCAAAGCTAGAGGTTAGAAATCTGGAATCACTTTCACTCGGGTATAGTCAAGCTATCGGAAGAGCTGGCTTCATTTGGAAATTCTGAGGGGAAGAATTCATTTCCTTACCTTCTCTGGCTTCTAGCAGGCATCTGATTTCCTTGGCTTGTGGCCCCTTCCTCATAACGTTAGCTTAATCACATGTATAAAGTCCCCTTTTCCGTGGAAAGGGACTTTCATAGGTTGCAAAGATTGGAACCTGGGCATATTTGGAGGATCACTTTTCAGACTTCCTTGCTACTCACCTACCCATTAAAAATCATTTATTAATGTACCTATCTATTCACGACAGCATCAAATACTGCTATGCGCTCTCTATGAGGTACTGTGTTAGGGACCAAACCCTCCAAATCTCAACTCACTGCCATTACATCTATTCTCACTCACAGTGACTTTGGGGCAGAGGAGAACTGCTCCACGGAGTTTCCTAGGCTCTAAATCTTTACAGGTGCAGGCAGCCTCACCTTTCTCCTTTGGAGTAGCTGGTGAGTTTGAACTGCCATCCTTTTGGGTAGCAACCTAATTCATAAACCACGATACCACAAGGGTGCCTGTGTTAGTCATCAGGGTATAAGAAATGAC
>NW_022103926.1:1717978-1729257 GCF_000313985.2 Echinops telfairi
CCTTCACTTTCCTGCTTGCTCATCCTGAGAGCAGCTGCGTCCGGTGATGTTCCCACTGACCGTGGATCCACACGACTGCGCAATCACCGGCCTGTGATCTTCCTGCCTTCTGCATCATTGCATGTGCCTGTGTGAGTCTGAAGAGGGACTTACAGACTAGCCTTGGAATTCTGGACTCGAGTCGGACTGGGGTGGGATGTATTATTGCTAGAAAATTGCTCCATGACAGAAAGCTCTTTCTTATACATAGATGAGTGTGACCAGATTTGTTTCTCTAGTCACCCTGGCTTAACACACCCATCTCGGAGGAAGTCGAGGCAGGTGCTGCTTAGAATCTAAGGTGGTGAGACCTCGTTTCACGTACTTTGGACACAGTAGCAGGAGAGACCAGTCCCTGGAGAAGAACACCAAACTTGGCAAAGTAGAGGGGCAGCAAAAAAGAAGACCCCCAATGAGATGGATTGACACCATGATGGCGAGAATGAACTGGAACGTAGAGAGATGGTGAGGCTGGCCCAGGGCCAGGGGGTGTTTCCTTCCACCTGTTGTACTCGGGGTCACTCGGAGCTGCAACTAGATCGAGCGAGCTACCCGACAACAGCAATGATCACGATGACTTGGCACCCTGTGACCCGCAAGCTCACAAGTGTCGGGGACCCTGGTGGGGGCCAACCCATTTCTACACAACAAGCCAGGGCCGGGCTTCCCAAAGAGCCTCCCATCCCACAGAGGCTGGCTGTCCTCAAAGAGGGCTGCCAAGGAGTGATTTATCTGTGACTGTCCCAAAGGAGGGAATAAAACAAGTGTGCAGGCACCATGCCCAGACATGGGAAAAGCAGATTTCCAAAAGAGGCTGCGAAAGGGCCCTCTTAAGATGATGCTTCCTAGGGGAAGCCTCTGATGCTCGGGGGCTTCCCTGCCATCCATGAAGGAGCCCTGGTGGTGCTCTCCGAGCTTTGGGCTATGAACAGCAAGGTCCCTGGTTCAAAGCCACCAGCCAGTTCTGTGAGAAAGTTGAGGCTCTCTGCTTCCATGAAAACGTAATAGTCTCAGAAGTGACTCCATGGTAGTGACTTTTGTTTTCTGGCAATGAGGGAGTCCTCGTCCATGCTTCTGTGAGGTCCCCACCCAACTCAGAGCTGAGTGACAAGGGTCTTACTGAGCTCGCAGCCTGGAGCTGTGGGACTGCAGGCCCTGTGCTGCACTGCATGAGCACCTGTTCAGACCCCCTCCTCCCACTGAGTCGATTCTGGCTCATAGCAACCCTGTAGGGCAGGGTAGCACCCCATCTCAAGGCAGCGAATCTTTATGGGAACAGATAGCCTGATCTCCCAAGGCACAATGAGTGGGTTTGAAGCACTGACCTTTGGTTAGCAGCTCAACACTTACCCCACACCATCGAGACCACGGCATGAGCCCATTCCTTATTTCCTTTATTTGTCTATTAAATTGTTGTGTTAGTCTGGGTACATTAGAGAAACAGATCCACAGAAGCTCACATGTATAAGAGAGTTTTATATAAAGGGTAAGTGCGCATCAAGAAAACATCCCAACCCAGTGCTGCCCAAGCCCACAAGTTCACCACTAGCCCATATGTTCGACACCAGTCCACAAAGTCCTCCTCCATCTCACAAAACAGATGCAATGATGCTGACTGCAGGAGGAAAGCCGAATCCGTGAACGTGTAAGCATCTCAGCACTGGCAGGGGTTTCCACACGGGTGCTCCAGCACCCAGGGCTGCATCCGGGTAGGTCCATGTGGCTTCTCCTTGGGGGATGTCTTGCAGGAAGTGAGCCTTGCCAGCTGAAGCAGGGAACTGGCTAAGGCAGCTGCACCCTAGTCTGACCATCAGAAAGCAAGAGACCCAAGAACTAGACAGGCAAGGCTCACCGAGCCATTTATCCCTCCGCCCTTCAATTAACCCCACATGTGTTTATCAACCAGGTTGGCACAATAAGCTAACTCACCTGTGGAGAGACTACATGCACCAAAAGCACTGGCCAGCACAACTTTCCCACTTAAGTCTCCCTGGAACTGATTACATTTCCCATGTTGCCTCAGTACTCTTTTCAAAAGGTTCTGCCCCACCGTTGTCACGGGCTCCATCTTACTTGAATCAGTGTGCAGGACGCAGCTATTCAGAAATCCAAGGACACATTGCACTTTGTGCCCAAGTCCTCTTTAAAGGGTTGAAGAGCTAGGACGTCACTGGGAGGGCTGAGGTGTGCCTAATCAAGGGCTTCCTCTGCGTGTGAAAACCGGACGATGCGTTAGGAAGGCGGCAGCCGAATTGATGTAGTTGAACTATGGTATTGGTAAAGAATCGTGAAGGTCATGTGGACTGGGAAAAGCGCGAAGAGGTCTATCTTGGAAGAAGTACTGCCAGGATTCTCTTTAGGGCAAGGAGGACGAGACTTTGTCTCAGGTCCTGTGGACATGTCACCAGGAGGGAGCAGCCCCTGGAGAAGGGCATCATGCTTGGTAAAGGTGGGGGTCAGTGCAAAAGGGCAAGCGCCTCCCTGAGGTGGGTGGATACGGTGACCACAATAATGAGCTCACACAGAGACGTGATGGTGCAGACGGCGCTGGACTGGCAGTGCGTCCTTCTGTTGTGCCTTGAGTCACTATGGAGTGGAACTTACCTGATGGCACCTAACGGAAACAGTCGACGGCAATTTGCTATGAGAGCCCTAGGAAATTAATGGGGGCCCTCAGCACCTGCGTAGACTTTTGAGCCTCCGACTTCCTCATTTGCCTTCTCTGTCCTCGAGGTGCTATAAGATGGAGAGGTGCCGATGGCTTGGTTCTCGGTGCCTGGGACCAAGCGGGCAATGAATAAGTTGTCATGGCTACTATCATTGATGGGCTGCCTCTTGAGTTTCACCCCAGTTTAACCCTAAGCAGTCTCAAACCCAACTCAAGCCTAAGCAGGCCCTTACCTGGAAGACAGGGTGAAGGGGAGGTTGGCACCCACCATCCTCCGAGTCCGCCTCCACCTTTATCCCATCGGCCACCCACGTTTCCCTGGGCCCCGTCGGTATGTTCTGAGCACGCTCCGCATTCATTCCTTCTCAGGAGGAGAAGCCGTTCCGTTTTCCAGAGCAAGACTGGGAAGCCGTTATAAAAACGCAGTGCTTGGTGATACATTTTAAAGGACTCACATTTTCTGTTCTCTCTCTCTCTCTCTCTCTCTCTCTCTCTCTCTCTCCTCTTCTCTCCCCCTCTCCTTTCATCTGGGAAACGGCTATCACTGAACTATCTAATGGATCCGTTACAGTAAGACCCCCAGCAGGCATTCCGAGGAGCGCATGTGGGTGAGGAATAGCGGCCCCATAAATGCGCACGCGCCAACCTGGGGCTGCAGCAACCTCAGGACGTTGTCCCTGCCCCTTCCCTGCTTGCCAATTCCCTGGACCCTGCCCACGCCATTCTATTTCCAGGAGGGCTTCCTTGACCCCCAGGCCCTTTGGCCACGACGGAGGTGGCACTGGACGGGCTGGAATCCAGGCGTGAAATGATGAGAGAAGGGGCGCGCCACTGCCTGCAGTGGGGCCCTGGCCTCAGATGGGAAATTGCTGGTTTTCTCCACCTCCCACCCCCCATCCTCCCTGCACCGGCCTGTCGCACGCGGGGCGGAAAAGATTGTATTTATCACCTGTCAGGATCTGCCAGGACTGAGTTACGTGAGGCAGGACAGCATAAAATTATCATACACAAGCATGAAATTACAAAATCGCTCGGAACTGAACAACAAAATTATTTCATTTCGGAGGGAGGCCATTCCATTTTTTAGCCCTGACACCTTGACTGGCAAACTTTGAATTGAAATTGAGTGTGAGGGGCATGGGATAGAGACAGCAATAACAAGTCGTAGCATGTAAACTAGCCATGCGGACACACTACATTAATGGCCCCTGAAACCTCCCACCAGAGATATGTAACTAAATAAATGTCACACGTCCCAGGGACGCGCCCTGCTTCCTTACAGCAAGGAACGACTTCAGCAGGAGCCTGGGCGCCAAATCTGGGGTTCCTGGGGTGGGAGTGGGTGGGGAGGTGGGTTGGCATTGAGCCTTCCAACCTGCAGAGTCAAGTCCTGAGGCCACAGAAAGCCTGCAGGCTCTGGAGTCATGTGTGCGTTGCTATACACACTGTGTGCGCTGTGTGGTCCCAGGTGAGGTTCGTAACCTCTCTGGGCCTCTGGTTTATTGAAGACCACCGTGTCTATAGATTTCAGGAGGCAGTGAAGGTACGTGTATTTCAGAGACGGAGTATGACGCGTGGTGGGTTTGGGATCTGGGGATTTTATAGTTTGGAATCGTGAGTTATTTATGCCTTCTGCTTTCAAAGTTTTTGAGGCACTTTTTTGTTTTAAATCATTTTTTTATTATGAATTAGGTGGAGGGGTTACATTTCCAACCATCAATTTGTGCCCAACAGTTTAAGTTCCTTGTCAACTCTTCCCCCCTGCACCCCAGTAAGGTACCCTATCTTCCTATCTTTGCTTTATCTTCTTCTTATGGATTATGATCTCCTCCCTCCAAGTCCACCACACAGGCTACCCTCTAAGCTATTTCCTCATCTCCCTTTCTTTGCCCTCCCCACCTTGGGACCCTCCAAAGCCTGTTCCCTTTGGAACGGAAGTCTCTCTCTTGGTTTCCCCCCTTATAACAGTGGTCTCATTCAATATCAGTCCTTCTGAGAATGATTAATGTCTCCTGGCATCATCAGCAGAATGTTCCCCAGGTTCAACCATGCCAAGAGGGGATTCATGGTTTCAGGATCATTTTTTGGCGATGTATAGTATTCCACCATGTGCATATACCCAACTTTGTACATCTGTTCTCTGGATGGGCATTTGGGCCGTTTCTGTCTTCCTGGCATTGTGAACGGTGCTGGGATGCACACGGACTAACCTAGGTCTGCTGGTGTTGGGGCTCTCGCTGCTTTCGGGCATGTCCAGCAGAGGGAGGGCTGGGGTGTGGTGCATCCTGACATGTACGTTCTGCAGTGGCTGTACAGATGTACATACCCGCCAGCAGGAAGTGTGAGCCCAGTCTCTCTGCACCTTCTCCAGCCTTTCTTGTCTGGGTTGAGCCAGTTTTATACCCTGACTTTCATCATCGCCGACGTCGTCGTCTTTCGCTGCTGTGCCATCAGGCCCTGATTCGTGGGCACTCTGTCACCAGGGGCCTTACTGCTCCTGGGTCCTGCAGGATGAGGTGGGATTTTTGTGGCCCCCGGGGTTTTCGTGAGCGGGTACTTAGAAGTAGCCCACCAGACCTTTTGTCCTAGTCCGTGTTAGCTTGGAGGTGCCACCCAGACCTGTGGCATCAGTGACTTGTGCCTCAGAGCAACCATCAAGCCGCCAGTGAGAGGCTGTGCCTGAGGGGCATTGGCTTGGAGTTGAACCGGGTCTCTGTATGGAAGGTGAGAATTCTACCACGGAGTCTCCGCTTCCTCACCCTGTAACGAAGGTGTCTATGTGACCTATATGTAGGATGCCGTGAAAGTCATTTGTGTTCAGGTGCAAAGTGAAGTTAAGCTAAATTATGGATTATGTCATCCTTTTTTGCCTTCCATGCCCTTCACTCCATGGCTTTGAAGTCCCTCCCAGTAGAGGTGGGCCTTATAGCCTCATCTCATTGTTAGCGGACTGGGCCATCGGGCTTGCTTTTTTCCACTTACACGTGGCATGTAATGGCTCCTTTGATTGGGCCTGCCTTCCTGCACTTCCTATACTTTATGCACGGATGTTGTGGTCCAGCAGATGCTGGTGGATGGAGGAAGACCCAGCCTAGAGTCCAGGGTAGCAAACTGCAGACCTGTGAGTAGAATGGTAGGCACTCATTGTTGGTCGCTGAGATTGGGTGAGAGGTGGGGGGCTATTTGTGACCTGGCAAAAACTGACCACTAACGAGGTTAGACAAAGGTGGTTATACGCAAGAGCCCTGTTGACACAGTGGTTAAGTCTTAGCTGCTAACGAAACGGTCCATAGAGGTCAGCAGCCCCGAAGAGCATCTCTACTCTGTTCTGTAGGGTCGGTCGCTAAGAGTTGGAATCAACTCGATGGCAGTAGATGTGAATCTTATTTTATGTTTTTGGCTGATTTCTCCACCATGGCTGTCCATCAGAATATCTTTCATGTGGGACTCAGGTTAGTCCGAGTGGGTGACCCTCTTCTGGGAAGGGCACACTGTCTGGGGGATCAAAAGCCTTTCCACTGAATGCCAATGCCCCTCCGTCCACATGGCGCCCAGCTGGGACAGTAACTTCTATCCAACCCTCTCGCTTCGTGACACACATTTTATCACTCACTTACCTCTTGGGAAGTGGCAGTGCAAATGGCTTACACGCTCAGCCGCTAAACCCAATGGTTGGTCTTTCAACTTCACTCTGAGACAGCAGGAAGAAAGGACTGGTGACCTTAGTAGTGTAGCTCCTGGGGCCCAGCTCCACCCTAACCACGTGTGGGGTTCCCCAGGGACCAGACATGACTTGATGGCTACTGGTTGAACTTCCTGCAGCCCCCACCCCCACCCCACTCCCCTGCTCTTCTGAAAGGGAACTCCGACACTTCATACCCACATACTCACGTGATTCAAGGGAAAAAAGAAGGAAGTCAGTTTGAGGCCCTAGTGGTAATGCAAAGGATGAACAAAATGAAAGCAATTAATAATAAAATAATACCTACTTCAATTTGTACACGATCGACATGCGGGCCTCAGCCAGGCAGCCTGAGCAAACCCATCGGAGCTGGTCCCAATGGCTAATGAAGAAGCTAAGGCAGTGGTTCTCAGCCTTCCGTATGCCACCACCCTGTCATCCAGTGCCTCTTGTGGTGGTGACCCCCAACCAGAAAAGTATTTTCGTTGCTACTTCCTAACTGCAATTTTGCTACTGTTATGAATCATAATGTAAATATCTGATATGCAGGATGTATTTTCATTGTTACAGATTGAACATCATTAAAGCATAGTGATTCATCACAAACGCAATATAGGATTATATATTGTGAAATGTTTATTTCTAATTACAAATAAGTGAAATTTTGCCTTGAAGCATGGTGTAGCATGGGTAACAGTCTTCACGCCGGGTATCCTATGCAGACATGTGTGCATGTGGGCGGACCTGCCTGGAGACGGATAGAGGAGTGGTGTCTTGGTTTGTAAGACCATCAGAAATATGTGTTCTCCGATGCTCTTAGGCGACCCCTGTGAAAAGGTCATTCGACCCCCGAAGGGGTCGTGACTCACAGGTGGAGGACCGCTGAGCTAAGGTCTCGAGCAGGTGTTTCGTTTAGTGTGAGCGTTGTGGCTGTTTTCTCTCTTGTAGCTGACATCACAAACTGCGAGGGAGGGAAAGCAGTCCCTTTATTGCGGTGAGCCTGCGAGTGCACTGGCTGCAGGCTCTGATGGACACAGGCAGGCTGTGGTGGCTTCTGTCCCCCAGGGGACCCTGAGGCCCTTGCCTGGACCTCCCAGATGACAACAACAACCTTGATCAAGTTTCTGATTTCACCAAGTGCACATGGTAACCGTGCTGCAGAAAAAATCTCAAGTCAAATGAATCCGTCAGAAGAAACACTTTGCTATCTGTGAAATGGGGTGCAGGAGACAGGATGGTACAAATGGTGAAGCACACCCCAGAACCAAGACAGGCTGGCTGTGGGACCCCACCCAGTGACTCTGAGCGAGGGAGACCTTGCAATCTGCTCCCATACAGCCTACAGCCAGTGTGTGGAGAGATTGGAGGCTCCTCCCCTGCTGGTGGGACTGTAGATATGCACAACCATTATGGAGAGTGACATGGTGCCACCCACCTCAAACACTGGGGATAGAAATGCCATACGAACCAGCAGCCCCTCTGCTGAGCATAGACCCTAAAAAAGTAAGAGGCCCAGCAGGCTTGGACATATGCACTCCCATATTCACCCCAGCACTGGTCACACTGGCACACACACTCACACTCATGCCATTGGGTCCATGCTGACTCACATCAACCCTATAGGATAAGGTCGAACTGCCCTGATGGGTTTCCTAAACTAACTCTTTACGGAGTATCAAGCCTCATCTTTCTCCCGAGGAGCACCTGGGATAAGACGTTGGAAGCAGTCCAAAATGCCCATCAGTAGAAGAATGGATAAAGAAACTGGACATAGAGACAGCGGACTATGGTGCATCCCGACAACACAATGGCGAAACCACAAAGCACCTCATGACGTGGATAGACCTGGTCACTACGTTGTGTGAAGCTAGTCGATCACAAAAGGATAAATGTAGGGGAAAAGTACGATAAGGATAAAAACCAAGACAGCCACTCAAATTCCAGAGGGAAAAGACTTTGGCGCTTGCCGAGGCGGAGAGGGGAAGGGAGGGAGGGGAAGCGATGGACTAGAGGGGTGGCACCTGTTGACCTGGGTAAAGGGAGGATGGAGGTCCATAAGAGAGAGAAGAGAAATTAGAGGAGAAGTTGGTCTAGAACACTAGGGGGTGATGATAAGTGGTTCACACTGTACAATACAGAGTTCATGGTCTGAAATGTAAACGCCTGCCAACTTCATTCACAGCAGCAACAATAATAAAGATTGCAGCCAAGAAAACCCGATGTGGAAATCCTGTCACATGGGGCCACTGTGATCTCGAATCAATTTAATGATCCCTTCTAGCAGTTTGACCCACGTGGATGGGCCGAAGAGCATTTGAAAATTCGAAGGAGCTGGGGACCATTCACCTGGGTGAGGTGTGTCTAGAATGATGGATTTACATTCTTAAAAGCCATCGGGTAGAGTCTTGGCCATGCAGTATGCAAGCACGTGGCTGATACCGGAAGGCTGGGCAGTTGGAACCCACCAGTTGTTCTGAGGAGGGAGATGGGGGGTGGGGTTGGTCCGCTTGTAAAGCCGTAAAGCCTTGGACCCTCTAGGGGAGTTCTACTCTGTCCTATAGGGTCACTATTGGTCAGAATGAACTCGATGGCAACAGCTGTCAGAGAGGTAGGGTATAAGCCACCGGTGTCTTCCATAGTCATGTTGCTGTTAGGAATTGTTCAATTGGCTCCAACTCCCAGCGACCCCCATGTACAAGACCCAAGTGGTGTTTCCCCATCTCCACCACTGTTGTGGAGTCAGAGCCCATGGTTCCACCCAGGCGTCCTAGGACATGGTTCCTTAGGCCCGACACCATGGACCTTTGAGTCTTTGTGTCCCTTTCTGTGGGGGCTGGTGTAGAGTGTCAGTGTCAGACAGCCGCTCTGCCCTGTGGGGGTGCTATGAGTCGGAAATCGTCTGGATGGCAGAAAGTCATCTTATGCATTGTAGAATGTCTACCGGCACCCCTGGCCTCTCCCCACTAGATGCCAGAAGTTGTCCCCACCCCATTCATCGTTGGACAACCAAAACCATCTCCAGACCCCCCAAACCAACCCTACGGCCATCAAGTTGAGTCCAACTCATTACCAACCCTCTGTAGGCTTTCCGTGAAAGTTCATCTTTCTAGAAGCAGACGGCTTCATTGTCCTCCCTCAGAACAGCTGATGGATTTGATTTGCCCAACATGTAGTTAGTAAGTGCTTACTGGCAGCACCAAGCCTTCCCTGGAGTTAAAATTCACAATGCTGAGAACCCATTGATGAGATCAAAGAAGCTCCCCTCCCCACACAGACCAGTAAGCAACAGAAACAGTGCTGTTGTGTAGGGCCTGTGGAGGGTGACCCCATGGCGTATCAGAGGAGACCTGTCCTGCGGGGGTTTCCACAGCGGATCCTCTCACCAGGCCTTTCCTGCAAGGTGTTTCCAAACAGCCTTGAACTGCCAAACTTGGAGTCAGCCGCCAAGCATGTCAATTTTTTGCACTTGGACTGCACAAAGACACACTTGTCCGCGTGTCTTGTCCACTCATCCACACCTCCGTGAAGACACAGTTGTCCAGGGATCTCTGAATTTCAGCCCCAAACCAAACCTAGAGGGGCTACTGTGTGCCCATATCTGTCCGCTGATGGTCCTCTGATCCAAGGAGCTCAGAGGGCTCAGCCTCCGTCTAGACGCACACCACACCCATCCCTGGCTCCGTCCTCACTAACTGCTGCCTCCGCTCTCATTATCCCCTCTTTGCGGTCCTTTCAGCTGGAGGAACCTGCTCCACTGGAAAGACAGAACAGTGATCAGACATGCCTGCACTTGGACCTTGCATTGGTTTCCCCTTTGCACCCAGGAAACACACCCCGAAGACCCCTCCCTCCAGGTCTGCAAGCCCCTGGGTTCTTCCCTACCACCTCCCCACTCTGGTCTTTGCTCGCCGGTGGGTTGTGAGCTGTGACGGGATTGTGAATCTGATCGGGCCAGCAAGGGGTGGTGGGGGGGGCTTTCCTTGACTTAGGTGCCCTTTGGGTCTTCCCCGCCTCTGGTCCAGCATGGCCTCTTCATTTAAGTCTCTCCTGCCCACCGCCAGGCCACTCCTTCCACGTCTGGCTCAGGTGGTCAGTTATACTCTCCGGCATACCTTCCTCTCTTACTTGCATGGTTCGGTTACACATTGGAGTCCGTGGGAGAAAGACGGGACTTTCTACTCCCATAAAGCGTACAGTCTCAGAATAGAATCCCCAGGGTCAGTTCTGCCTTGTGCTACGGGGTCCTTATGAGTCAGTGTAGGCTGGGGGTCAGTGAGTTCTTTAGTATTTGCATGGCTAGTGTGTAATCTCATTTCCCCCACCCCAGCTTGTTTGGGGCAAAAAAAAAAGATCTCACCCCCTAGCTTCTGCCACATAGAAAACACTAAGGGAATGCTTCCGTGGAGGAGCGAATGCATGAGAGTCCGTGCCCTGTCTCCCACATTCATCACCTCATAGGTGTCTGGCTTTGCTCGCAGGGCACTCATCGCCTACGCCAGCCCTTCAGCAACTGGGGGGCAGGGGGGTGGGGGCGACTAGAGCCTCCGGGCAAGTGGCTGTGGACTGAGTGTGCAGGCCTGTCACCCTGCCCAGGCCAGTGCTCCGTCCTGCCTTGCTGCTTCCTCAGAACCCCTCTCAATGTTGTCATTTGTGGAACGCTAACAGCGACAGGTACCCGTCACAGGCCATTGCCCCCCAGCCCTTGCCATGTAAATCCTCCACTAACAATTTGTATAAACTTCTGTTACACATCTTATTTATCACTACAAATAACTTCTGCAATGGGTTGCTTTTTCCCCCCACACCCATGCCTCTGGGAAAGGCATGTGGCTAAGTGGGCAACAGGGACCCTGTAGTCAGAATTTCTGGTGTGTGTGTGAGTGTGTGTGT
>NW_022103926.1:1729357-1731481 GCF_000313985.2 Echinops telfairi
CTAGGCCGCCTCTCAGATTTAGAAGCCAAGTGGTCCTGGGCCATCTCTGTGCACCTCAATTTTAAGGGGATTAGTGGAGACAGAACTCACATGGGCTTCAACCCTTAAAAGCCCTCAACACGGCTTACTTGTGGATACCACCATGACCACACTGTCACCATCCTCATCAGCACAATCACCTGCACCGTCATCACCATGATCACCATCATCATCATCATCATCATCATCATCATCATCATCACTGTCACTTCCTTCCATCTTGACAGCTATCACCACCAGCAGCATTATAACCACGCTCCCCACCACCATCCCACCATCACTGTCATTGCTCTTCGCCCATCAACAATACTGTCACCCCCACCACCATCAACAGTAGACCAGCGTGAGCAATCCCTTCAGCATCTGCTTCTTCTTGGAGGGTGTTGGGTAAGAGAAGCTGGCATCTGAATGCTGGCTCTGGACCTGGCATTGTGCCACAGACCTTACATGACCTCACTTACAATGGGCTGTCTAATCCGAAGAGGCTGGTATGATCATGCCCATTTTATACCTGGTACCACAGAGGCTTAGAAGGAGGAAGTGGCAGTCTTAGGATCCCATAGCTGATAGGAAGTGGAGTTCAGATCCAATCTGTCCTGCTTGTCTCCCGACCCCAACACGTGTCCATGGAGCCTCTGCAGAATGCAGGGGGCACTGACCAGACGCTGTCAGCATCCTTGGCCTGACAGGTCTTCCCAGCAACCTCCATGGATGAGGAAGGAAAGTGCAAATGGACAAGGAGTTCTGCCTGTATTCAGTGCTGGTACTCTGCCCCTGGAGAGCCCATATCCCTCCCCTCTGTCTCAAGACAGAGAGCTGGGACAGCTTAAAAATGTGCCAAGGGTTTCCCCACTTTTATCCTGTAAAAGGTGGCCTATAGCATAGTGGTTATGCAGTTGGACTGCCATCCTAAAGGTCAGCAGTTCCAAACCACCAGCAGCTCCAAGGGAGAAAGACAGGCTTTCCACTCCCATAAAGGTTATGGTCTTGGAAACCCACCCGGCAGTTCTACTCTGTCCTGTGGGGTCTCTGTGAGTCACGTGGGCTTAATGGCAGTGAGCTGAGGGGCCAGCCTCCACGGCTGATTTCTCACAAATAGAATCTGGTCGCAGGGATGCTGGGTGAGCTCCGAGGTGGAGCTAGAGAAGATGCCAGAGCTGATGCCCCATCGCAGCCTGAGAGCACCTGCATAGAGCGACTTGTCCCAAAGGCGCTGTGCTGGGGACCATGTGGGGAACCAGCAGAAAGTCAGGTCCACAGAGCCATGCCATTCTAAGGTCTTGACTTTGAAGTGCCTCGGTCCAGCGCCATGCATCTGTAGTCACCAGTTCCAGTCCCCATTTCATAGAAGAGACAGCCCAGGTCTGAACCACCCAGCCCAGCCCAACCATTCAGAATTCCTGACTCACAGAAACTTGAGAAATACTGACTCACTAGGTTGCTTTAAGAGCCCTGGACACACTGTGGGTTAAGCATTGGGACTTTTTACCAGGAAGTTGTGGTTCAAGTCCACCCGCTGCTCTGTGGAGGAAAGATGAGGCTGCCCGCGTCCATGAAGATGGACAGCCTCAGAACCCCTGTGGAGTGGTTCCGCTCTGGCCTCTAGGGTCATTATGAGTCAGAATCAGCCCCGCCATGTGGGTTTGGTTTCCCTTTCTTTTTATTTGGGTCTACTGCTTCTGACACTAAGTTTCTGGGGTAGTGGTCGTTCAGTGGTGGAATTGTCATCTTCCATGTAAACGAACCGTGTTCTGTTCCTAGTCAGCGCAGCAGCTCCTGGAGAGCCACCACCAGTGGAGATTCTAGACTAAGAAGGGCCAAGAAGAAAGGCCGGGCGACCTGCTTCTGAAAATCAGCTGGAGAAAATGTCCCCGTCGAGCTCAGAGCAGCAAAGCCACACGGAAGAAGTACACCAGCCTGTGTGATCACGAGGTGTCAAAGGGACCAGGGATTAGGCATCAAAGAACCAAAAATCATATCTTTGTGAATGAGGGAGAGTGCGGAGTGGAGACCCAAAGCCCATCTGTAGGCAACTGGACATCCCCTTACAGAAGGGTCACGGGGAGGAGATGAGCCAGTCAGGGT
>NW_022103926.1:1732210-1733792 GCF_000313985.2 Echinops telfairi
GGGGGGGAGGGGCCGGCACGCGGCACAAGGACAGTCAGCAATAATAACAATGTTTGGGGGTGCTATGGTAAGTTAGCTGATTCTAACCTGGTCACTTTCTTTTCTTTTCTTATAAATCATTTTATTGGTGGCTCTTACAGCGCTTATAACAATCCATAGATCAACTGTATCAAGCACATTTGTACATATGTTGCCATCATCATTTTCAAAGCATTCATTTCTACTTGAGCCCTTGGTAACAGCTCCTCTTCCCCCCCCCCATGAACCCTTGATAAATGATAAATTATGATTCTTTTCATATCTTACACCATTTGCTGTCTCCCTTCACCCATGTTTCTGTTGTCTCCCTGGAGGGGGTGTTATATGTTGGTCTTTGTGATCAGTTCCCCCTACCCTCGTGATATTGCTACTCCCATTTCCTGAGGGGTTTATCTGTCCTGGATTCTGTGTACCAGTGTACATGCTCTGGTCTAGTCAGATTTGTAAGGTAGAACTGGGGTCGGGGAGGGGGGCAAGGAGCATTAAAGAACTAGCAGAATGTTGTTTGTTTTGTCAGTGCTAGACTACACCCTGGTTGGCTCATCCCTTCCCTGTGACCTTTCTGTGAGGGGATGTCCAGTTGTCTACAGATGGGCTTTGGGTCTCCACTCTGAACCGCCCGGCCATTCACATCAATTTCATTGCTCGTTTGGGTCTTCTGATGCCTGATACCAGATCCCCTCAACACCTCATGATCACACAGCCAGGAGTGCTTCCTCCATGTGGGCTTTGTGGCTTCCCTACCCGATAGCTGCTTTTAAAACCCCAGCTGCTATCTTTCAATAGCCGGGCACCATCAGCTTTCTTCAACACATTTGCTTATGCACCCATTTGTCTTCTGCAATGGTGTTGGGAAGGTGAGAGTCTGGCCACTTTCACTTCCCCTTCTTTCCTGTCCTCACGCAGGGCACACGTGCTGAGTTCCACGTCCTCCTCACTGGCTTCTCTGGAGTGGGGTGGCACAAACTTGCAAGGGTGAGTGGACCCAGAACAAGAGGCCATGGAAGAGGCAGAGCACAGAAGGATCGATGATTTCTGGAACCTCCCCACAGCTTTTCTTGTTCCCATTTCATAGAGGAGAAAACTGAAGTCTAGTATGTTGGAGCCCTGCACCCCACTCATGGCCAGGCACCCCGCTGCCTGACACCTGAGTCTTAACATGCTGTTTGCCTGGGGTTTGACGGGAGCTAGCAGGGTGCTAGGGTAAGGTGGCAGACTCGTACACTCACAGGTTCTGGATGGGCAGCAGAGCCCTGGGCTGGATGGGAGCGGCAGGTCTGAAGAGCAAAAGGGAGTTCCAAGTTACATCAACCGCCGGCCTCCAGCCCAGCCTCATCTTTGAGAAATCTGGCCTGCTGTCTGCTTCCCTTTCCACCTGCGTCTGAGCCAGGTGCCCTCGCTAAGGCCCTGTAGGGTAAGACCACGTGCTCAGCTGGATTTGTCACCTGAGGACTCCCCTTCCCTGGCAGACTCTGCTGATGTCCCTTCATTACCCACTCCTCACACACACTCCTGGCCATCAGACCCATGCCCACTCATAGAG
>NW_022103926.1:1735029-1758625 GCF_000313985.2 Echinops telfairi
TTACTTTCCTCTTGTCCCACTATCATGCTCAGCCTTCATTTGGGTTTCAGTAATTCCTCTCGGTTACATTACCCTTGATTACACCCTACCAAACCTCCTACACCCTCCTGACTATTGATTTTGTATCACTTGTTGTTCCCTTGTCCCTGGGTTTATTAACACCCACTTCCTTTTCCCCACCTCCCCCTCTCCCCTGTCCCCCTGGAACCGTCGATCCCATTATTTTCTCCTCCAGATTGTTTACTCTGCGACTGTAACTGTTTATGGGAGTAGAGAGTTCCATCTCTCTCCCACTGTGGAGCTACTGGTAGTTTTTAACTGCTGACCTTGTGGATCATGGCCCAACTTGTAACCACTACACCACCAGGGCTCCTTTCAGTGTCACCAGCAAATACAACAGTCAAGCTGTTATTAACTCTCCTCTACATATTCATTATAGAAAACATGCAGCAACAGCTCCTCTGTGCACCTTCAGGAGCTACTAAAGGAACCCTGTTGGCATAGTGGTCATGAGTTGGGCTGCTCACTGCAAGGTCAGCAATTCGAAACCACCAGCCTGCTCCTGGGGAGAAGGATGGGACTCTCTACTCTTGTCAAGATTTACCATTAGCATTTCTGCTGTATGTACCTCCAGCATCCTTTCCCATGCAGTTTATACAGAGAGATATCAATGTACACCAACATAGTATAGATATTTAATATATAGCAGCGTAACAAGCCTACCGCAACTGGCTTTTGTTTCTTTTCCTCCCCACATAATTGTGTTTTGTTTTTTCCCACTTTAAAGATTGCTGTGGGCATCCTGCTCCCTCAAGACCCATGCTGCACTCCAAGACCAAAGTCACCACCCCGAGTCGATTCCAGCTCCGAGCCACCTCACTCGGAAGGGAGCAATGCGCGGGTCTTCACGGCTCAGCTGCCCAGGGTCAGCGCTTGCTGGCCTTGGTAAGGCTAAGGAGGCCAGGACAGATGAAGGAGTCAGACTCAGTACTAGCGGTCCCCCGAAATGCTATGCACTGTGCAGTTAGTGAGCCCCGAACATCCTTTTGTTGGATGAATGTCCTGGTGGTGTAATTGTTACACGTCAGACTGCTAACTGTAAGGTCAGCAGTTCAAAACCACCTACTGCTTTGAAGCAGAAAGATGAGGTTTTCTCTCTTTAAGGGTTCGTCTCAGTGCTCACCTTCCCAACACGATCGTTGAAGACAAAGCGGGTGCAGAAGCAAATGTGGTGAGGAAAGCTGATGGTGCCCAAAGGATAGAGCATCTGGGGTCTTAAAGGCTTGAAGGTAAACAAGCGGCCATCTAGCTGAGAAACAACAGCCCACATGGAAGAGGCACACCAGCCTGTGTGATCATCAGGTGTCCATGGGATCAGGTATCAGGCATCAAAGACCCAGAGCAAAAATATCATAATGTGAATGAGGGGGTGAGGGGAGTACAGAGTGGAGGCCCAAAGCCAATCTGTAAGCAATTAGACATCCCCTTACAGAAGGGTTGTGGGGAGAGATCCACCCAGTCAGGGTGGAGTCTAGTACGGATGAAACATACAGCTTTCCTTTGTTTCTTTAATGCTTCTCGCCCTCCCCCCACCCCACTATCATGACTCTAATTCTACCTTGCAAATCTGGCTAGACCAGAGCAAGTACATGGGCACAGATCAGAGCTGGAAACACAGGACAGATAATCTCCTCGGGACCAATATTGAGAGTAGCCATAGCAGGAGGGGAAGGGGAAGGTGGGGGGAGATAGGGGGAACTGATCACAATGACCTTCCTATAACCCCCTCCCAGGGGGATGGACTACAGACAAGGGGGTAAAGGGAGACATCAGACAGTGCAAGACTTGACAAAATAATAATAATAAATACATTATCAAGGGTTCATGAGGGAGGGAGGGGGAGGGAGGGAAAAAATGAGGAGCTGATACCAAGGGCTCAAGTAGAAAGCAAATGCTTTGAAAACGATGATGGCAACAAATGTACAAATGTGCTTGACACAGTGGATGGATGGATGGTTTGTGATAAGAGTTGCAAGAGCCCCCCATAAAATGATTTTAAAAAGCAAGAGTTAGTCTCGGAAACACACAGGAGAAGTTCTCCCGTCCTGTAGGGTCTTTCAGCGTCAGAATGAGCTCGATGGCGGAGTTTTCCTATGTTTGGCCTTTGAGGCTCTGAGACCTGCCTAGGAACAATCTAAGGTAGTGTTTAATTCTTGTTTTCGCTGTACCCCCTTAGATTTTTTTAAAAGGAAATATCAGAGGCTCGAACTATAGAGAGCAGGAAAAGGGGAAGAGCTACAAATACAGTCACAAAGGAAACACAGGCAGCGATTGTCCTAAGGGAGAGGGACTTTAGGATTTTCGCTTTCCATTTGGCATTTACATTTTGTTTGATACATATTCTTTGTTCATTTACAGATATATTCCCCCCCAAATACCATCCTACTGTAAGAAAGTAATATCCCATGATTCCCAGGTCCTCTCAGCATGAATTCTTTTCAGCACCCTTTCCCCGGAATCACCCCAAGCTTCCGAGATGGAGGGGGCTCTGGCCACCAGGAGTTGTCTAAAGACAGGCCTGCCCCGTGTCCTCCCTGCCTGGGGCTCTAGTGTCCTGGGCAGAGCCTGGCCCAGGATTGGCCGAGCCCTATAAATGAGTATTTAATGAACGGCGAAAAGAGACTCATTATAACACCATGTAGCGTCCAGGTTAAATCACGCAAATGATTACGACTGCAATGATGGTACAGCTCAGCCCCAATTAGCCGTGGCAACGAGGGGACCGCTCTTGCCACCAATAACGGGCCATCAAGAAGGCCTGGAGTGCCCTTTACTGTGTTTAACAAAAGCTTGTTCTTGCTTCCCTGAAAAACAAAAATCAACATTTTTTTCCTTCTTGTCTTTTGAAAGTGGGTGCGTGGGTGTGCCTCCCAGCCCAGTGGCTGAAGTTTCTGAGCAGAATCAAGGGTCTTTGTAGGAGGCAGTTGCTCTGGAGGTTATAGCACCAGAGTCACCTGGGGATTGGTCAGCAGGGTATGTCCTCAGGCCCCACCCCAGATCTTGGTTGGGTAACCCTGCGGCGTGGCAGGCCAGCCCCACCAGTCTGCTGGTGGATGCTTGCTCCCGTTTGAGAGACACCAGATGACAGGCAAAGCCTGTGGAGTCTGGAGCCTCGGTTCTGATTCTGGCAATGTCACGTTTGGGCCATGTGTCTCTGAGCAAGGCCTTTCACCTCCCTGTGCCTCGGTGGCCTCTGCTGTCATGTGGGGCCATCCGTGGTGTCCATCACATAGGGTTGCTGTGAGGGAGGGCTAAGGTGATGCGCATGTTGCACAGGGCTGTGGCAACGGCTACTTGTTACCGTAGTTCATGGAGTAGAAGCTGCCTCTGAGGAGCCCTGGTGGTGAAATGGGTTGGTAAGTTGGGCCGCCAATCGGACTCACGTTCCTTGGGCACAGCATTAGGAGGGGCACCATGCCAGGTAAAGGGTCAGAGGACAGAGGGAGAACCTTCAGAGGACGGCCTGCAACCAGGGACTCAGAAGGAGCCAGGGCAGTGAGGATGGTGCAGTCCCAAGCAATGCTCCGTTCTGCTGGTCAAGGAGCTGCCGTGAGTTGCCATTGTCTGGCTGGCACCGAACAACAACAGGCAGCCCTCAGGTGCTGTGTGGGCCACACTCTGAGTCCGTGCTGGTCAAATCCAGGAGGCAGGACTTCCATTGCTGAGGCATCACAAGCAAAACCACCCTCACTGGCGCCCGGCAGATTTTGACCCACAGCAAACTAGAGGGAGGGTACAACTGCCCCCGTGAGTTCCCAAGAGGATAACTCGGTGCAGGAGTAGAAAGCCCCCTCTTTCTCTGAAGGAGCGGCTGGGGGTTTTGAACTGCTGACCTTGTGGATAGCAGCCCAACATGTCAAGCCCGTGGATTTGGGAGCCTGCATTTAAATCCCAGCAAGGCCACACTTGACGTCTGTCAATGGCACGGCTGGTCAGAGGGCAGAACATGCTGCTCCGGAATGAAAACTAAAGTCAGGAGTGAGTTCCAGCCTCCACGCTGTCCACTTACCCAGCAAGACCAAGTTCGGTTCCCCCTCCACCTTCAGCATCCTCATCTAGACCACCCAGAGCCCACCGAGACCCTGTCTGGCGAGAAGGAGACTTGTTTTCTCCGTGCGTGAACTCCCAGGGAACAGCGGTAACGAGATGGGGACTCCCTCTGAGAACTCAGGACACCCCGTGACTTGGGACCCAGGGTTGCCAGAGCTGAGGGACACAGCTGGCAGAGAGAGTCCGCGGAGTCAGAGTTGATGGAAGCCAGCCTATGATTACTATCATTATGTGATCACTGCTATTAGCATTAGCACTGACCCCTCTGCCCAAGTTGTTGAACCAGTATCTGCCCCAGATGGGTCAGCCCCAAGAGTCTCACTGGCCTTCTGTCTGCTCTGGGGGAGGGCACTGAGGGGTTCTCAGAGGGAGTCCACTGTCCCCAGGGCGGCCACTTTCCAATCACTGTCCGCCCCTCTGAAGGAACCCGAGAGGTGTGGAGACAGAAGGGTGATGCACATTCCTTCCCACAGTGAACAAAGGACTCCTAGGGTGGGGAGAGAAATGCTCTCTCACACCCCCTCCCCAGACACGCGTGCGCGCAATACACGCGCACGCGCACGCTGACAGCTCCAGCCTGCATGTCACCATCCATCACCTCCTCCCCACTTGCTGTTTGCAGGCGGGCTTCCCTACAAATGTGGTAGGGGGTGGGCGAGGCGGGCGGTGGGGAGACAGTCTGGGAGAAAGAGTCGAAGGTGGAGCTGGGGGCTGGGGTGGCCGGGGAGGCAGCTGTGTCCTCAAAGAGTTAAAAACCTTGCTTCTTGCCAGACTGTGAATTCTCCACCACTCTCCTCACCCGCCCCCCAACCCCCACCTCCCAAACCCCCCTCAATTCAGCCAAACAACAGCTTGACATTTTCCATCCTTCACGAGAAAGACAAAGACGGGAAGATATTCCCATGATCCCTTTCTGCATGCCTAACCGTGAGCTCAGGTGCCGTAGCGTTTGCCCTGCGCCGGCCCCATCAACATGAAGGGCGAACTCATCCCGTCTGCATCTTTTTCTCGCCACTGCTTGATTAATTGGCTGACTACTACGCCGACGGAATTCCTAATGCTTCTCCCTCTCTATTCTTCCTTCGCAGGGTTTTTTTCCCCCCTTTCCTTTCCTTCCACACTCCATTTACATATACTTTATATTCCATCATTTTCACCCGAAAAGGAAAAAAAAAAAAGGATGGGTCCATCTCAGTAATTTGATGTAATGACGGCATGTCACCCCAAAAAGAGGAATTAGAAAAATCTGTAGGTATTTAATTTATTCTTGTTTTGTTTTTTTTCAAGTAGATATCTCGGAGAGGAGTATTAATATTCATGGGCAGGGGGGGAAAAGTATACTCAAAAGGAAAATTCCAGATTTTTTTTAGATGGGGGCAGGGAGGGAGAAAGAGACGGCTAAATTCAATGCATTTTTAAGCACCATTATTTAACTAATAGTCTCCAATCCCTGTGCTCTCATTTCCTCCCCTCTGATGAACATCCGTGGGCTCTGGTTTTGCCTTCTAGGGTCCGGGTGCAAGGGGGCGGGGTTGAGCTCACCCCCATGCTGTAGAGCCTGGAGCAGGGGCCTGTGGGTATTTCTCCCCTCCTGAAAGGGCTGGAATCAAGGAGGGAGCTGTCAATAAAGGCCCTTTCTGAGTCCCCCAATCTGGAATTAGGGTTCCCTGCCACCCTCCTTCCCCAGGCAGAGTGTGGAGGTGGCTCTGTGAGGAGAGACTCCCCCGTGTTTCTGGCACTGCAACCTTCTTCCTGCGGATCTGGGCCTGGGTTTAAGGCTGTGAATTACCACCTGGATGATGGGAGTCAGTGTTGAGTTCAGCCAGCGTTGGGATAGTTACAGGGGAAAGACAGAATTGGGCATCAGAGAGATGGCCAGAAGGTCAGAGCCAGGTGATAAAGCTTCCTGGCTAAGATGGGTCTTTCCAAAGGGCCTCAAGTCTGCCCTTGGGGCAGCAGAAACCATCCCCCAGTGTCGGAGGGGGCGGGCAGGATCCCAGGGTTGTGTTTGTGGGAGGCTGGGAGGCTGGACTGAGGCCACTGAGGGATACTTCCGGATACAGACAGGAGTGCCAATTGTGGTGGTGATAATACAATAAGAAATCACAGCAACAACCACAAAACTCAGACCCACCACCACCACGAGTCGAATCTACCTCCTAGGGGCTCTGAAGGACAGAGCAGAGCCACCTGCTGGGTTCCCTGGCTGTACATCTTTGTGGAAGCAAACTACCTCGTCATCTTCCTCAGTGCCACTGTGGGTTTGAACCACCATCCTTTTGGTTAGCTGCTGAGTGCTTAACCACTGTGCTACCAGGACTACTTAGAGTTAAAACACAAAAAAACCAAGTGGATTTTGATTCATAGTAACCCTGACAGTAAGCAATACCAGAAATACGTCTAATTGAGGCAAAACTCACAGAAAAAAGTTTTGTTTTTGTTGAGCCAAAACTCATGTGCAGTAAACTGCACAGACAATCAGGGGACAAATTACTGTTGCAGCAGATCAAGTGCTGGGCTGCTCAACAGGACAGGAGTTCGAACCAACCAGCTAGCTGCTCCGTGGGAGAGAGCTGAGAAAGCCTGGGTCCACGGAGATTGACAGACTCCGAAACCCTATGGAGTGGTTTTACTCTGAGAGTGAGTTGAGTTGTTGAGTTGTGTAATGTTACTATGAGTTGGAATCCACTCGGTTTCAAATGGAACACCCTTTACATTCTGGAAGGATTTCCTGGGCCCTCTCCCAGTCACCCTCACTTAAACAAAACCAAACCCTCACTGCTAGCCAATCAAAACAGATTCAAAGCAACCCTATAGGACAGGGTAGATCTGCCTCTGGGTTTCTGAGACTGTCTCTCTCAGTTGAGGCCAGGCAGCCTCACCTTTCTTCCAGAGTGGCTGGTGGTTTTGAACTGTTGACCTTGTGGCTGGCAGCCCAAAGTATAACCCACTACACCACCAGGGGTCTTCCAGCCAACCATCTCCTTCCCATATGGTTATGGCCCACGGAAAATGAGTTTGCCTACTCTTGGACCTCATATAGATGAATCTTACAACGATCTGTATCTACTTCACCTGTTTATCTACATCATTATCTATGTATCTATTTACCTACCTAACTTCATTGTCTGTCTGTCTCTTTCTCTACCTACCTGCCTACCTATCTTTATGATCTCTCTCTCCCTCCCTACCTATTTTCATTATCTATCTATCATGTATCTTTCTATCCAATCCTCTTTTGCATCTAGGCTTTTTTTCTTTCACACACTGTGAAGTCCTGGCAACTGATCCATATTATTAGGTGTAGGCACTTCCTCTTTTCTATTGCTCCCTAGCATGTCAATCTACCAGAACTCAATGACCTGTTCTGCAGACGGTTGTTTGGGCCCTTTCCAGCTTGGGCTATTACGGCTCAAGTTGCCATACACATCCTTACACATGCTTTCGTTGTCCTTGGACTCTCTCCAGGAATGGGATCTCAGGGGATAGGGTAAACGCCTGTCTGGCTTTAGTGACAACAAGACACCTAACGAGTTGCCATGGAGTTAGTCCTGACTGACTATGTGCGGTCCGCATCGGACTGTGCTTCCTAGGGATTTCAGGGTTGAGTTTTCAGAAACAGATTGCCAGGCCTTTCCTTCCAGGCACCGCCCTCCTGGGGGGAGGGGGCTTGAACTTCTAGCTCTTGGATGAAAAGCAGAGTACGTGCGTAAACCCAAAGACCCCTTAGCTACAGGACACGCTATCAGATGGTTTTCAAAAGCTGTGGTATCAGTTTACACACTGACCAGCAGTGTACAGAATTCCAGTTGCTCCTCATCTCACCAACAGCTGGCTTCCCTGCCATCTCCTTGACTGAGAATGTGGGGAGGGGCGAAGCAGGAAGTAAATAAGGGATTCTGACTAAGGGGGCTGCTGAGGGGGAAACAAGAAAGATATATGCCCAAACCAATCAACAAGTAAGGCCGCTGCCTTTGAGTCCATTTGGAACCACAAGGACCCTATTGGACAGGGTAGAACTGCCCCTGTGAGTTTCTGAGGTTAGCAATCCTTACAGGAGCAGACAACCTCATCTTCCTCCCTTGGAGCATCTGGTGGGTTTAAACTGCTGACCTTGTGGTTAGCAGCCCACTGTGCTACCCATTATACTATCAGGTCTCCAAAATATACCTATAGCTACATCCATACCTATATCTCCACCTATACCTATACCTAAACTATACCTATAGGAGCCCGGGTGGCATAGTGGTTACATATTGGGTTGCCAACCTCAAGGTCAACAGTTCCAACCACCAGCCACTTTTTGGGAGAAAGATGGGACTGTCTACTCCTGTAAAGTGTTACAGTCTCAGAAACTTATAGGGGCAATTCTATCCTGCCCTATAGGGTTGCTATGAGTCAGCACCTATACTTATACCTGTACCTATACCTATAGGAGCCCTGGTGGTGTGGTGGTTACATGGTGGGTTGCTAACCGCAAGGCTTGATGCCTACACCTATACCTACAGCTATACCTCTAGCGGCACCTATGCCCACACCCGGACCTACACACACACAGAGGGAGAAATAGAGGCAGGGAAAAACAGAGAGACACAGAGACAGGGCTAGACGCAGGGAGGCTTAGAGAGGAAGGGAGAAGGATATGGTGACGGCTTGAAGGCAGAGAGGAGAGAAAAGAATTGAGACAAGAGAGCAGAAAACAAATGGAAAGGCAAAAAGAACACGGATGCCAGGAGAAGAGAGACCTGACCAGAGGGCAGGGGGCAGAGAACAGCCCCACGAGGCTGGCCCCGGGCGGCGAGGGTGAGAGTCTGAAAATGGGTCTCTTGGTATTGTACAAAGCATGCTCCCCTTTTTAAAGTGCTTCTTGATATTTTTATGTTTATCTGTTTTAACTTGGGCCCGGCCTCATGGAAAATGCATGAGGACTAAGTGGTTTCTGGGAATGTTTTATACATGACCGGGGAGTGAGAGGGCTTGGAGGGTGAGCTGAGGGACCTAGGGACGTCTTTTCCAGAGCCTCCTGGGCTGGGCTCCGACTGGGCCCTGGGGCCAGAGCTTCCAGCGGGCATTTCTCTCAAGGGCAAGACAAGTGGACAACCTTGGTGGCACACGTGACAAGCATTTCTTCCCAGCTGCCCCAACGCTGTAATGAATGTTGGACAAGCCAGGCTCTGCCCTCAGCCGTTCCCTCGTCTGCAGCCTGGGCGGCTGAGCTGACCTGGGCTTGGAAAAGTCAGCAAGGTGGACTTTCTGAGTGTCCGGGTCTCACCAGAACCCAATTCCAAACCACACGCTCTCCGGTCCAGTCCATTCCGACTCTAAGGGACTCCACAGGGCCAAGCGGGATGGCTCCCTAGGGTTTCTGAGACCATCCGTCTTTACAGGGGCAAACAGCCTCATCTTTATCCTGCAGAGAGGCAAGTAGGATCGAACTGCTGAGCTTATAGTTCGCAGCTGATGCTTATCCCATAGCGTCGCCAGGACTCGAGGAGCCCTTGCCCTAAATGGACTGTACCCCTGGGAGTCTTGGTGGCATAGTGGGTTTGCGCTGGACTGCCAACCATAAAGTCAGCGATTTGAAACTACCAGCCACTCCTTGGGAGAAAGATGAGGCTTAACCATGGGGGTGGGGGATGCGCTAAGATAGATGTGGTGGTGATTGTACAGTTCCCCCTGGATGTAATTGAACGACTGAAGTACTCAAAGTATGATTTGTAAATTATGTGCCAATAAAACTGTTAGAACAGAAAAAGAGCTACAGTCTTGGAAACCCGCAGGGGCAGTTCTACCCTGTTATAGAGTCACTATGAGTTGGAACTGATAGACGGCCGTGCGTTTGTTTGTGAGTTTTCTGGCAGGTTGTGGAGCATGCAGATGTCCATCGGAGGTCTGGAGCAGGGCCTGAGCATCTGTGTTTCCAACCAGCTCCTGTTGAGGTGAAACTGCAGCCCATGCACCACAGGGCCCCAGGGACGCCTTAGTGGCTGGTGGTTGCCAGCAGGGGATGACAAGTAGACACGTCAAAGGCCTTCCATGGGGTCAACAGAGACTCAAGAGCAGGGTAAACCTAGCAGTACCTCTTTTCCTGATACTTCTCCCAGACCAGAGAGTGCTCCCAGATGCCCACCCTGCATCCCACCTGGTTCCAACTCATCGTGACCCTATGGGACAGGGCAGAACTTTCCAGTGGGTTTCTGAGGCTGTCTATCTTTACAGGAGTCGATAGCCTCATCTTCCTCTCTCAGAGCAGCTGGAGGGTTCAAACTGCTGACCTTGTGGCTAGCAGCCTGACATGTAAGCCAGGGTACCAACCAGGCTCCTCATGATACTGCATGCTACAGAGGACCAGCTGGCTTGTCCCCTCCAGGAACTGCTGTGGAGGCTCTTGAAGTCCTTCTCCTTGCAGTTGGGTACAGAGGTTATCAACCTCCCGAGGGACTGGGCAGACCCCAATGTCAGGCCTCCTGGTCAAGTCCACAGCATACACGCGCCCTACCAGCAGTTCTCGTCACAGGCCCGAGGCTGCAGGGGCAGTTAAAACCCCTCTTGACAGTTGGAGGAATGGCTGCATGCTCTCTCCCAAGGAAACAAGAAAAAAGAAATCTACCTAAAAAAACCCCAAACATCCCTTCCTATGATTTTCCATAGCATCCCCGTGGGGTCTCGGGCCTCGATCCCAAACCAGATGCAGTCGAGTTGATGTGGACTCTGGGTGATCCCCGGTGGGCAGAGTTGAACCTTCCTTTTTCCAGAGGAATCCAAGCCCATGGGAAGGCGATTACCAGACCTGACTGGGATGGTTGGACCTGCCAGTCTGTGGGTCAGTCGTTGAGCACCTCACTGATTGTGCTACCAGGCTCATCTCCCTGGCTTTAGTGAGCCCCATTCATACACTTTGCTTTAGGCCTTCTTACTCCAAGAGAAAGGGCTAAGGGTCCTGAGACAGTTTATTGTGCCAGCCTGGCTGATAAACGCAGGTGGGATTGACTGAGGGGCGGAGAGATGGATGGCTTGGTGAGCCTTGCCTTTCTTGTCTCTCGCTCTGTGATCATCGGACCAGTGTGTGGCTGCCTTGCTTGTTCTGTGCTTCAATTTAAAGGCTACACTGCCTATGGGATGCCTAGCCTGTGGACTGTGTTGCTGTAAGTTGAGGTCCCTTTAAGACTTCCCTGGAGCTGGGGACTGGCGGTTGGTGACCTGCCTTGTGATTGGCTGCTGTGCTGACATAGCCTAGCTCTCTCTACAAATAGAGGAAGATCTGGCATCAGATAGAGACGTGAAGGACTGCTAGTCTCTCAACTTTCTCTCAGGGACGTGAGTTGCACTAAGCCATTTATAGTGCTTTCTAATTTAACTGTTTATTTCTTGTATTGTATATTTTTCTGTATGTGATTTAACAGTTCATTTCTCGTTATATATCTAATTATCTTTATAAATAAATATATTATATTATCAGGAATTTGGTTTTATCTCTCTAGAGAACCCTGTCTAACACAGGTCCTGAGATCCAGCTTGTCTGAAATCCCCCTCTGAGGCTGGTGTTTCCGAGCTCAGGCCTTGCCCCATTACGCCTGGACCATCTGTTTGTGTACCTGTGTCTGCACTGGCATCCGAGTCCACCCCCGAGGGCTGTGGCCATCGCGGTATTCCTGGAGCTCCTCCCAGGAGCTGGCCCAGAGCCACCTGGAATGCTTCAGTGGGCTCTGCTTCTTGAGGGAATCCATAGCATCGCAGGCAGTTAGCTGCAAAGGTGGAATGGGAAACTTCTAGAATGTTCCCTCCAGAGCCTGGACGGCATCTGTTTGTGAGGATGAGGTGGCCTGCAGAGGAAGGATGAGTTTGGGTTGAGAAGCTATGGTCTCCAAATAGCCCAACTGGGGGAAATTCCTATTGTTGGTCAGTCGTGGCCTCCAGTGTGATCTAGGGCAGGTCATGGCACCTTCTGCGTGCCAGGCTTCTCACTCTAAACTGGGGATTTGAGTGAGAGAGGGCATGGTAGGAGAATCTTCAAAACCCCTTCTGATCCTGGGCATGCCCTTCAGGAAGGCTGTGGTTTACAACGCACGCATGGGGTGGGGTCCGTGTCCATTTTCCCTTGTGAATAGGATCCTTGATCCAGCACAACTATTTTGAGGACAGCTAGAGGGCCATTGTTCTTGGTAAAGTAGAATGTCATCGAGAAAGAAGAAGACCCTCCGGGAGATAGATGGACCTGGTGGCTACTCCCGTGGGCTCAGACACAAGAGCAATGAGGAGGGTGGCCCAGGACTGGGCAGGGTTCCCTTCTGTTGCACACATGGAACTGACTGGGCCGCCCCGAACACGGCAATTCTCTGAGAACGAAGACACGCTGTCCAAACGGGACTCGCTTGGCTTCTTGAAGTAGGGTCTACCTTCTACCTGTATCATAGATCTCTGGTGCTTCCTTACACAAGACCCCCAGAATGCAGAGGAAACTGGAAATATCAGAGCTAAGGAGACATAGAAGTGAAAATGAATGCATTGACCCAACAGCTATTTAGTGAACATCATTATTTGCCACTCACTCACTCTCAAAGACAGTGACTAAGTTCTTACAGTGTTTTTTATTAGACATGCATAATTGTGAGCCCCAAGTCTATAAACTGTAAATACTTCCATTTAAATGTCGATGTATATTTGTTTTGATGTTGCATCATTAATTCTTTATTTTTCAGACTTTTTGGTCTTTCAGGTCATCAACTTCTTTGGGTTCAATAGTTTGAACTACTGATCAGCCCTCCCAATAGTTGTACCTCTCCCTGCTTCCTTTGCATGTTCTCCTCCCTCTGCGGATTACAGTCTTCCCCTTCACCCGAGTGAATAGCTGTCCACTCTCTAGACAATGGCTCCGCCTTCCATTCCTTGCCCTCCCCACACTGGTAACCTCCAAAGTCTATTCCCTTTAGACTGACCAGCTTTGCCTTGGTCTGTCTTCTTTTGAACAGTGGACTCAACAGTACCAAACACTCATCCTCAGTAAAAACTCTCAAGAAAACAAGGATAGAAGGGGTATTTACCAACACAATGAATGCCGTATACACAAAAACCATTGGGCAGCATATTGTACAATGGGAAGGAACCGAGTGCATTCCCCTTGTGAACTAGAACCAGACAAGGGTGCCCTTATCACCTCCCTTATTCTCCCCTGGAAGTCTTAGCCAGAGTTCAAACTCAAAGCCAAACTCGCTGACATTAGGCAATCCTATAGGACAGACTAGAACTGTCCCTGTGGGTTTTCTGCATCTGTAACTCTTTATGGGAGTAGACAGCCTCGTCTTTCTCCAACGGAGTGGCTGGTGGTTTCAAACTGCTGGCCTTGTTGCTATCAGCTCAAAGTATAACCCACTATGTCCTCGGGGCTCCTCTAGCCTGAGCTGTTGGACAGCAAAAAGAAATCAAATGAATCCAGTGAAAAGAAGTGAAGCCCTCATTGTTCACAGCTGATTTGATTTTATATCTAGAAAAACCCAAAGGCTCAAAAAGAAAAAAGGACTGTAGTTGGTTCTTAAGGACACTGCATAACATTCTGTTTCTTAATCCTGGTTATAAAAGTACCAGTTATGGAATAAAAATATAGATAATAAAAGCACATGAAAAGAAATAAATGCAGATTACCTATAATCCGCTCTATAGACGGGGCTCTCTCGGGACATACACAACTTGAACCCCAAACAGCATCCTGCTGCCAACATACGAAAACGAAACAACCCACTGCCACTGTGTCGGCCCTGATGCACGGCAACGCTGCAGGGCAGAGCCGAACTGCGCCTGTGGGTTTCCAAGCCGACTGCCACTCTTCATGGGAGTAGAAATCCCGTCTTCCTTCCGAGGAGCAGCCGGTGGTTTTGAACTGTCGACCTCACAGTTAGCAGCCCAAGGAGCAACCATTCTGGCACCAATATATATAGACTGTTATTCTCGTTAGGTGCAGTTGAGCACATTCCCAGGCATGGTGACCACACGCGACATCTTTATGGGAGCGGATTGCCAGCTCTTCCCCCCTTGGGTCTAGGGCTGATGGTTGGGGTCCCACTCTCAGCCTCTAGTTTAACTGCCCAATGGATAGCCAGTGCTCCTTTATGCACCTCCAGAACCCAACCAAACTCATAGATGCTGACTTACCGTGACTCTATAGGACAGGGTAGAACTTCCCCTGTGGGTGTCTGAAGTATAAAGCTTCTTTTCTCCCTCAGGGTGGTTGGTGCTTTTGAACCATTGACCTTATGACTTAACAGACCAACATGTAACCACTACTAATTTTTCAAATTCCCAATGGGCTACCGCATCCCTGGGTCGTGCACCACCTGACGCACTTGACTGCTAGTCAAAAGGCCGGTGGCTCAAGGCACCTGGGAGAAAAGGCCTGGTGATCTGTGTCTAAAAGGTCATATTGAAAACCTGTGGGGCCTGGTCCTTGGGCAACACACATGAGGTCACCACAAGGCAGCATCAATTGGTGCATCTCATAGGAAACCCAAGCTAGGTGTCCATTCTAGGAGGGGGTACTCCCAAAAAGTGGAATTTTTTCTCCAAAGCTATGCATTTAATTTTTTTTTTTACAAAACAACTTTATCATCTTCAAAATACTCTCCCTTACACCTAATATATTTGTCAAACCTGTGATTCCATTCTTGGAAACATTTTTCAAACTCATCTCTTTGGATGGCTGACAGCACCTCCCTCGTTTTATCCTTCACCTCTTGTATGTCATCAAACCGCTGTCCCTTCATATCCTTCTGCATTCGTGGGAACAAAAAGAAGTCCCATGGAGCAAGGTCAGGTGAGTAAGGTGTGTGGGGTAAGAGAGGCATGCTGTCTTTTGCCCCAAACTGGTGCACTGAGATGGCTGTGTAAGCAGGTGCATTGTTGTGGTGGCAAAACCAGTCCCCCATCTGCCACAAACCAGGCCTTTTTTATGGCACACTGTTGTGGCAATATTTTCATAACCTCTGAATAGAAAGCTGGATCAACAGTCTGACCTGATGGAACGAATTCCAAATGCAATACAAGTCAACATTTTTTCTGTTCAGGAAGTCGATGGAAGTCCACAACAAGGTTTGTCATCAATTGACATTTCACCTTTTTTGAAATGAGAAAACCACTCCTGCGCTTGAGTTTTTTCCCATAGCGCTGTCCTTGCAAGCTGTGTTCAACATCACAACAGTTTCTGCGGCATTTTTCCTAAGCAGGAAACGACATTTCATAGCCACACTCTGTTCTCTTAAATCAGTCCTCACAAAAAAAAATGAGGTTTCAGTGAAACTGCTTTTATGAAAAAATTCTCTGTGACCAGAGAGAACCTTCCCAGGAGACGACACTGTGTGCACTAACTCAGAGACTGTTGCTCGATGCTTGCCTAGCGGGAAAAGTGCATACTATGAAAGCTCTGCTCAGCGGAGCTTTTTTATTTTTTCTTTAGTACCTCCTCATATTCTGGCTTCTTTACTGTAGAGGGGGAGGTGGGGAAGCCGAGGTCCAGAGAGTAGGGAGGCTGGAGCTTGTGAAAATCAGCAAAGCCTGTACCGTGTGGGAGAGGAGGTTCGCCCACAGCACCATAGTCTCAAGATGTCAGCGGGGTGCATGTGTTCTGGCTCCAGTTTCCATTGGGCATTCGAAGGGGCAGCCCGGTGGGGTGGGGGTGGGGGAGTTAGGCTGGTTCCTCTCTGCCGTCTGTGCCAGCTGCCCACCCGTAGGAAGCCAGCGCGTCAGCCCTTCTGCCCACCAATGCCAGCCTGGGGGTGCCAAGACACCAGCCACAGCAGTGCCAGCTGGCAGCGTCATGGAGAACCAACAGGCCTGGCCGGCTGGCCCATCTGCTTGTTGCTGCCAGCTGCATGCCTGTGGGAGGCAGGCCAGCAGCCCATCCTTGTGGCTGAGGTGCCAGCCATCAGATGGCCAGGGCCAGCTGGCAGCGTGGCAAATTGGCCAGCAGCTGCCTCTACCTGCTGGTGTCAGATGAACATGCAGGGGCACTGGACCAGAGACCTCAGGGTGCCAGCTTGCCCAGTACCCTCTTCTCTCTACAACTCCCCGAGCCCTAGAATGTGATGGCTAGGGACCTTGAGTAGAGGTTGGGCAGTGAGTAGGGACCTCCATCACCTGGAATCTCAGACTGCTAGCAGTTCTGTAGCTCAGTGGTTAGGAGGGGAAATTTGGGAGTCAGACTGTTGGGCTCTGCTTTCTAGGTTTAATGCTAATTGGATGCATGACCTTCAGACAGGTAACTTACTTATAGCCTCAGTTTCTTCATCTGTACAACGGGCAAGTAGCACCTGTCCTACTGGGTTACAGTAAGTGTGCAAAAGCATGCAGGCGCACCACTTAGAACACGGTCACACGGGGTCTCTGAATGGGAGTGCAGAGTCCGTGTGCTCCCCTGCTCACCACCATGTGGAGGTTCGCATCCACCCAGTGGTGCCTTGGGAAAAGGTCTGGTCATCATCTATCCACACAGGCCAGCCCCAGAAAGCTGGATGGAGCACAGTTCTGAAATGAAAGTGGTTGCATAGGTTGGAATCAACCAGATGGCAATTGACGATGCATATGCACATAAATAGGTGTGCAGGCAAACATCCCCTCTTCCCCTGAAGAGCTTCCAAACTGTCATGGGGGGAAATCTCATTATCTTTTGGACTTGTTTCCCCCTCAACCTCTTGGAAGCCCCCTCCTACAATAGCAGTTGCCATTGGGTTGGTGGGATTCGGGGACACTGCCATGGGCACCAGGGTGGCACGCTACTTCTTAGGTCCCACCAGCTTGGTTTTGGAGGCTACATCACCAGACGTTTCTTCTGAAGTTCCTCAGGGTGGACTTGAACTTTCAACTAACGGGTGCATCATTTGTCTCACCCAGAGACTGAAAACACTTACCAGGTGGACCATGATTTTTACCACTGATAACAATTAACTCTTTATTAGAACCAGAAAATGAGAATGTTTTCGGTCCCAGACCTCATCTGTTCCAACTTGATCATTTTAAAGATGGAGAACCAAGATGCATAAAGGGGCAGGGTGGTAGTTAGATTTCATGTCAACTTGGCTGGGCACGGATTCTCCCATGATGTGATCTAACAGAGTGTGGTCAACTCCACGAGGGGATCTTCAGTGAAGCAGCCAAGCTGTTGTGGAGAGACTAGATCTCCTTAATCTGGTCACTGCCTTGCTATGCTTGAGGAAGGTTTCCATCGAGGCATGGTTGATTGTTTGGGACAAATCTACAGTGTGTGGCGGCTAGATCACTTCTACTGCTGGATCAGGTTGCTGCATCTGGTTCTTCAACCTGCTGTTACGTGGCCTGCTGATCCCCGGGGCCATCAGTGGACTACTCACCTTGGATTCATCGGGCTGGTCTCAGATTCACTCAGCTCTGCAGCCACCAGCCTGCGGCCTTCCTGCCTCATCTCCCTGCTTCCTGTTCATCAGTCCTGCAGCTATAGGGATCAGTAGATCCCTCCAGCTGAACACCTGGTCCTTGGGCTTGAACTGGACAGAACGTAGCCATTTCTACAACAGCACGAGCCACTTCGTGACCTAAATCCCTTTCTATAAACATACAAACCTCACTGGTGTTGCTTCTCTGTGAACCTAGCTTCACACCGGTAGGGTGTAATTCAAGGCCTCATAAAGTCATTTTGGGTACAGAGACGAGAATCCAGACCCCTAGTTCTTTCCCTGACCCCTTGCTACGACAGACCAGATCCCAGGGGTTTGCTTGGCCTGATCCATGGCACCCTCCACGCTGACATGTTCTGTCTAGTTTGTGGCTATGTGTCTTTATAGGCACATGTTATGTGCAGATCTTTGGGTAATGGCCTTTGCCCCAGGTGCCCACTGAATGCACACCAGTATCCCACCTCCTCAAGTAAATCACACACTTCTCAAGAGTGGGAGCCATTTCTTTATCAGGTAGCACATCACCTATCCACAGTTCATTTTTATGGAAGCCTCAGGAATCCAGCAAGCATCTGACAGTCCTAAGCTCCCATGCTTAGAACCCTCGTTGGCACACAGCTGGTTTTTTACAAAGCTGTGATAAATCAGAAATTGAGCAAAGCACAATAATATAATTAGGCTAATCAAACAATCTAGGTCAGGGGTCCTCAAACTTTTAAAACAGGGGGCCAGTTCACTGTCCCTCAGACCATTGGAGGGCCAGATTATAGTTTTTAAAAAAGCTATGAACAAATTCCTATGCACACTGGATGAGTCGGCTGCTAAGCAGGACAGGTGGCGGCGCCAAAAACACCGGGTGGGCTGGATAAATGTCCTTGGCGGGCCGCATGTGGCCCACGGGCCATTGTTTGAGGACACTTGATCTAGGTACAAAGAAGAAAAAATGAACCAAACAAAGCAGAGGAAGCAGGAAGCACTCCTTCAATTGGGTCTACCCGTGCACCAGCCATCCACGAAGCCCAAGGATTCGAGTGCACTAACTTTCTCCAGCCCAACCAGCCACCCTTGATTCTCATTTGGAGCTGGTTACCTTGATCTTGCGCTGCGTTCACATGGTCTTTCCCATCCTCCCACACGCAGGTGAGAGCTGGGCCCTGAACAAGGACGGGTGAAGAAGAGTCCGTGTCTTCCGCTGAGCGCGTTGGCAGAGAATATGGACTAGCTCATGGGCTGCCAGAAGGACAAACATCCGTTGGAGAAGACACACAGCCAGAATGCCCCTTTGAAGGAAGGTCTGTTCGACTTCACTCGCTTCCTTTGGACCTGTCATCCGGAAGGCTCAAGAACGGAAGGAGCATGGTGACCAAGAAGGGGCGGGCTGGTGCAGACGAGGGAAACCTCAGGCAGAGGGATTGACCTGATCATGAGCTCCAACATGCCAATGATCAGCAGCAGGCACCGTTTTGTCCTGCTAGACGGAAGACCACCACAAGTCAGAGGTGCCTCGGTGGTGACTGCCCACAACAAGAGTCACGGCTGACCTCGAACGTCCAAAGGGAAGGGCAGAGCCCGTCAGGTAACAAGCAGCTGGAGGCAGCTGCTGAAGCCGGCGTGGGCTAGGAGATGGAGCCGTTTGTAAACAGCCCTGCTCAGGTCGAAGGCAGAGTGGTTTAGGGCCCTTCTGGGAAAGGACCAATGTCCCTACACACTGGCAGGGCTTTTCCTTGCTTGTTGGGCAATGCGTGATGTTCACAATGATGGTTCTGAAATGTAGTCTAAGGGCTCCTGTCCAAGTGAGCTGAGTTTTCTGTCCCAAAGTGGAATTTGAAGATGGTGATGAGAGAGGAGTGATCGTCCATCAGCCAGAAGGCTTGTCTTCCTCCAATGACTTGGTCAGGGTACGCAATGCATTGTGGGGGCCTATTGGCCTTTTGGGGGACAGAGCTGGCAATGAAAGCATTCCAGGGCTTCAAAGGGGACTGGGAAGTGTGGGGCGATTAACCAGATGGCTCTTTATTGCGGGCGTGGGTGTGGACCTGCCCTTGGTACAGGTGTGCAGGGCAGGGTGGATGTCAACGCGATTTCACACCTATTAGCATCAGCTCCTTTGGTCAGCCTCTTGTCTGGCAAGGAGGAAAGGCATGCTCGTCTGCATATACCTGTTCGCACACAGCTACACAGACGTAGAACACACACACTCAATCCAGATGTACACCAGTGTACATAGGCATACATGCATGGATACGCAGACACATTCCCCAGAGACAAACCCACTGCCTCTGAGTCAATTCTGACTCTTCGTGAGCCTGTAGGACAGAGTAGAACTGCCCCTGTGGGCTTCTGAGCCTGCACATTTTGTTCGGGAACCGAAAGCCTCATCTTTCTCCCCTGGCTGATTGTCTTGAACTGCTGACCACGTGACCACCCGGGCTCCTAATGTGCCCACATACTCAGACTTATATCCATGTACACATGTTGTTGTTGTTGTTGTGGGACACCATGGAGTCCCTGCTGACTCATAGGGACCCCATGCACAACAGAAGGAAACACTGCACGGTCCGGCGCCATCCTTACAAGAGTTCCTGTGCCTGAGCCCTTCTGCTTAAAAATGGCCAATATTAGTCAATTTCAGTTCACTTCAGCCTAGGATATCAATCTTTATGCCTTCCATTTCATTTTTGATGACTCCCTAGTTTCCTAGATTCATCCTTTGCACATTCCAAGATCTGGTCATTAGCAGATTTTTGAGGTTATTGGTCCTTACCTTGAGTTGTGTCCTATCAGCACAAGAAGATTCTGAAGGATTTACCAGACTCACGTCACCATGGTCAACTCCACTCTGAGAAATTAGCTCTTCCCCATTCACTATTAGAGTGTCCATGGATCTGAGGGACCCATCTTTCAGGATTGGCTGATAATGTCTCTTTCTAGGCTTTAACCCTTAGATGTATCTGACAGGGTTTCAAGGCTATACATACACACTAAGACATATACGTGTGGACGTAAACACATATAAAACCAAGGACATGTAGATATGGATACACATGCACACAACACAGACAACACACAAGCATGTTTACACTCACACATGCACACAGAGACACCCAGGAGCATAAACATGCAAGTGCATGCACACACATACATATCTACACACACACAGACACACAAATTCATCTAGACAGATACACATGTCCATTTCCAGCCCCTTGTCTTCAAAGAACAAGGAGGCTGAGAGAGTTTCACAGCTTGAATTGGTCAGGCCATAAATAATACTGGGATTATCATGATAGCAATGAAAATGATGCTGTAATGTAGTTCCTTTCATTTGGGGACTACCGAGCCTTCCATGAGGGAGAGCTTGCTTCAAAGCCCAGCCAGCGCAGCTCACCCGTGGAGGCTCGCTGCTGCAGTAACGCCGAGCAGGCTTCCAAGGAGCGCCCAGGCTACCGTGGAAGAGGAAGAAGGACATGGCAACCCATTCATGAAACTCATTCCGTGCAAACCATTGGGAGACAAGGATCTGGTCAACAGCCGATTAGAAGATCGGTCTGGGACAGGCAGCATTTGGTTCTCTTGTGCCCGGAGTCACCAGGAGTCGTGGCTGACTAGATGGCAGGCAACAGCCAATGTGTGATCAAGAGGCCTAGCCGGACATTTAGCCCAGGGCTTCCGAAGAGTTCAGTCATGTCTGACAAAGCAAAATTATAACAGATTCAAACTTTTAATGTTCGGATGAAGCAAAATGATAGCAGGGATGGGGAAAATTTCAGGTTAATGCCCTAGAACACAAGAGGCAGAGGGACCCCGGTATAGGGAGAGTAACAAGCATGCCAATCAGCCTGGCTGGCAGCCATCATCGAGCCAGGCCCTGCCCTCTCTGACTCTGCAGAGCAAGAGATCTGGTGGACATGCGACATGCACGCTACCCTTGTTTTCTAAGGAAGATTTCCGGCCCTGTTTATTATTTCCGTTCATTCTCATTGGATGCGAATCTGGCTCCCTCTGGCTTCACTGGTCATAATGGAACCAGGACAAACCAGTTGGAGGCCCTGAGCTTACATCCTTTTGCTCTTCCCTCTTTTCTTCCTTTCCATATCTTTTGTTTGCTTTCCCCCCTTGCTTCTCTCCTCTCTCCAAAGCAGTGATGAGTATGTTCTCATTTTACATATCAACACAGCACTGACAAAACAAATCTTCCCCCACACATACTCCCTGCCTTGTAACCACTCAATGTCTTGGAAATAATGGCAGTGATCAATTTCAAGCAGGATTTGCCTCCCTGATACGACATGCAATTCTACAGCAGGTGCAGAAGGAAGCCTAACTGCCCACCACCAAGAGGAAGGAGCACACACTAGGACACGGTGCCACGGCTCAACAGATCCAGTGCTGACCTGAGGGACAACGTCCGATGGTGCGTTTCCAGCCTCACTAGCCAGCAGTCAGAGCTCTACCTCCAGATCATCCCTCGAACTTCTCAGACACGTCAAGAGCATTGTTGGTTATAGCTGCTGGAGAGCAGCTCCTAGGGCATTGTAGAAGCAGCCCTGCTTGATCCTACATCATCCTCATGACTGGCTGGGAGTCGGACTAGGCAGGAAGCGCTGGGAAAACTTGTTCAGCGTCACAGCAACACATGATCCTGCCCTGGTACAGGCACGCTGGCCAGCCACCAACTCAGGGTCTCCCATAGGAACTCTATCATGGAAGCCCCAGTGTCTTCATAGCATCTCCGTTGTGCAGATGAGACCCAATATCCTAGGACCCAATAGCAGAGCAAGCAGAGGCTTACTTCTGCTATTTCCTAACCTGTCCTGAATAATTTCACTTCTTATTTCTTCTTCTCATGATGATCTCACATCCAAGCTTCTGCTTCTACCTCTGGTTGGCATCTGTTTCTCTCCCAATCCCAATCCCCCCACAGTCCCTTCTCCACAATCAAAAACTCTTTTCAAAATCACAATCAAAAACTGTTTGGCAGGGTTAGGGACCTAGTAAGCACAGGCTAAGTTACACTTACGTACAAAACTTCAGTGGACAGTTTCACAGGCTTTCCACTACCAGGTAAGCCCATGGCCAGAGGGTGAACGTGTGAGCAGAGTCGTAAGTAAGCACAAGTCAGCCCATGTTTCCCTTGCTCATTGAGTAATCCACCCCTAGTGTGGACACTGAGTCCAGATGGGAAGGATTGCAGCTTTCAGTAAGGATTCCAATTCAATATGAGGACATTCGAAATCTGCACAACCGGACCAACAGGCCGCATCTTGATGAACGGGGAAAAGACGGAAGTTGCCGAGCATTTCACCTCTCACCTCGCTTGGATCCACAACCCGTGCGCAGGGAAGCAAGCGGCAGTCAAGTGAGCAGAGGGCACATTGCACTGGGTCCATCTGAAGCACAGGGCCAAAGTAGAATTGATGCGTTTGACTGATGGTGCTGGCGAAGGCTATTGAAAGTATCATAGACCGCCAAAAGAACACGCCGAGAGATCTGTCTTGGAAGAAGTACAGCCAGAAAGCTCCTTAGAAACACGGTTGTTAAAACAAGAAGAAGAAAGAAACAAGGTTGTGGATACTTCGTGGCAAGTACTTTGGACGTGCTGTCAAGGGAGACCAACCCCTGGGAAAGATAAATCACAGGGCGAGCCCGAAAGATAAGATGGATATACACAAGTGGCAGCAACCATGGGCTCAAAGCAAGCAACCATTGTGAAAGTGGCTCAGGAGGGGGCACTGCGTAGTTCTGTTGTACACGGGGTTGCTGTGAGTGGGAACCACCTCAATGGCTCCTAACAACAATCAGAAGGTGGCAGAGCAGAGATGCAAACCAGGAGAACTCTCTAAAGCCTGAGTTCTTGAGCTGTATCCTCAGACATTCCAGAATAAATCAGGTATAAAGAAAAATATATATACCTTTGTAAAAGATTGTGTGCAATGTGATCCTGTTTATGGAAATATATGAGGACGGGCATCCATGAAGATATAACTTTCTGTATCTCTCCTGACACCTTTATACTCCTTCAACAAAGAAGTCGTTGGGGGATCCAAGGAATGAAGAGTTTTACCAAGGCT
>NW_022103926.1:1759058-1766004 GCF_000313985.2 Echinops telfairi
TCTGGCTCTATCAACCCCTTTTCATGTGTCTTATCCACAGGGATGTCTCACAGGAAGTGAACCCAGAGAGAGAGTGTCTCCTAGCTCCAAGGATAGGAGTTCCCAAGAGTTTCCAGAATCCTCAGGAGAAGGCCATGTCCATCCAGAGGCCTCATTGGCTATGATCTGATTGATGGGATAGACTCCACCCCTTCACGTTGATCCTCTCAAACTGATGATATAACTACCACAGCATCCTGGAGGGGGACAGGCGAATGGTCCCCATAAGTGGCCATCTAAGAAGATCCTCTGTGTCAAGGGAGGGGAACCTTTTATCTACCAAGGGCCATTTGGATATTTATAACATCATTCATGCGCCATACTGGTCAAACATTTCATTAACTCACCCGTAATGTGATGGCTGGAACTGCTTCTCTTCAGTGAAGTGTGTGATGTGAGCTGGTACTGGTGATATAGATGGCATAGATAGATAGATAGATGATATGCATAGTGTCTATCTATCCAGATCATATAGATAAGGCCTTCAGACTGAATGTTCCCCATCACTGCTGTTGCTGTTGTTAGGTGCCAGCAAGCTGGTTCTTCTTCGTAATGCCACCCAGTGCTGGGCCTTCCTAATATTATTCTAGTGTTGAGCCTGTTGTTGTAGCTGCTGTGTCCATCCATCTTTACCAAGCACAACATCTTTCTCCAGGCACCGGTCTCTCCTGACACCATGTCTAAAGAATGTGAGGGGAAGTCTCACCATCCTTGCCTCTATGGAACATTCTGGTGGTACTTCTTCCAAGACATATTTGTTTGGTGGGCAGTCCCCAGGACTTTGAAGATTCTTCCCCAACACCGTCATTCAAATGTAACTATTTTTCTTCAGTCTTCTTTATCCGATGCCCAAGTCTCACATACATGTGAAGCAATTGAAAATGCCATGACTTGGGTCAGGCGCACGTTAGCCTTCAAAATAACGACTTTGCTTTTCAACACTTTAAGGAGACCTTGGGCAGCAGATGTATCCACTGTGCTGCCTTGTTTGATCTCTTGACTGCTGCTTTTGTGAGCGTTGATTGTGGATCTCAGCAAGACGAAGTCTTTGACAACTTCAATCTTTGCTCCACTTATCACGATGCGCTAGGTTGGTCCAGTGGTGAGGATTTTGGTCTTCGTTGCAGCGGGTTATGATCCACACGAAAGACTGAAGTCCTTGATCTTCAACAGAAAGTGTTTCAAGTCTGATCCCTGTGGGCTCTTTGCATCTAGGAGTAGGAAGATAGCACTGAAAAGTCAGAGAAGACTTGGTTCCAGGCTGCGTGGGGTCCAGGTGAGCAGCCACCATGGAGTCATCTTGCCTTCCAGTAACCAGGCATGGAACCAAGTGCCATTTCCGAATTGTCATGGTCCCAGGCACCTCAGAGGAGAATTATGTCCCAAAGGTTTTCAGTGGCTGAGTTTTAGGAAGTAGATTGCCAGACCTTTCTTCTGAGGTGCCTGTGGTATTTACATAAATCTGGTGTCAACTTGAGACTATTACGAGTGAAGGGGAGAGTTAGCCTGTCAATCAGGCTGCATCTTGATAACCTCATTTGCAGGTGCGAAGGAGATAAATAGCTCGTTGGAGGCGGCACAGATGCAGACTCCCTGGGAGACATTGCTGTTGACAAGCCACAGGGAGAGAGACTGAGGGAGCCGAGCTCAGAGCTGGAGGAGCCATGTGGAGACCCACCCCAGCGCTGAGATGCTTCTACCACCACTGGATCCACAAGACTTTCCACCCACTGCTCTGTGACCTTCCTGTATTCAGGGTCAGTGCATGTGTTCCGTGAGTCTCAAGAAGACTTTATAGACTGGTATTGAACGTATGGGCTAATATCAGACGTATGGACTTGACCTGGACTGGGCTGGGATATTTTCTCATTTTATAAGTGCTCTTTTATATGAAACTCTTTCTTACACACATATGAGCGCCTATGGCTTTGCTTCTCTGGTCATTCCAGATGAACAGTGCCTCTGGGGGGTCTTGAGTGACTGCCGTTATTCTCAGCAGCTGAGCTTGTGAACTGTTTGCAGCACCTGGGACTACGTCGCAACTAAAAATAATCTCATCAAGCCGATTCCAACTCAGCAGCCCCAGTCCTCAGAGGCCTCATCACTGGACCACAGCGGGCCTCCCTCCAGGCTTGGCACTGAGTGATGTGTGAGAAGCTCCACAAACTCACCTCGGCATTGAAATGAGAGTTGCAGCTAGAGCTGGGACTTGGGTTTGAGTCTTCTCTCCAGCGCCCGTACTCTCCTGTCCTAGTGTAGTGCTTCCACCAGGGCTGCCAGCTGGAAAGTTGGCAGTTTGAAGCTACCAGTTGCTCGACAGGAGAATGACAGGGCTTTCTACTCCTGTCAACTGTGACAACCTGGGAAACCCCCAGGGACGGTCTCTTCTGTCCTATAGGGCCGCTCTGAGTGGCAGCCGAGTTTCCTCTGATCTTTAGCCCCTGCTCTGCAGATCTCACGGGTTAAAGCACAGCACTGCCCTGTAGGGTTGTGGTCGTTGTTAGGTGCCATCGAGTCATTGCCAACCATAACAACCTTATGCATAACAGAGCAAAACACCGGTCCTGCCACCTGCACACGTGTTCCTCTGCCTGAGCCCATTGTGGCAGCCGTGGTGTCTCTCTGTCTCCTGAGGGGCCTGCCTCCCCTGTCGGGTTGGCTGGATGTCATGTTTACGGACCTGAATCAGCAGGCCCTCCTTCCACTATATTGGGTCTTGACCTGTCAACCTTTTGGCTACAAAGTCAAATTGAAACCCACTGCCATCAAGTTTATTCCAAGTCATAGCCACCCTTCTACAGGGTTTCCAGGGTGGTCATTCCTCAGGGGAGCCGACAGCCTCGTCATTCTCTTAAGGTGCAGCTGGTGGGTTTGAACTCCCAATCTGAACCTACAGTGCTCCTCAACCCAGGGTTCCTGGTGGGTGACTAGCCAAATGCCAATGACTTGTCTCACCTGGGATCTTGATAAATGACATTTCAACCAAATGAGTTTTTGACAATGAATGCCGAATCAGCCCTACCACAATCAAACCCTCAACATTGAAAACAGGGGCTCCAAAAAAAGGAAAACAGGGGCAACAGGTGCCCGAACCCCCCACCACCCCACACCTGATTTCCCTTCAGCTCCGCGAAGGTTCCGCGTGGCATTTCTTCATTTCCAAGTTTCACATTTTGTTTGTCACACATGGTGATTCTTTACTTTGATGGATTTTGATGTTTTAAAATGGGAGGGGGTGGGGTGGGCAGTGCTTCCAATAGTTCATGCAACAATAGACTTAAAAAGTCATGGCACTTCCCGCCCAAACCCTTGGAGGCCCCCCTTGTATCTCATTAACATGTTTATCTTGAATACTGAGTGTCTGGCATCCCGTTTATATTTTGTACCCCTCTGGGGCTCACTTGCTTTACCCTCCATAGGTGTTTCACCATCCTGGATGCTTCCCCTCCTGCCCCCTCTCCTCACTCCCTCACTCGTACATTAGTCAGTCAGTCAATAAACATGGCGGAATGCCTCTGGTCCCAGGACCCAAGACATGGTCTCTTCCTTGCAGAAACTTGCAGCTGGGGAGGCAGGCATGCATCATATAACCTCATAAACAAGCCTAAGCGTGGACACATGACAGCAGGCCAAGGAGAGGGTGTTGATGGACTGTGACAACCAAGTCAGGGTCCCCTAAGGGTCCCCTTTGGTGGAGGAGTGAGTCAGGTGAGGCTGGCTGAAAAACAACAACTGGTGTCCAGGCAGAAGAAGCCATCAGTGCAAAGAGTCAGTGGCAAGAGAGAGGCCACGGGGTTGCCAAGGAGGGCAGGAGGGTCTGAGTGTGAGTCAGTGAGGTGGGCAGGGCTGGGTCATGTGGAGAACTTGACCCTCAACCAAGAGCAATAGAGAGCTACTGGGGGACTTCCGAAGGATCCCCGGTGGCATAGTGATTAGGCACGTGGCCTGTGGTTGGAGCCCCCCAGCTGCTCCGCGGGAGAAGTTCTCCTCCATCCTGCAGGGTCACTATGAGTCGGAACTGATGGGCTGGCGGTGAGTTGGAGGGCTGAGCGTGGGAGTGTCATGTAGCCAGGTTTGTTCTTTTGGGGAGACCACCCTGACTGCTCCCCAGAGGGTGGGCTGGCAGTTTTGAATGGAAGCCAAGCTCCCTCGGTTTCGGCCCTGGCTGTGTGCGCTTGGGCAAGTCCCTTGCTTTCCCCGGGCTCCTGATCGCACATTGGGGTAACAGACCGGTTACCTGTAGTGTTGTTGACAGAGGGCATGAGGTGACACTCCCTGGGGTTAGTCTCCGGACACATGGCAAACCCTCTGCCCACCCTTGATGGGGGTCATTGCTGTCCTGTGGGGAGGGGGGTCTTTAGGCAACAAGCAGCCAGCAGTGAGGATGCAACGCCTGCTTTCCACCTCGCTTGGGGAGGAGGGGCAGCCGCTCAGCATCAGCATCTCGGGCTGCTCCCCTCATTAGAAAGTGGCATTCGCTTCCCACCACATGCTCCTCTGCGGACCAGAGGGCACCGCGAAGGCTGCAAGGCACGCTGTGAAGGTCTTCAAAGAAATTACAGCCTGCATAAAAATATTCACGCCAGTGGAGGGCCTTAACCCATCCCCCTGGGCACTGAGCAGTCACTGAAAGTATATTACTGTGCACTTAAGGTGACTGCAGTCACCCAAGGTCACAGAGAGCGGGGAGGGAAGCACTTAAGCTTGGCAGCTTCCCTAAATAGGACCATCCTCTCGAGCCATCCCTCCCGCTCCCAGCTCCACGTGGGGCTCGGCCCCCTCAACCTGCCTCTGCTTCTGCCTCTGCAGTAACAAGCCTGGGAACAGACGCACAGCTCAGGGAGCGAGCGAGAGAGGAGAGGCCGGGAAGGAACAGAGGGCGGGGCTGGCTGGGACCTGAGCAGAACTGAGTCTGCCTCAGCCCCCTGGGATCTGGGAGGCCTAGCCAAGACCTCTGATACCAGCATCAGCATCCGAAGATGACAGGGGTGCAGTGGCCACTGGCCAGGTAGAAAGTGCTCACAGAATAGCGTGTAGCCTCCAGCCATGGAAGGATTTATTCTGTACAAGTGAATAATTCAGGTATTGCAATATGTAGTTAGCTTATATTGGCCCAATATCCCTCTCTCAACAGTCTTTTAAAAATGTAGTGCTAGGGGCTAATTAATGACAATATTAACAGAAGATCTTTATGCTCCAGGGAGATGATCAATAAGATGATCGATAATTCTCTCCCACCAATTAAGAAGGAGGTCTCTAAAGGGAGCCCAAAGCAGATTAAACAACCACAACAACAAAGTAGATCCAGGAATGGGTTTGGGGCTTGCACTAAACCCCAGCTCTATTTTAAAACAATTAGTTCTTACATCATGGCCCTGCCCTATACTCACTCTCAGGAAAGGAACACAGAGGATTTGGGTGCAAAGTGTGGTGAGGAAATTAGCTGGTGCCAGCTCTCAGATAAAATAGTATGTGGGGTCTTAAAGGCTTGTTTCCAGACAAGCAGCCACTCAATTGAGATGTCAACTAAACTCCACATGGAAGAAACACACCACCAGTCACCGAAGGGTTGTAAATCATATAATCCAAAGCCATTGGAGGAAATAGTATTGGAGCCCAATTTGTGAGATTCTGGTTTGCAGAAGTCTAAGGATGACAGTGGAAACCCACGGTACATTTATGAGATCTACCCAGGCAATAAGCCTCCAGTGACTTCCCTGTATCCATAAGAGAGGTGAGAAGAAACTGGTTACCACACAGAGTGTCTCGGAGAGATGCTTATAGGAGATCAATACGATCAACCTGACATGAATGGTTAAAACCAGGCCTGCTGATTCCCCCTCCTGACCCACATTGGGCCTGATCTGGTTTTCAACAATTTCTTTTTAATTTTTGGCTTTTTATTGGTTCATCTAGGGTTTATCTCAGGTGTCCTTCATCATTGGATGTAACCCTCTTGCATTTTTGCTATATGTTTCTCTATTATTCAGGACTGATGAACATATAGAGCTAATAAGTAGAATACGGGTTGGGGGGGCGTACGGTGGGAGAGGGAGTTAGGAGGAGCTGACGTCAAGGAGTTTGAGGAGAAAGAGAATGTTTGGAGACTGATTGTGGTGGCACTTGTACAATATTGCTAGATGTGACTGAACTGTGGAATGATATGGTATCTGTGCTCGCTCCCAATACAATGGGCTTAGAAAAAGAAATAAATGTAATATCAAAATAGCATCGGTTCTACTTCCATCTTCTCCCCCAAGCCACTGCTCTCTCCCAGTCTCTAGCACTGCTGGTGGTCCTGTTGGGCAAGTGTCGGATTGCTGACCGTGAGGTCAGAGGTTCAAACCCAGCAGTTGCTCTAAGGGAGAAAGACGGGACTGGCTGCTCCCCAAAAGAAACCCTATACAGCGTTGCTATGGATTGGAACTGACTCAATGGCAGTGAGTTTAAAGAACCCTGGTGGTGCAGTGTGTTAAATCATTGAGCTGCTAACCTAAGGGTTAGTGGTTCAAAACCACCATTTACTCCAAGAGAAAAAGATGAGGCTGCCTGCTCGCATCAAGATCTGTCTATCTATCTATCTATCTATCTATCTATCTATCTATCTATCTATCTATCTATCTATCTATCTATCATCTATCTAGACATCTATCTAGACATCTATCTATCTATCTATCATCTATCTAGACATCTATCTATCTATCTAGACATCTAGACACATCTAGGCATCTATCTACATAGACATCTAGACATCTCAGAAGCCCAAAGGGCAGCCTAACTCTCTGACGTTACAAGTCAGAATGGCCTGATGGCAGCTCACTTCAGGCAAAGTCACTTCTTGGCTCATCAAAAACCTTCTTTGAGCCTCAGGTTGTACTTCTTTAAGATGGACATGCTACTAGTCAGG